>NC_079906.1:15495480-16095480 GCF_024868665.1 Triplophysa rosa | reverse complement strand
TTTATTATTCTATAGGCCACTTCGGATGACGTAAACAACGCTTGTTTAACGCTGATCCAGAAGAACTTCCTGTTCCACTACACAAAACATTTGAACAAAATACAACCAACATTTATAACCAGTTTAAAATGAAAAAAAAATTGCTTTAAGATTTTATTATATATGTAAGATTTAAATAATGATAATTAAATAACTGAAACCGGACTTGCTTCTGGACCAGCATTTACTTTCTTTTCTATTTTTATTTACTTGAATATTGAATATATATAAAGTTATATAATGCATTATTTTATGCATTATTTTTATTTATTTACATTTACATTTAGTCATTTAGCAGACGCTTTTATCTAAAGCGACTTACAAATGAGGTAAACTATAGAAGTTTCTATGTTAGAAACTATAGAACTATAATTGCTAGTTAGTGAGATTAGTTGTTAAGACGCAGTCTCAACTTAACAAGTTTATGCAACTGGCCCCAGGTCTCATACAGTTCAGCACAGTATACAAAGCTATGTTTTTTTTTTATAGAAAGAGTAGAAAAGAAATAGAAGTCGATACTAATCGGTCAGGTGTTGACGGAAGATTTAGCAAAGAAAATAATGTACGATTCTGTTATTTGAAGATATAGTGGAGTATTTTGTGATTATTCAATATAACACTTTGCCCTCCCTGGAACTTATAAAAATAATACTTTACCCTTCTTTACCCCCCTTATACGAACACACGCATATAGCTGTCACCTGTAACAAGCTGTCATATGTCTCCCACTCTCTCACAGTTACCGGTGGAACCCTGTTGCTTCAGAAACCGCTATCGTGGTGGAGACACGTTTATACCGAGTGTAACACCGTGTCTACACCGGACACATGGCTTGTTCTAATGGGATTGTCGCGCCACGTCCAGTGTGGACAAATTTTAAAATTATAATGGGTTCTAATTCGTTCTATTGTCGCATCGCGCCGCGTTCGGTGTAGACACGGTGTAATCGTCGGGCAGCGTTGGAGTTCCTCTTTCAACACCTTCAGCCCTGCTTAATGTCATCCCTCCCTTGCCTCTCTCCTTCGGTTTCTCCTGCTCTCTCTCGTCTATCAAGTTCTTTTCAAACAAAGTGTCCTCTGTGCTGGCATTACATTAGATGAGGCAAATTCCGGATACTATGCAAATGAACATTTGGGAACAAAGTTAAAAAAGGACTTTGGACGTCGGCAGATTTGCTGTCATTTCAAGTGTCAGGGGAATTATGCCTGCCAAATTCATGTTTACCATCACTGACATGTTAAGAAAGGATAGTGAAGACATGTAGAAGAGAGTGAGGTGGTGTTAAAGGGTGCTGTTGTACCTGTGTGGGAATAGTAGAGCGAATCATGGGAGATCAGCTTTCCAAAGAGGTCATGTTTCAACAAGCATACTGGCAACACAACACTGAAATTACATGTCGGTGAAGTTGCACAACTGTTGTGGTCTACTATGTTTTTATGATCTCTATTCTTTAAACAGCACCTTTATGTGTATTTATACTACATAAAAGACTGAAATGAAACCTCAGAAGGGTGCATTGATATCCTGTCTCGATCTGACTGTACTAACTAAGCACAATAGTCACAGCCCAAATTTCCTTCAAAGGAATATCAAGGAATTCCTATGTGTTTAGAAAAATGAATGGGAATGTCATTTTTAGTTTACTACTTTTGCATTCTTAATAGTCAGAGTAACGTGCCCACTGTAGATCCTTAAAGATGAAGTTCTTTGTTTATTTTGTGCGATACAGAATATTGTCAGTCTCTTACAGGGCTCTAGATGCATTTTTCCCACTGGTCGCACTGGTTCGACTCTCTTTCTTAGTTGGTCGCACCAACTTACAATTTGGTCGCACACTTTTTTATAGTAATCATAATGACCTTGCATAATGACCTCAGTTGATAATTCGTTCTGTTAATTTGTCACTAAGTCTTTTAAAATAGTCGGCTATAGAACGCTTCATATTTGTGCTTTAACACTTGTGTTTTATTATCTATGCACTTTGCAAAAAGCTGTTATTTTCCCACTGGGCTTCATTTGCCAGACCTTATTTTTAAATAACAGTCTTTATTTTTACCACATAAAATTAAATTAAATTAAATTAGCTAGCTCAAAACTCAAAAGCAATTCGGAACTAAATTATTATATATGTAGCCTACTTTACTACACATTGTCATAAATAAACTTTAAATAATAAATCTTACTAATCTTACTAGTCTTGTCTTGTTAGTCTTGTTACTAGTCTTGTTAAATGGTCTAAGCATGCTTGTGTTCTGATGTGTTTTGAGTGACAGATGGGTTCAGACAGTGTGTCACGTGAATTCAGTGTTTGACATATGAGTTGTTTCAACAAAATGAATCGGTTCAAATGAGTCATTAGGTCGCGAATCCGGACATTAGCGGACATTGACGCGCTGTTTGTTTTTCACAGCTGTTAGGACATCGGAAAAGATAGAAGTTAACATGGAAAATACTTCACTGTATAGGATTTTCCTTTATGTCAGCTGCATGTGCGGAACACTTGTTTTTAAGCACATTCACACCCTGTAATTCAGGTAAAACATATTCTAGATATGACAGTCTAGAGCCCTGTCTTACCTTGAAAGTGCTTTCTGTGGACGTTTTGACTACCTTTTGCTATGGCCACTGACTGCCCTGGTTTTGTCAGATCTCTCTCTCTCTTCTTTGTTGACATTTTTCTGTTTGCTCAAAGAAAGGGTGCTATTTTTGTACTTGCAAACTTTGACCACAGGATGTTCTGTTACTTTGTTTCAAAGGTTATCGCCTATGGATCTCCATGCTTGAGGGGGGTCTGGGATGAATGTTGTGTTCCTCGCTCACGTAGCATCTCAGTTTTTCGTCTTTTCCGTCCGTGTTTGGTTCACCACACTGTGTTTGACCATAGTAAATGCCAAGACATTTTAAGGGCGAAGTACAGAAAGAAATTACGAGCAAGCCGCAGGTTTTCTGAGAACATTTTGTGTTTGCTATAACACACAGACCCAAAATGTGTACTCTACTCTAGCTTTTTTCTCGTTTTTCTTGCTATTTTGATATTAGCACCTTCCAGTTTGTTTTTAGTGTATGAATCATTTTAACACTCACAGGTAATTGACCTCATGCTGGTATTTTGTTTGTTCACAGGGAGAGAAGAATGCGGGGTTTGACGTCCTCTACCACAACATGAAACATGGACAGATCGCCACCAAAGAGCTGGCTGAGTTCGTGCGCGAGAGGTAAGGTGTTGTTTTGGCAAGAGTCGTCATGGTGATGGGAAGGAGGGATGATATGGTGTGACTGTTACTGACAGAAATGTAACATGGAATTTGGTCTCTTCATCACTCTTGCGCACACTTGTATCTTAGAAGCAGATGTCATTTCTTCAGCATGTTACACTACAAACATTTTCCTGCCTTAAATTTTTAAGTACAATCAAATTGGTTTTTCAAAGTATAATTTTAAATAGTTTTTAAATTACTCTAGTTCATCAAAATAAGTTATTAAAAATAAGTGCAACTAAAAAGTTGCAACAACCACTGGCCGAAATTTTAAATAGTAAGTCAAAATGTTTTGCTGGCCAATTTGATTATATGTAACATGTTAGGGATACACCGTGCCACAAAGTGCATTAAAATCCTTTATGCACACCTTCCAGCCAATCATAATCGAGTATTCAAACAGACTATGGTAAGAGTAATAATATGTTATGTCACGCTGTGCTTCGCTAAGTAATTTATAAATAATCATTTAAAAAGTATAGTGTTTTTTTTATTTCCTTAAAAGCTGTTTCGGAAGGGCAGCGACTTTATGCTTTATCTGATATTATTAAATCGTATTGTTTGATATTTTTAATGTGTGCTATTGTATCTCATATTATGTTTTTGTTTGCTTATAAGACCATCCCAGTCTCTCTTTTTGTCGGTCTCTGTCTCTCTCCACAGCACTGTGCTGTCTGCACACAACACTAGAGTGTTAAAACGCACTAACCTGAGAGAAGCAGTGCAGACAACAAAGTTTTCACTGTTCACTCGCACACACTCGCATACGCAAGGTAGCGCAGCAGGCTCCCAAACTTGTACATGCGCGTTGTTATACAAATGATGAATTTGTCTCGCCTTCCACTGCCAGAATATGTGGGAAGTGTGAGGATTTTCTGGGGGTCTGTGAGTGTGATGCTCAAGTCAAGGCTAATTTCTTATTAGAATAATTAAACGGAAACCCTGTAAAGACTTCTGCAGAGAGACTAGGGACTATTTACAGCTCCTACAAGCCTCCTGCCAACATTCATAGTCTCTTCCATCCATTATGGTGTGACTGGACCCAGGAACCATTCATCATAGGCTGAAGAATTAAAAAAAATGTTGTTGGAAATCTGTCCAGGAAAGCCCTGAGGGGAGTGTGAAGAAAATTGAGAGAGACAAAATATGCCAGTGATAAAAGCATAGCTTGTGCAATAAATTACATTAATCAATTTTCAAAGGCCATTTTGTATCCACTCAGAGTACATCATGCTTCAAAGTGGCTCTATTTCTTGGCTTCTTTACCTTGCATTGTGCTGTTACTATAAAAAAAATCATGTATAAGAATAATATAAGATGTCTTCTAAAAGATAAGCCCAGATCCAGACAGAGTCAATAGGAAGAGAATGAGACGTCCTTTTCCTATGAGCAGACCTACGTTGTCAAGCATCATGTGATCAACCTCTATTAAGAGATTTTGGCTAAATGTTGTATATAAAATATTATATTACGTGTACAGTATATATCGTGTAAAACTATAAGAAACTTTCAGAGTCAGATTTTTTTTAATGACAGCGGTAACTAATAATACCACGTTTCCACACTTATTGTAACATCAATAACTAGTAAGTGTGGTATTTAAGTATAAATACTGAAAATGGGATTCATTTTTCTCTGTAAGGTTCTCAGATGTTTCTTATAGTGTAATGAGCTTGCAATAGAGCTGTGAGTTTCCGAACAATTTATTGTTTATTGTTGAAAGTTCTTCTTAAAGGGACTGAAAAAATTCCCACTGCAGTAGTCAATGGTGGGCAAGATCTGTTTTGTTAAAAGCATTCTTCCAAATATCTTTCTCTGTGTTCAGCAGAACAAAGAAATGTATACAGATTTGGAACAACTCGAGGGTGAGAAAATGAAGACAGAATTTTTATTTTTGCGTGAACTGTTCCTTTGAACATTGAGGCTTTAATATTAGTGATAAATCACGTTTGCTAGACATCACCTGTGTTTCTATATTTGTAAGCTAACATCACCTGCTGTGTTTGTGTTTGCATTCAAGGACGGCTGTTGAGGAGACCTACTCGAAATCAATGAGTAAACTAGCCAAGTTGGCCAGCAATGGAAGCCCTCTCGGGTGAGTGATGTCATTGCTAGGGCTGATTCTGATGTTCCGATTCGATTCCGATTCACAAGCTCTCGATTCGATTCTCAATTCGAGTCAGTGATTATAGATTTATTACAAATCCTATAGATCTTTCTAAAAAAAATCAGTAAATATCAGATTACAATGGTGAATTAAAAAATGAAATGAAGAGCCACAAATCTGTATATTAAACTTTAAACACACACGCATACCTTGATCAAACAGGATCAGGTTATTTTACATTTGAGATACAGTATAACTAACAAAATTTCACAAAATAAGCTGTAAAGAAAGAGTGTAATCATATGAACCACTGCCTTTTACGTGAAGATGATTTCGAGGACATACCCGCATCTGCCATGTTAATTAAAGCGGCCCTAACACATGCAGTTTCTGCCAATCTCATATTAATCTTGAGTACCTATAGAGTAGTATTGCATACTTCGTATCTTCGAAGAGTATTTAGTTTGATCACATTTATAAAAGATAGATACAGCTGTACGATTATTTCCGAAAGCATACGGCACGTGCGGGGGGGCGGGGTAGGCTGAACTAAAGCACGTGTGCACCTTTTGCCAACAAAACACAGACATCAGTTTCACTCATCGCGTGCGGTTCATGTCCGGCACCTTTTAGAGCTGGGACGGCTCCATATATCAGTTTCAAACGATCTCCAAATCCAGCGTTATATCCACCGTTTATATGACATTCATCACCCAAATGCAGTGAACAAACAAACACCTGAACTTCGCGAATGTATGCTCTCTCTCTCTCTCCTGCACACAAGTGAAAGTGACGTCTGCGCATGCTCCTTCTCCTGCTCTCCTTGCTGCCGCGTGCTTTTCCGGGAGAATTGTCCAATAAGGGACTAAGAAATATCGTTACAAAACAGATTAATATGTTCGAAAAAAGCTTTCCAAAACCTGTACGATCGCTGGGGGAGTGTATCGAGCACAGAAATGCTACGTAATACGCCCAACTCGTTTTTTGACAAGTTGACCATGTTAAGCATGAGAAGACGGCACGTTTAACATCGTAAAGAAGTCAGAATGCATGACACACCGTCGCAGCACCTCTTTAAGCAATGAATGAACTACAGTATATGCTCCCTGTTGTAACATCCACCCGTTGTAAAAGGAAAAGTGACATCTAGTGGATAGTAGTAGCAATCGACCGCATTTAAAAAAAACTATTAATCGATTTTTCGGAAAAAAATTTGCCCAGCCCTAGTCATTGCTGTTAATTATGAGATCAGGGTTTCAATATTTTACAGCAACGGAGCAGTTTCGACTGCTGTTGCGTTTCTAATGGCAGGCAGTAGTGGGTGAAGTCTGGAGAGATACTTATCAACAGGAACTGTGCTTTCGGAGTCACCGCGTGCATTCTTGTATTTTCGTGCACGTGTGTTTGGCTGTGCTGCTGGCCTGAAAAGTCGTTGCTATGGTTAGCTTCTCCTTTGTGCTCTTTACCTCACTTTCTGTCTGCACAAGCATGTGCTAGTCTCAACAACAATCACACAGTGTTATAACACTGGTGAAACTGGCTTTGCAATGTAAGCCAAACTTGTAAAAAGTTTTACGAGTACAAACACACAGCTAATAGGAGGTCATTTCAACTCGTGACCTTGTTTTTGATTTTTCCTTTCAGTTTTTAAGCACAACCTACTCAAACGTATTTGTCCCACAAACTGTTATTTTTGGCTGTCTTCATGTAAACGTATGAGCTGTGGGGAAGTGTGGGGATCTTGATGTACAAAGACAAGGAAGCGTGTTGTTGTTGTTTTTCTAATAGTGCTGCGCTGTTACAAATCCGAGCGGCTTACGCACTTCCACACTTCAACATCTAACCACCTGCTCTGCTCCTCAGCACATTCGCCCCCATGTGGGACGTGTTTCGCGTGTCCTCTGATAAACTGGCCCTCTGCCACCTGGAGCTCATGAAGAAGATGAACGACCTCATCCGTGACATCAACAAGTACAACGAGGAGCAGGTCAAAATTCACCGCAAGGTAATTTAAGGACTCGCGGTGGGATCCTTTAATGGATCTCTGTATGTGTATTTGACTGGCCACAATGCATTGCTGTTTTGTTGACGCCATCACTGCTCTCCCAAACACTCAGACATTTAATGTCCATATGCATTCAAATGCATTTCAATCTAAGCTCTTATAAAAGCTGGACGTTGTATGAAATAGATGTAACAGATAAAATAGATGTAATAGATGCATGTAGATGTAACGCTGTATTATATTGTGTCTTATGGAGACGAAGGAGGAGGTGATCGGGACTTTGGAGGCCGTGCAGTGTGTTCAGGTTCAGAATGCCCACCTCCAAAAGACCAGAGAAGGATACCACAGCAAGTGTGTGGAGCTGGAGCGACTGCGCAAAGAGGGAGCTCCTCAGAAAGAGCTGGAAAAGGTTTGTGTGTTTACTGGCCTCATAGCAAAGCTATGTAGGATTTTAGGACTACTTTACCTTTGCTGAAGTATAGTCATATGGACCACATTTATGCCACTTTATGGTACTTTTGCATCCTGTTGAAGCTTGAAAGTTTCTGTTACCATTACTTGCAATTGCATGGAAAAATTGAAGATCTGATAATCCAGAACGTCTCATTTTGTGTTCCACGGGAGAAAGAAAATGGGTTTAAAATGGCACGAGGATGGGTGACTGATGACAGGTTATTCCATTTTGTGTGAACTGCGGTAGCTTTCTTGCATCATCCTGATGTGTTTGTGATCTTGAAGAATTATATTTCCTGTTCTTATTTCTCTCTCTGTCCCGCTCTTGTGTTTTTCAGGCTGAGCTGAAGTCTAAGAAAGCGGCCGAATCTTTTGCAGGGTCTATCAAGAAGTTCAATCGCGCTGAAGCTGACTTTGAACAGAAGATGAGTGAATCGGCACAGGTTGGTGATGTGAATATTTGAGGTCGTTTTAGACGGTTTCATTGCACGCGCCTGGTCCGAAGTTAACTTCCGGTCTGTGTTTGGTTGTAAGATAAAAATTTAATTTATATTAATTTATAGTAATATTTTATTGTCTATTAATTGTATTAAATTAAATTAAAACTACTCAACAGTTATTGATTCTTTGCGGAGGTCTACCAGAAGTAAAATGTGTCAACCAGCACATTTTGAGCTGTTTAGTGCAGACCACAAGTTACATGTGTGAATTTGCAAAAACCTTTGCAGCGTTTCAACAAAGTGATAAACTTACCATGGCTACAACAACCCTTTAGGAGTTAGTCTGACAAAATAATTACACGCCTGTGGTCTATTTCTGCCTGGTGACGACCTGCACGTATGAATAATTTGAGACTGAGGAAAGAATGGGTCTGTGACATGAGTTCTGACGTCACTCTGGGAACAGACGGGTCATGGTATCCCACAATTATGGCTTCAGCATTAATCTTGAAATTCATGAGGATGACCAGTGTTAAATGTTAATGACAGATATATTTCAACTCTAATTTAGTGATTTACTAATATGCCAGATATAGGGTGCAGTCTGAGAAATTGGAGGTGCACTTTGTGAGTGTATTATGAATGGTTCACCAAGAATAATTGTGTAAAATGGAACGTGCGTAAATAGACTGCCCCCATATTTAAAGAGGATCTTTTAAAAAAAAAAAATCTTTGATAATACTTGCACTGTACCGAATTTATACACTTTAATTAACTGTGTAATTACCTTTAATGAATTTGCTTAGTGAACTCGAATTAAAGGGTTATTATTTGACAAAGAAATGAAAAAATTTCTCATAATTTATTTTGGACTTTTTGGACTTCTGTCATTTTTGGAGCTTCAGCTTTTTGGGACATATATGTTTGTGTTGAGCTGAAGAAAATAAATTGGATACATCTGGGATGGCATGAGGGTCAGTAAATTATGGTGGAAATTTCACCTTTTTGTTGAAACAGTAAGCCACTCAAAACTGTGCTTTATTATGAATATTTGTAACATAGAGGTTTAAAATTGTACCTTTTCTGTCGCTCGGTGGTACCCTAAGGTTCTTTTTTGTACCTTTAAAGGTATACAAAATCATTATATAATGTTATACTTTTTTGTAGGGATGTAACGATTCACTCAGCTCACGATGCGTTTCGAGTCACGATTCTGATCTCACGATGCGATTTATTCACAATTTACTCATGATTTATTTTTACAAAATGAGTTGAAACAAATTAGAAATGAACAACTTCCCTTGCATTATTTCTTAAATGCTTCACGTTTCTTTGTATAATAAAATAATGTTTTATTTCAAATAACAAAACTAAACTGCAATTTTATAACAAATTAATAATAGAAAAAGTATCTTTAATATAAACAAACTAATACTGTCTGAGCTTTTCTTGGATTTTTTTGCATTTAAGAAGTATCAGCATGTCCACGTTTAGATTTGCAGTGAAAATAGCGGCCCCTGCTGTTCAAAAAAATGTATTGCGATTCAGTTCACACCTCAACAGATTTGAATCGTCACACATTATAATCGATTTTCAACCGGCTCACTGTGAATCGTTACATCCCTACTTTTTTGGGTACATTATTGTACCCTAAGGACGTATTGAATACCTTCAAAGGTACAGTTAAATGTTCTGTACCCCTAATATTTAACTGGTACTCAATAGGTCCTTAAAGTACACAATACCAAAGGTCCTTAAAATGTATCCAAAAAAGGATAAAAACATTTTATGTTTATAAGGTAAATGTACAAAAAGGAATCTTTAAGGGTACCACCCCAGCGACAGAAAAGGTACAGTTTTAAACCTTTTTTTCTGACAGTGTACGTTTGCTGAGTCAAATGAAGAAATAGTTTCTCTCCGAAAATGCAGAAATTTCAGAACATTGAGGAGGCTCATCTACGACAAGTGAAGCTGCTGATCAAAGCGTATTCCCATTCCATCGAAGACACGCACGTACAGGTTGGACAGGTACAACTCTAGGCCAACTCGCATCGATCTCTTTTGAGATTTTAATCATTTCAATCCACTTCAGTTTTATATTTTCATCCCGTAATTGTTGTGAAAACTGTGTGTCCAGCTGAATTACCCCCTGTGGTTCACAGTTGTTCCGCTTGATGTGGTCTTGATTAGTTATCCGAGATTAAATCTCTTTTCTGTTCCTCCTTCAGGTCCATGAGGAATTCAAGCAGAACGTGGAGAACATTGGCGTTGAGAATCTCATTCAGAAGTTTACAGAGCAGAAGGGAACAGGGAAAGAAAGACCCGGTGAGACTCAGACATTTTTTTTCAAACTCTTCAAGGCCCAGTTTCCAGAACTAAAATGGATTTTCAGTAAGCTTTAGCAAACTTGTTTTAAAATAATTTATATTTTTAATTATAAATGTCTCAGACAGTTTGACTGATTGAAAATATAATTAGCCAAATAAGAAAATAATGGATGTCTATGAGATCTCCACACCAAATATAATGAAACTAACGCGTGTGTGTGTGTCTGTGTGGGTGTGTGTAAGGTCCAGTTGGGTTTGAGGAGCATCTGTCTTTACCTGAGAACAGTAAAAAGAGTCGTGCTAAAGCCTTCAGGATCCCTGGATTAGGAAAGAGAGACAAGGAACCTGATTCGACGTAAGTACATATGTGATGTTGAAGGGGGAACACCCTTGCACAGGGTTCGAATTAAGGGCGGGTGGTCCCGGACCCCTCATAAGGTCTAAAATAATGAACTTGGGGAGTCCCCTGGTTTTTCATTAAAACTAGACTAAAAACGTTAGTTTAACGTTTAATCACGCTAAAACAAAACACTATTGTCCGTTATTTGTTCAAATTTTAAAAGATGCAAATCGAAATGACAGTTTTATCTGAAAAATCCATGCATGCTCAAGTGCGCCACATGGTGTTCAATGAAGACATGTACAGAGACGTCGCACCGAGACATTGGCGCGCGTGTGCGGATCCTCTGATATTGAAAGCGTTTATCTTAAAACTCAACAGTTATTTTGATATCAAGTCTTTCTTTATGTACGCTGTTATTGCTCACATTGTCAAAACAGATGCGACGCGAGCCTTTACCTATAGAAAAAATAGGAAAGGGAGCGAAAATATTTTAAATCTTTTGCCCTCCCAAAGAATATTGCATTCATTTGCCAAACATTTGCATTTCCCAAGAATATTTTTCTTTCCCTCAGAAAACTTTCCCAGAGATAAAAAACGCTCATACGCTTCTGCATACGGTGGTGACTGGTTTGGCAGCAGTGTACAGACGGACACTATTGACTTTGACGCGAGCCTCTCCCTCACTCGCTCCAAGGAATTCTTTTCATTAATATTCCCCCAAAAATAAGGGAACAGCACTGCATTACAATTATATAAACAGAATCAAAGGACAAGAAAATAAACAATCATGTGGATCTCTTTTAATGGATTATCAACATTTTAAGGACATTTATGGGTGTAATGTTGTTAAATTGATGTGATCCAAGCTATCATGTGATTGATGCCTGTACTGGTAGCTCCGTCGATTTTTTTTTTAGGGCTGGTTAGGGGACCCCCCCAAGAGCTTTCACACAATTCGAACAGTACCCTTGCAGTTTTGTTCATTAATACAGTATGTACTTTCAAACTTGAATTATTGTCAGTGCCAGTATTGTCATATCCAGTTTTTGGTTTTGTCAATAGGTTTCATAACTTCTGTTTTTTTGTTTTTCAGGGATTCAGCTGTGGCAGATTCTCTTGTGAGTTCTCAACACAATTACACACATTGTTTGCCCACAAACTGTACATGTTTGTCTGTGGATTTGTTTGGAAAACTCATTTTAAAGCTCTCATTCTTTTTTGTCTAAAGGTCTTCACCACAAGCATAGTAACTTTGAGGTTTAGGGGTAGAGAATAAAAACTATGATGAAGTCAGTAAAAAAACAACAGTCTATGTCTCAATCCCATACAAAAACAAACCTGCGTGTGTGTGTATGAGTGACGCATGTGGCTGGGTCTGGTTACTTCATTATGCTATTTTCAACCTTGTTGTCACTCCGAGTATTTAATAGAGTGTGTGATAGTCCACCGGCTGCCACGGATCCTTCATAAACACTCTGTTAAGGGCTTTTATGTTCAACTGTGCAAACTGACAGTTTCTTCAAACAGGATTCATAGCAACAGCATTAGTTTGTTTATAAGAGCAGATCATTGACCAGATTCACCACACTTGTGAGCATGTGTCCTGTCTCTTAAAATGTTGTTTCTTATTGTGAGTCTGTGTTGTGTGTTTATGTTGTGTGTATGTGTAGAACTCGCCCCTTGAAGTGGACGACGAGGGCTTTGTGATACGTGCAGACGTCAAGCAGAATGATATCCTTCAGAAGAATAAATGCAGAGATAGTGTATTTGTGTGCATGTTAGGTGGGGTCTACAGGTCTGTCCAGTGCCAGAAGTGCCAGAAGACAATTTCTCTTAAACAAGCTTCTGATAAAGATCTGGTGACTTGCTAAGATTCCTATGAATGTTAAGTTCCCCATCAGTTGTGTTTTAGGATGCGAAACTTAGGATGTGTCTCTAAATAGGACAGATATTTCTGCACTTCCCTATGTTTTTCCATTGTCTGAGCATTTCTCGTTATTTGTGTTTACACTTATATTTGTGTGTGCTCTGTTGTCATAATTTGCTCCTTAACTTGCTTTCTACGTTGTGCTGCTGAGGTCAAGGACGGCAATTTTTACTCCAGTGACTCGGACTTCGATGACGAGGAACCCAAGAAATTTCACATTCAGATCCGGCCGGTCGCCACTAGTAGCCGTAGCAACTCGGCAGCCAATGAGCAGGAGCTGAAGGCTACGGTGGGGGCGTTGACATTGCCCCCTAACAGAGCGGTAAGAGACCCTAGTTTCTAGTGACTGATGCTTCAGGTGCATTAAAAAGATGTATTTTACCGTAGATTGACGGTAGCTATTTATTTGTCATAATGTGGAGTATTTAAACGACTCATGCATGCTAGCACCATATCGACTTAAAATGTATTTAACAGATGCCCCTTTTATTCTCCTCTTTGTACAGGTGTCAGTTAAGAAACAGCTCTCACGTAAGTTGAGTTTTTCCTCTAGAAGTCCCCATTTTGTGCCTTTAAGAGAAAATGTTATGTATTATTTATGTCTTTTGTACTATTTACATTCATTTTTTAGTTAGTTTAGGAAAATAAGGAGACTAGAGATGTCAATCATTTGAACCTGTCAGGCACTAAGCAGGGCATCTTTTTGAAATTTTTGACAATATTTTGTGTCTAAGTTTGTGTTTTTCATGTGTTGTTGTTCTTCTGCTATAGGAAACTCCAGTTCAGCGGGTCGGTCTGAAGGTGAAGGAGAAAGTGTTCCTCAGAGAGGTCGGTTGGCCTCTGCAGAACGTCTGTATTCTACAGCTTCAGTTACCAAATAGATCATGAATTTTTTAGCGTTCATACATTGTTCATGTGATATTGTCACCCAGCTGTCTCAAATGGCCACATTCACACAGAGAATGTCCCATCTCCTCCTCTGTTCACATTAATAGAAGTCATTATTCCACAAACAAAGCTCCATCTGACGCCTTAATCACAGCAATCTGCCAGCGGGCTGACCTGGCATCAGAGTCATACATCATAAGCGCACTGTCATTATTGCTTTAGATTGACATACTGATCTCGGGTCTGCTGGATGGCAGATTGCTGTAATTACAGCCTCAGACGGGGCTCTGTTTCGGTATAACGGGATTAAACAATAACAGCAAAAGTGGAAATAATTTGCCAAGTGTGTGTGGTTTGATGAAAATGGTGTGGGCTGTTGTCTTTCTGACTATTATTCATCCCTTTAGTCACATAGAGGAGTAGTTGCCTCACAAGGATTTATTTGGATAGAATGTGGTTTGATAATATTACGTAATGTAATGTTGATATTGATAATCAGTATTAAAATAAATTGTCTATTTAATTATGTGTTCAGCTATGCTAAAGATGTAGTAGTATGTCGAATCATACTATGACCATTGACCACTTGATGTATATAATGTAATTCTGTGTTGTTGTGTAGAAGGAGAACAGGAGAGTCTGCGCAGATCCACGTCTAGCCCAGATCACAGCAGGTACAATATAGATGCAGGCAAAAAAATAATGTATGAAATACAGGCACAGAAAAAATAAGAGACCATTTCAAAATTGACCAGTTTAAGGTGTGTTTAGTTAAAGTAATCCGTTTTGTTTAATTCTGTGAACTACTAACAATATTTCTCCCAAATACAAATATATGTAAATATTGTTTCTATTTGCATTTATTTGCAGAAAATGAAAACCGCGAAACTGGTCAAAATAACAGAAAAGATGCTCTTTTTTCAAACCTCAAATACTGCAAAGAAAACAAGTTCATGTTCACTTGTAAGCAATACAACAGTCATATTTGTACATGTATTTAGGAAAAGTTCAAAAACAGATCATTTTGATCACAGTTTTCATGTGTCTTGTCATGCTGTCAGTCTTTCACAATGCTGTTGGATGACTTTGTCACTCCTGAGGTTTAATTTTGTTGAAATTCAACAGACACTGAACTGGAAGGGACGCAATACATCTAGAAATGCTGATTAAATTTTACTTTTGGAATGGTCTCTTAATTTTTCCGCTGCTGTATATTCGACATATGGTAGTGTTACGAAATACAAGCACATTAATGGGACTGTTTAAAAAAAAAACAGGAGTGCCGTTAAGTCACCCAACTTTCTGTGGTGTTTCCCCAAAGCACATTTCACCATAATGAAAGAGAAAGTTCTGGCATGAAACTCTAGATGGCGCAGTCCTAAAGTCTAAACCAATCTGACATAATAGCTTTACTACATGGCGCAGCTGATTGGTTCCTTCCGTATCAGCAGCCAATGAGTTTGCTGCTCTACGTTTAAATCTTGGCTAGTTATTGTAGTTGCAGCGCAGCCTGTTTCAGAAACCCTCCTCCTTTCTCAGCTCCACCTGTATAGATCTGCTACAAGGTGATCACGTAAGCTATGCGGGGTTTATTCATATATGTTATATGTGCAGCAGCGTGCAGATCTATTCCGCCAAGACCAAATACATTTACATGTCATGTACACTAGCATGCTAAACCCTCCGAGAGTTGTCATGACAGAACCGTATTCACTGGTTTTCTGCATCACTTCATCTCTGCAGGTTGAGCTCAATAGCCTCCGGTTCTGACGCTCTGTTTGGACCTCCTCTGGAATCTGCCTTTAAATCTCACAGTTTCGCTAGCCGAGAGCAACTCCAGAATGCCTTCGCTGCATCTGAATGTAAGTCCCCTGTAACCACACCACCCCCAGACTTATTACAGTGATAGATGAGAATCGACTAAACAAGCAATTCTTTTACAGCTTTTTTAAAACAGACAATTAAAGCTCTCAACGAACCTAATGTTTGTCAAAGTGTGCATTGCATTAGTTTTAGGATTAATTGCCTTCCTTCCCAGATCTGTTTGTGTGGGCACTGAAGCATGAATTAATCAACTGCAGACAAAAGGACTAATTGAAGGATAAATTATGTTTCTATGGTCATTTTATTGTTTTATTTCCGTTCTTTGAAAATGTCTTTTCTGATCAATAAAAGACTCTGATTATTTTCTCCCAGATGCTGCATTCTCCTCTGATTCATCCTCTCCTGAGAATGTGGAGGATTCTGGGCTGGATTCACCATCCCATCAGCCCCTTGGGGTGTCCCCAGAATCCACTGGTTGGGCAGCCTGGCCCCCGGCTCAGTCTAAAGACTCTGTAAACTTGGGTCGATCTTCGGACCCCTTCCTAGCTGCATTCCGCGACCCCTCGCCCGGCCGCTCTCCTCTACCACAGGCCGACCCGGCCAACGCCTGGTCTTCCGATTTACGCTCCCCACGTGCCCCACCCGACATCGAGCCCACTACCTTCAGATTCCCGGCCTTCTCCCACAACCTGGCATCTTCCGATTTGGAACCGTCAGTATGGAGTTGTAAACACATCCCTCCTGAAGACCCCTTTCTGGCTGCCTTTGAGCGGATGACCTCCAAGGACAACATCCCTCTGCCTGATGCCTGGGCCCCGCCTCAACCTCGGCTCACCAGGGACGGCGTCGAGGACCAAGCTGACCCCTTTTCCAACACTAAAGCTCTTCCTCCACCATCTTCATCATCGTCCACCCGCAAGGACAGAGAGAGGAAAAGAGATCGTAGTGTTCCGCCTTCAGAGTCCCAAGAAGATCCTTTCGCTATTACTATGATTGGCAGCCCAACGCATCAGTCATCTCTAGCAGCGCAGGCCGCTGTACAAGGCAGGGTGAATGGAAATAGGCCGACGCCCAGTCCAAACCCCGCCCCCAGTTCTCATCCCAAGAAAGAGCTGGTGCATTGGAACTCCGTGCATAACCCTTTTAGCGAAGGAACTCCCAACAATACAGTCACGCAAGAGCTCAGGAAACAAAGATCATTTAATGATGAGCCTCGAAGGAACGCACCGCCGCTCACACGGCATTCTGGGCCACAGGAGGACCTCTGCTTTTCTACAGACAAAGACCAGAACTGCCTGGATGTTAACGCACAACCAGGTATAAACTGATGTGGGTTTTTAATGGATGGTGGTAATACTGATATTTAGGGATGATGATTGACCTCTCTCTTTTTCTTTCAGTCTCCAAGCATGGTTTCAGGCAGGACAGCAGTGAGCGTCTGGTGTTGGCTCCGCCCCGCTCCGTTCGGTCCAAGCGCTCCTCGGGCAGACTCAGTGGCTGTGAGCGGGTAAATGTTCCACAGACCTCGTTATACCACCCGTCCTACTAGCAACACTCGAGTGTCTTTACATTCACAAAAACAAAGCCCTTCATCAGACTCTTTGTTTTTAATCTTGTTTTATGAGATGTGGTTTCTCTTGACTTCAGTTCTAAATTAACAGCACTATTGAGATCTCACTTGAAGAGCTTCATCGCTTTACACTGGAAAACAAGAAATATTGTTACAAGACAAGGAGAAAAGTCTTTCAGCCGCAGAAGTAATTTCAGCCACTTGTTTTCCATCATTTTAAGTTGAAAGAAAAAAAATTTAAAAGCCGGTACTCAGATTTTTGTTGTTTTATTTTTAACATTAAGATTTAGGGTGAAATAAGAGTTATTATAGTTTTGTTTTTAGTTTTATTGTAGTTTTATTACTATTTTGAATTAGTTTTTGTAATTTCGTTATTTGCTGCTGTCATTCTGTTATTTATTTGTTTTTAATATTGCTGTATAGGTTTAGTTTCTTTTATTTCAGTTTTTGTTTAGTTTTGATTTTAATTCAATAATTTAAATAGTTTTGATTTAGTCAACTATGCTAATCGAGTTTAAAAGTTGTGTGTAAGTATCTACTGTTTTGTTATTGGTCACATGTTGCACAGTCAACATAAAATGCGCAAACCCATTTGATATTATATTGTAAATATAATTAATATTAATAATATTATAATGTTAATAATTAATAATATTATTTGATATTATAATTATTTTAAAAAATTAAACTTTTAACCAGTTGTATTAAAAAGGTTTTAGATTACAAAATAATATTAAAATATTATATTACTATATAATAATAATAATGATAATATTGTAATTTAAACACACACCTGGCTTGTGTGTGAGGAGTGTTACTTTTTTATTTGTCATCATTTTGCAGAAGTACAGCAACTTTGACCTTTGACCCGTGTGTCTTAGTCTAGGTCACTGTGCTCATCTCCGCTGCCTGATCCCAGTCCTCCCCTCACCTCCTCATCATCTTCTAGCCCTAGCGAGTGGGGAGTGCAGAACCGTGTTCCCAGTCCAGCCCGAGGTGATTCTGACATCCTTAACACCCACACTATAAAAATCCATAGAGATTCTGGAAATTAGAATCCTAATTGAATGTAAATATTGATACTTTTACTTGTGTGACCCTGCAGGTTTGTCTCGAGGGCCCAGTCCCATTTCTCTGAGCACTCAGGAATCATGGCCCGTAGCAGCAGCCATCACAGAGTACATCAATGCTTACTTCAAAGGAGGAGAACACAACCGGTCAGTCTTTGGATTTCAAGGGAAAGCTCTTGATAAAACCAGAACAACACATTTACGCACGTGTTTGGAACTGCAGATCACCCAAAGATCCATCTTCAGTTCTTTCACCCCATCTGGAGGACAAAACAAAACCCACTGACACACTGTCCTGCTCTTACTTCAAGTGACTTGCTGTTCATTGTTTTCATTGAAATCCAACGGTTTGCTTGTGTATGTTTCAGCTGTCTAGTTAAGATCACCGGTGACCTCACCATGTCATTTCCTGCTGGGATCACCCGCATTTTCAACGCCAACCCCAACGCACCTGTGCTTAGCTTTAGATTGGTCAACATCTCTCGAGTGGACCACTTCTTACCCAACCAAAAGTTACTCTACAGGTATGATGCCGTCTAGCACACACTTTTGACCATATTGCAGTCTATAGGGCAGTTATTATACATTACATGCTTTATTTATTTATCAAACTAATGAAAGAGTCCGAATGATTTTTGGTGGTAATGGACATCACGTTCCTTTCAGATGGCTTTTAATTTTTGTCTTTGTGCCTGCAGTGATCCATCACAGAGTGACCCAGACTCTAAAGATTTCTGGTTCAACATGCCGGCCTTAACGCTTCATCTGCAGAGAGAGGCAGAGCTCAACCCACAGGCCTCTTATTACAATGTGGCTTTGCTCAAATACCAGGTCAGTCACCGCAAACCCTAATAATACTTGAATTGCAACTGAATCTGGTTTAATGATGTTTTTAAAGGCGTTCCTATACTTAAACATACGGTTCACCTAAAACAGATTTTTAAAAGCAGTAAATCACTCACATTGACGCTTTGTCTAGTTCTTTAGTGTATTGGTAGTAATTTGATGTATATTGTACGTTACAGGCATCATCTCAGGATCCGGGTCGTGCCCCCCTGCTGCTGTCTGCTGAGTGTCAGCGCAGTGGCACAGTCACCCGTGTGTCTCTGGATTACCACTGCTGCCCTGCAACCGCCCCTGCCACCCAACTGACCTCCGTACAAGTGCTGCTGCCCCTCGATCACACTGCCACCGACCTGCAGTGTCAGCCGCCCGCATCCTGGTGAGAAACAGAGCGTGCACATAGGGTGTGATGTGGATTCATTACATTTCATAATATGATTGCGAGTTCCCGTTAAAAAACGGGATGGGTGGGTACTCATGAAAGAGAGAAATAAAGGTGAAGAGCTAATGAGTAAAGACCTGTTTTATGTCACAGGAACGCTGAAGAAAGACGTCTCTTATGGAAGCTACCCAACCTTTCTCCGACCAATCACAGCAAAGGTTATTAGCATCACCACCTGTTCTTTTTTACCCCTCTCTCTTACTTAGTGCTTGAATCGAAGAGTATTGTAGATAGGAAATATTGACTTTCTGGACCCAAAATATTGCATTTTATGTAGTGCCAGTCATGTTCTATATAAAGTTTAGTGTTGGTTTTAGATTGCGGTGTGAACACAAGATGTTTTCTGTAATAGTGGGTGGAAGAGGAGTTGCTCAGAGCAAGAGGCCAAGAAGCAAATACATATGATCCGATCAGAGCATCATGGGAGATTTTTGAATTTAGAACATTTTGGAAGTAACTAGATGTTTTATTTCAAAACTTTTTACACATATGTCATAGGCGTCTCAGAGACAATATCAAAAGAACATAAGTGTTAAAAAGACTTTCTTAAATCAAAGAGCAGCTAATGACACAGTTATTTATGTTTGGGTCTCAGGGTCTGGCACATTGTGTGCCAGTTGGCAGTGCCTTGAGGTGCCCCGGGGTCCTCCCCCAAGCCTGGCTGTTCAGTTTGTTGGATCTGGGGCGTCTCTCTCAGGCATGAATGTTGAGCTGGTGGGCAGCCGATACCGCATGTCCCTGGTGAAGAAGAGGTTTGCCACAGGTGAGACCTAGTTTTTTTTGCAGCCTTGATGACTTTGCTGTATCCACCTGTTCATTGAAACCTAATCACAGGGTGAAAACAAATGTTTGCTCGATTTTTGAAGCTTTCATTTTTGTTGTCCATTTTAAACATTTATTGTGACTAATCCCAGAAAATGTTGAATTACATTACATGCACAAATGTGCTGGTGAATAGCCAGAGCCCTTGGCCCTACTTGCAACCTTGGTCGAATGCTTACAGTGCTGTTATGCTCTGCAGTTGGTAAAATGTAGTTTCTTTGCATGTTGCATAAATCATGATTTAAAAGGTTGTTTTTTGCAACATGCTCTTAAAAAAGGAAGAAATCATATTTTCCTCACTTTTTTTAGGAAAGTACATGGCTGGATGTTCTTTGTGAGCGAGGTGATGGTGCCTGGTGTGGTACCACATGCACAATATTTGCACTTTTTTCAACCCCCTGAGCTACAATTCATATTGTCCACTAGTGGGACCTGTATAGGAAATGGATATTACCCACTCTAGGAACCATGCACTGGAACTGGGGACCACAACCAGCTTGAGATCTGGGATTTCCTGGTCTACAGATGATAAATCCAAGAATCTGTACTCTTATCTGTATATACTGTTTGGTCTGTGCACCTTTTTGAAGTTTATAAAACTGGATGTAAATTTGTCATTTTGGTGCAAATTTGTGAACGAAAAAATATATATATGTATAAAAATGAAAAAAAAAAAAAAATTACATAAAGAAAAAATGGTGTTATGTTGTGCATTCAAGGGAGATTTAATATGAAAATGGAAATGATTCATTACACTTGAACACCAAGCATCACACAAAAGTGGTTTACACAAATTTATTACACTTTTTACCAGTACAAAATACAGTCCAACTAAGCGGTTGAAGCTAAATAAAGAACATTTTTAAAGACACAAAAATAAGGTATCAATATAGTAGTGAGAAGAATTGCATCTACCTCCATAAAAATATTCCTTAGCCAGAAGCTTTAAAACAGCATTATAAAAGAAAACTAGAAACCACAAAGTTCCCATCCCAAAAGCACACGAAAGGCAACAAACGTGACAGGCGTTAGAATACAGAGAGCCTGACACTCACAACCAACCACGGTGAGAGAACATCAGCCAATCACTTCTCAGAACACACAAAACAGCAAGTAGAAAGGACAATTCTCTTTGTAAATAGCAGAGAGGGGTGTGTAGGGTGCCCGTTACGGGCCGCTACCAGGCACCGGTTAAGATTACATCTGGGTTCAGCACAACATTGGAAATCAAACGATTACAAACAAAAACAACATCTTTAGAAAATATTTCCAGCTTTACATCGGTCAGTTGGGCACATCAACAGCTTTCCATCTAAAGCGTTACAATTAAATCAACAGATCAGATGTACAGCACCAGGTGATGAGTTTCTGTAAGTATCTGCATATTTTCTGTTACTGCATGTATCTATTTTGGGTTTTCTAAATCATCTAGAAAAAGCGAGATGTGAGGGTTCATAGAATTATAATGCGTCACCCATATGTTTTTTGCTATTACATATACACAATATCTACTTCGGTCTGTTATGCAAAGGAAGGTTTTAATCTTTATAAAAAGAGGCTATGTAAAAAGCTCAGGTAGGCCTACATATGTTCAATTTAATAAAAATGACAAAATATTCACATAACCCGGTGAATGCACACTCACTTCCAGTTACATTAGAAGGCTTTGTATAGAGACTTGCGCGCACACACACACGCACACACACACACACACACACACACAGGTACTTTCAATATATTCACAAATCATCTAGGCTCTTTATAACCACTGCAAACAACTAAGAACGTCTACAAAACTAAACCAATGTTTTACAAACCATATTTGGTGAGATCTGCACTACTTGGTGTCTAGGAAAATGGCTCTACCAGAGTAATAACCATCAACACAGTAGGCGTATGTACATCCTGAAACTTGACATTGGGATGCGCTTCAATAGTGATTTACAAAACATTACAGTTAGACATTGAGGAGTAAAAACTGTTGAGGTATAGACTAGTCATCTCATATGGCCAGGGCTTTATATCTACAAAACTGCAAGGATTAAGTGTCGACCCTCCATGTCATCATGGAAAGGCATTTGCATGTGCAGCAGGTTTGGGCGGAACGCTGCAGTGCAGCTGAGCGGGCGGCTTTGGGTCAGCGGGGTTGCATCTAAGCCTGAAGAGCCGCAGGTATCGGCCGAGGCCGAAAGTCTTTAAGGGCACGACTAAAAATGAGACCATCTTTAAAAGGTGCTTTAGACATCTGAGGTTCTGAGACGATACATTCATTCTGCGGTTAGAGGCACGGCCGAGAAAATGACAGAACGAGAGATAGAGACGAAAATAGAGATAGGTCTGCTCTAGTGTTTCTAAGGCACTGAATGAAGACTATGGCACGTCAACAAAAAGGAAAAACATTACAAAACCAACACGTTCTTTATTCACAGTCGCAGAAAACCTAACGGGGAGAGCGAGAAGGAGAGACAAACTGACGTACCCTCAAGCTAAACCAAAACCTCACATAGTGTTAGCTTGGCCACAAGCAGCCCTACATTCACTGCTGAGAATACACACACACACACACACACACACACAAGCGGCCGGCTCGTGGTCTGGCATGAGGCTCTTAGATCTCCTGCAGAGAGTGATTGATCTCGATTCTCTCTCTCTTCACTGCTGGCTCGCTCATGCTTCTTGACATATCTCCATCACTGGCCAGATCATCTGAGAATGAGGTGTCTAGGTAAAGAAAAAAGGGAATATGAGAATATGAAGCAGAAAAACCTTGAAAAATAGAAACGTGTGTTTGGTGAGCTTTAAAATCTGTTACCTTTCTCCATGATTGATGGCATCATTGTGCTGAGGTCACTGAACTGAAATATAAACAAAGAAAACTGTTAAAACTGGCAGCGACGTGGTGGCTATGGGCACTATTCCATTTTTATGCAAATTATGAACGCAAAATATTTTAGTAATTTGCAACTATTTATTTCCGTGTCAAAAATAATTTCGTTTTAATAATTAAATAGTTTTATGAAATAATGCAAAAAGGTTTAAAAATGTGCACAACATGACAAACAAAAATAAAAAAATCCATCACCATCATTTGTGACCCTGGATCACAAAAGCAGTCTTAAGTAGCACGGGAACATTTTTAGTAAAAGACAAAAATACACTGTGTGGGTCAAATTATCGATTTTTCTTTTATGCCCAAAATCATTAGGATATTAAGTAAAGATCATGTTCCATGAAGATATTTTGTAAATTTCCTACCTTAAATATATAAAAACTTTATTTTTGTGAGTGGATGGTCTGCCACAGTGCCCCTGATTAACAACTTCAAAGGCAATTTTCTCAATATTTTGATTTTTTTGCGCTCTCAGATTCCTGAGTTTTAAACGGTTGTATCTCAGCCAGATATTGTCCTATTCTAACAACTCATATATCTATAGAAAGTTTATTTATTCAGCTTTCAGATTATGTAAAAATCTCAATTTCGAAAAATTGACCCATAAGACTGGTTTTGTTGTCCAGGGTCACATTTGTGCAACAATATTCACAAAATTCTAAATTATCACAGCATGTGAGACATGGTAGAAATTTCTATCATGACGTGTCTGAAAAATGACGAAGATTCTCCTGTCATACACAGCCGCAGAAAAAATTAAGAGACCATTCCAGATTTTCATTTAATCAGCATTTCTAGATGTATTGTGGTCATTCCAGTCCGGTGTCTGATGAATTTCAACAAAATCAAACCTCCGGAGTGACAAAGTGTGAAAGACTGACAGCAAGACAAAATACGATTAAAATCAAGGTTATCACAATTTATTTTTTCGAACTTTTCCTAAATACACATATGACTGATTTATTGCTTAAAAGTGACATGAACTTTTCTTTGCAGTATTTGAGCATTGAAAACATACAGAGCATCTTTTCTGTTATTTTCACCTGTTTCTCCAGTTTTCATTTTATGCAAATAAATGCAAATAGAAACAATAATTTTATTTGAAATTTGGGAGAAATATTATTAGGAGTTCACAGAATTAAACAAAAATGATCATTTTACCTAAACACATACCTATAAATAGTAAATTCAGAAAAACAGAAAATAATTTTGAAATGGTCTCTTAATTTTTTCAGACTCCCCATGAACCCTTTTCACAGTGCACGGCACGCGATCAAACGCGCCGCGAAAAAGCGATGTGCGTGTGTCGATTTTTCCCCCGTCGCCCTGCAATGAAACGCCCCGTCCAATTAGATTTGAGTTTAGTGACGAAATTCAATAAACTAGCAAGTATAAAAAATGTGTTTTAAAAGTTTTTCCAAATTGTCAAAAGAGGCTAAAGTGCTTAAAACACTAAACTCGTTCACAGGCTAAATCTGTCACTGAGCTGTTATTACATTATTAATGTGTGAAGGTCTGAAATATGCAACGAAATCAAGCAGCCTGATCTCCTCACCTCCCCCATGACAGCGATGGGCGTCTCTCCGGTTGCCTGGGCGACACGGTGCTCTACCAAATAGAACATGTATTCATCATAGAGCAGACGGATGAGGTGGAAGGAGCCAAAACTGGCGGCCGAGCGCAGAGTCAGATCTCTGATCACCATGGAGCTGTAACCAGGGCAATGGGAGAATTTCATCATACTAAACTATAACCCTATCACACATCAAAATAGCCACAAATTAAAAGCACAGGCGAAGAAATGTGCCTATTATTACAATTAACACTCTTATAAGATCAATTACTGCTAAGCTTTGTGTTTATTAAAAAGTTCAACAATCTTACTATCATTGAGGGACAACTTAAGAGACATTATGCTGGTAGAGTAAACTTTACTGTACCTGTAGAAAGACCATTTGAGGAGGAACTGGCGGGCGGCGCGGGGGAAGCTGGGACTGCCTTCATAAGGTTTTAGCACCTGGTTGACGACATTCTCCAGCCAGGTGGCCCACTGATCCAGAGAGCTCTGCTGCTGTAGGGTCACTTTAAAATCCTGCTCTAAACGCTGGACGACGCTCTCGTCGCACTGACACACCCAGGACGCCTGCTCCTGTAACACAAAAACACAGAGTGAGACACTCACAATACACCGTAACGCATTTCAAATCATTTAAGCACAGACACAAGTCAAAGAGACTCAGAGAGAGGCGGACCTGAACGTTAGCGAAGTCCACTCGGTTGAGGTCGCTGAGCATCTGGTTGATCTGGGATGTGTTCTGCAGGACGGCACGGGCCGCTTGCGCAAGGTGATTTAGAGAGGTGTACCTGCGCAAGGTCTGCGCAAACGCACTCACTACTGCTGCCTGCGCATACAGAGGAACATTCTGTATTAGTATTATTTGATGTAATACTCTATTAAATTACTCGAAACAAACAAAATTGCACAGATAAAGTCAGCATTATTGAATTATTACTAATGCAAACTAACTGAAATGCAAATACTAATTTACAGTTATTTCCCATTTCAGAATGACATGTTTGCTAATTTGCATTTTTGATGTTTTTCATAATACTTTATTTTCAATATTATATTAGTGGAAATGTTATTGTATTATTATATGTAACCTTTATAATAACATTTTTTCATAATATTTTAATTCATTCTTTTTAATTATTGAAAATTTTTGATATCATCAAAAACTTTTTAAACACTGTATTTTGTTAGATTTAGCTTGTATTATTTTTTAAACATATTGTCTTTCAAGTGTACACACACACTGTACCTTAGTGCGAACAATCTCCTGTGGAAAGTCACTCATGGCTGATGTTAACCAACTCTCCAAACTCTTTGCAAAGTTTCTGATAGCTTGAGTGAGTGTACCTGCAGGATCATATTTGTCATAAGTAATGCTCACTCTTTCTGCTCACAATATATCTGCAACACTGATCCTGGAACAGCTCACTGTAAGTGTATTACTATAAATACTAACTGGGAACAGGCCGCAGTACATCAGGGATGAGGATCTCCACCAGTGCCTGATACAGGATGTGATCACAGCTTCTCATCCAATCTGTGATTGGTTCATATTTACACAGAGCCATCAGCTTCTCTCTGGGGAAACCTCTGATGTCTTCCATATCCTCTTCACTGCCAAAAACAAATACCCACAAACATCAATTTGTTTTTAAAATTAAAATAATTAATAATAATTAAAAGAATAAAATGTCCTATTTTTAAATTTCACATGATTTTAAATGTTTAGGTAGTCTTATTTTTAAGAATATTTGGCACCTGTTGGCAATAGTAGTTGCTCCGTCACTAGATGGCGCTGTTGAATACCAAAAGGTCTCCCACAGCTTCTCTATGAGATGAAACTGCAAGTTCATCACAACATCGAGAGTCGCCTGACGGAGAAAAAGAACACAATTACAAAACAAAATAAAATATGATTAAACACATCCGAACAGTAAAACGTCTCGTCTGACATATTTACTCCAACAATACCTGTTAAAACGCATTTATTAAAAGAGAAAGGTGGAGCTCTTGATGACTAATACCGAAGGAGAACGGTCTCTAATGGGTTAAGATAACATTTGTGTGATGAGAGTCTCCTTCAGTCTGAGCTAATACTTATTGAAGTGCCCTCTTGAAATTAAAATGTTAAACAACACAACCACATACATAAACTGATTTATATTCATCTTAAATTCAGTTTTAGGTTAAAAAAGAAACTTTAGCCAGTGTGGTTCGGGTGGCACGAGGAAACAAAAGAAGGTGTTTGGCTTCATTTAAGAGCAGAAGTGAGAATGTGTGTGTGTGTGTGTGTGGTGGTGGTAAACCGTCTCAAGAGTGATTCACACTTAGATTTCAGATTCTGGATGAGGACACACACTATTGTATCCAGTTACACAGCGCCCTTCTCCCCTCGCTGGTCACATGCTATGTTTTGGCTTCCACAGCCAGGTCACCATGACAACCTTGTTTACCGTCACCCCGGCAACCGTTCAAACACAGCACTCCAAAACAAAAAAGAGAAAATTCTCTTTCTCGACAAACAAGCCGTCTTACCTTCATCAAAAAGAGGGAGAAAAGCACTATTTCCTTACTTCCAGGAGACAAATGGGTTGTTTTAAAGTGTGCTTATAAACTTGCCTTAAAACCACAAAACTTCAAGAACACTTCTTCTATGGTAATTTACACATTCTCTTATCACAGTATAATGTGCAGAGACAGCTATGAGTAAGTCACTTCCTCAAAAGTCGACACGTCAGATTTGTCACCTGTTGAGGGATCCATCATAGGCCAACTATATGTTTTCCCAAAATAGTCTTACTACTGTACTGCTACTACTACAAGTACAAACCCAACAGACCATTTAGCATGACGTAAACAACTCTGAAGCACGTCCTACTTTGGCCACGTTTCCTTTACGTTTTTGAAAAGTTTCACGTACACATGACTGTTATCAAAATGGTCTGCATTTACACGGATCCAGGAAAACGGATAAAAACGCTGTAGTATGTACGCCAGGCCAGTGGATGGCGATGTTGTTGTGTAAAGAAACAGGACGTGCCTTGGCACATACACATTTATAAGCTAAAAGTGCTTTTTAATACCGTTGGTGGGCGTATGTGTGTGTTTAAAGTTTGGCGAATGTAAATAGTGTGTCTCCGCTGGTCTTATTGGTGCAGCAAATCCACATTTTGCTGTGGAAACGTTAATGCATAGTCGAGTAGCGTGAGCTCACAGTACGGGAAGCCGCCATATTGTTTTAATTATACTCGCGCAACTGAGCGCGTAATACGCATGCGCGTGGCGTTTCAGAAAGTTCTGTCTTGCCGTTTACATGGAAACGAAAACGGCGGCGTTTTCAAAAAGTTGCACTTTAATGAGACCCGATGTCAAAAGTTTGCGTTTCCAGTCCACTAAAACGCCTTTCCGTGTAAACGGACTGCCAAAACGCATACATTTTTTGCGTTTTCTCGTATCTCGTGTAAACGGCCTCTTTGATTTGGGACATATTCATTTTTAGTTTAATTTTTTTAGTACAAATGGTATGCAAGGTACAACTTCTACTTGTTGTGGGTAGTAAAGCTCAAACGTAAGCTTAAATCAGCCATTCAGAGGGTATGAGAAGAGCCAAATAATGAAGGCGGTGAGAAAAACCTGCAGCTAGCTACAGACGCACAGTAAAGATTTTAAAGGGTTAAGGTTAATTGGCAAGACAAAAAAAACATGAGAAAACAAAAAAAAAGACGTGCGGTGAAAAGGCTAGAAAGGGCTAGAGAGAGAGTGCATGAGATCACGACAGCAATGATATTAAGACTGAGCTCCGAAATGAAGATGGGCCGAATCCATCTCTCTGAATATTGAGAACAGCGCTGTAATGAGACCAGCTGCATTCGGAAGGTAAAACTCAAGGAACATGTCAAACCAGAAACTCTGTCGGCACAGAGAACCAGAAGGAATACTGAGAAGAGCAGAGAGAGAGAGAGAGATTCATTGTACAAGCTTTGGCAATATGAATGATTATTTCTCATGCCAAAAAAGCACACTTAAATTGAAACTGAATTAAGAGTTTTTTCCTTCTGCATTGAACCTCATTCTCTGCAGTTAAACTGCTCTGGCAACACGAATGTAGTGCTGTTTGTCCTGTCACTCTTTATAGCTTGTTGAAAGTGAAAGTAAGACTGAGAACATATTTACTCATATTTAGTTATAATTTATAAAGCATTTAGTATGAATATATAATAGAAGCTATATAAATGTTTTAGTTTAGTTTTAAACTATAATGATAATTTTAATGTATCATACAAATGTGTGACTGGGATGTTTAACAAAAGTTAATTAGCCATGGAAAAAATCTGACAACTGTGAGGTCCACTGGAGGACTGTGGTGTTTGTGGTCTGATCCTCTTTAGAAAAATCACACACAACAGAACTTTTACAGAAGGCTGCGAATGATTTTTTTTACATTCTCTGGTAAATGTTAATAGTGTTTTGCTTATTTACCCTGTCAGACTTGCACTCATGGTGGAAAATATGTAATAAATGTTTTTTTTGGGGGGGGGAATTATAGGGATACTCTATATGGGGGGAACCCATTTTCTTTTAGACAGACATGACAAAGAAACAGAAGGGCCTGTGCCCATCACCTGAAGCTATCAGGCCCTTGTAAGTTTCAGTTTATCTTTGTAACATTAGGCCAGCCAGACTAAGTTGTTGTTGTCTAAACCTTTTGAGAGAACAACATAACCCTAGTGCCAGGCCTAAGGGGTTTCTCCAGACCGCAGGTCCGGGTCCACCTTTGGGCAGAAGCTCTGTCCAGCACTGGAAAGCGGGCATGATTTCAGAATCAAAATCAGAAGAGCTTTATTGCCAAGTGTGCTTGCACACACAAGGAATTTTCTTTGGTGTTGGAAGCTTCTAGTACAGACATTCAACACAATGACAATACAATTTATCAATGATTTATGATTTATCAATGATTTATCAATTTTTTATTTATCTGATTTATCAATTTATAATTTATCAATGCTTTATAGGAGCTTCTAGTGGAATGATACAAAGAAGAATGTGCAAAAGTGTGCAATACCTCACAGTGGATCCTGTAGTTGTTCTGCAGTTTTTTCACATCATTCAAGCTGATTGACTCAGGCAAAGGACACGAGCCGAGATCGGGAGAGGGGAAGGGCGGGAGGACGTGGGACACATCTGCCAAAATACACACATACATACAATGTGAATAATTCTTAAAAGTTAAAATGCAATTAAGAAGGATTGTAAACTAGTGGGTGTGAGTGTAGATAAATTTGAATCTTTCCTAAGAGGCCGGATTAAAAAACACCATGCCACGGGAGGTTTACCAATGTACTGCTGGTGATGCTGGCTCTGGGCGGCTATGCTCTGCTCTGGGGTGCCGGACAAGTGCTGGGAGCTGCTGTTCAGACTGTCTCCCATCCCATCCATCTTGTGCAAGGGCTTAAACCTGGACATAAAAAAACGTCACAAAATTTACAAGTGGACTAGAATTCACTACTGAGAAAAAGAGATATGGACAGAGAGGGAGATGGAGGCTAAGTATGCTGGGATTTATGTGACTGAAAAGAGAAGATGAAAAACTTTGAGTAGAAAGTGTGAATCAGTGAAGGAAATCCATTACCCTCAAATCCAACAAATTATTCTGAAAAAAAAAACTTTGTCTGGATCTAAACAATTAAGCGAGACACCCGAACAAAACCACACACACATGCTGATGTAACTGTGACATGACACGTTGAATGCAAGTGGGAAACGAGAGAGACGGACAGAACGATTGTGTTCACCTCTGTTTCTGATGGACAGGCTGTTGTCTCATTGCCATGTACTGTGTGTCCTCCTGCATGCGGTTGAGAGGCGAGTCAGGCTTCAGACGAATGCCGTAATAATGGTATTTTGAGTTCCCCCTGAGACACACACACACACACACACACACACACACACACACAGAGAATGAGCCATTGCATTTTTATCCCATCAGCTTTATCCCGGCAACCCCAATCTCTGCATCAACACACCACAGTTTGAGACTGAATGTGATTTATTTCAGCCCATCACCTCATGATCATACTTTAAGTATTACAGCAGTGTTTTCAGCAGACCGAATAAACGTTCCTCTGTGCTGCTGTGACTAAATCTTGGAGTGATTGTGGTTGCAGCTCTGGCTGAAGCCTGACAGTGTTTGTGGATTTAGTGGGGGTTCTTGTGAGTGTAGCTCTTTATCTGACCTGGTGCCAAGTCGACGTGTGCGAAGACCCATGAACACAGAGCGGATGAGTTTGCCGAACGAGGCGGCGTTGACCGGATCCAGTTTCTGCTCCTGACAGTGTCTCAGGTAGTGGTTATACAGAGAGCTCCGTGGCAAACTCACTCCCTCAGCAGTCTCATAGTTATCCAGTAACCACTGCAACTGCGCACATAAACACAATAACCACAAATGGACAGCGATCTCAAACCAGATCATGAATACTACAGTAATAGTTCAAGTTTAAACAACATAACAAGCATACATAAACAAACCACACAGAACGAATCACTTTATCATACATATTCGTAAGGGATGGTGCACCCAAAAATGAAAATTCAGTCATCATTTACGCAACCTTAAGTTGTTTCAAATTTGTATACATTTCTTTGTTCTGTTGAACACAAAATAAGACCAAACTGTTTTGGGGCACCATTGACTAACATAGTAGTTTCTTTTTCTACTATGGTAGTCAATAGTGACCCAGAACTGATTGGTTACAAACGTTCTACCAAATATCTTTCTTTGTGTTCAGAATAACAACAAAATGAATACAGGTTTGAAACAACTTGAGGGCCAATAAATGATGACATAATTTGTGATAGTGATAGTTCACCCAAAAATGAATATTCTGCCATTTACTCAACATTTTCATTTTTGGGTGAACTATCCCTTTTACACAGTGTCTGTGCATCTGTTCATGTTTCTGAATGATCATAATAGCCAAAATGTCTGGATATGTGAACAAAAAGATGAGTGGCATTAGTCTGCAAAATTAATATTTAATCTGCCAAAATAATTAAAGATTTCTGCAGGGGTGGATTGTTTGGGCCAACCATTAACCGAGCTAAAAACACGAGAGAGGGAGTGTTAAATGGCTCTATTTGAAATGTGGGAGATATCTACAGACTTTGAAGCAAAAACAACTAACAGCTAATATGTGAAGATTAAATTAGACCCTCCACCGACACAAACATACACAGCAGCGTTACCTCGGGCTTTGTTAAGCCAATACAGCCCTCTTAAAAGGAGGATAATTGAAAATTTGTAAATATTCATAACCATGGGCTGAGGTGTCTGTCTTTATGCTGAGCTATACAAATGTGTCGGTCTCAAGAGCTCCAAGCCACTTCAGGCCGTTAAACATCTAACACATTTCGACTAGGATCTGAAACCCCTGGCAAATTAGAACTTGCTAAATGAAACCTTTAATGTAAGGTTTGAGAGGTGCGCTTTAATGTTAAGTTGTCAGTTTGTGTGTGTGTGTGTGTGTGTGTGTGTGTGTGTGTGTGTGTGTGTGTGTGTGTGTGTGTGTGTGTGTGTGTTTGGTGGAGGGGTGGAACATACAGCAACGTCTTCTGATATTCAAATTCAGGGCCTTAAACTCTCATTAGCATCACACGAGCTGAAATACACACAAACACGTTCAGCCCCTTTCATGCTAACTGGATGTCTCTATAAGTGGTGTACATGTGAATGCAGAAGTTCAGGGGCAGTTTAACCCCAAATGGGCAGTTCTGATAAAAGCATGCTCGCATCAGCGGTGAAATGCAAAGCAAAAGAAGCAGGCAGGAGAAATAGGCCCAGTTACAGATTTTGTTCCCGATTCGAATCAAGTCCCCCCCCGGTTTGACTTACATGGCTGTTGAGCAGGCTGCTTTTGTGAGTGGCAATCCCATCTGACTTTTGAAGGTTTTCAATCGCCATTTCAAGCTGAGGAAAAGTAAGGGCATGCGAGACATGAAACGGGGGGACGACAAGAAAGAATGGAGGGGGTGGGATGTGTGGGGGGACAACAGAGGAGAACACACACACACACAAAAAAGAAAAGGAAATCAGTCTGTTAGCTGCAGCCGGATTTTGAGCATTTCTATAACAGTCTGTCAGTATTTGCAGCCACATTCATTACGGGTGGACAAAAAGCATGCAAATGTGAGGAACTCGGAGGGTTACGGCACTCTTCCTGTCTCGGCCTCATATATGGTAATGAACTGAGGTCACGCTACCCTCAAACACACGAGAACAACTCGCCAGGCGATTCTGAAATCGCACGGTTATAAACAGCATGTTTATAAACATATCACCTGCATGGGAGAAGGATTTAAGTTTCCAATACTGGACGAGGATTGGCTTCTCAGCACTGAGGTAAAACTTGTGGCCAAGATGAATTTCGATTTTCAAAAAAATACTGTCTCTTTAAACTTGAAATAAAGTGAGGCCTAAAAAAATTTAAGAAATAAAAGAAGGCACTGGGAGAGAGATTTGGCAGAGTGGCAAACTTAGAAAAAGGGTGGAAGAAAAAAAAACTGGCATCCTTCCAAGTGTTTAAAAGGCTCCCGAGGGCTCTTGGCCAAATGGTACTGAGCCCCAGGGGTTGCTTTGTTTCGGAGGCCACTCAAGTGGCTGTGAAAACTGCTAAAACAAGACAGAGCTGAATTATTTAGAGGCCGTTGCCTTCTCAAACTCTATTCCTGCCTCAGGACCACCTCATAAACTTCCATATGACAGATGACATGATAGACTATACGACAGAGGTTATTACTGTGGTATTGTACATGTTTAAGTGACTCTCTGAAAAAGTTGCAAAATATTGGTGTTTTAAAGGAATGTTTGGGGTTTAAAACATTCAGTATTGACCGTTTTAGTGACATGTCGCTAGTACAATTTTTACTTGGTTTTTTAGAAATGCATGTTTACTGTAACGCACTTATAATGGAAGTCTATGGACAACGCATTCCTAGTGGGGTTATAACCAAAATGTGTGGCACCTGAGCTGTCTAAATGGTCCTGGAATGACTTGCAACATTTGCATGTTATCATGGGGTTGGCTTAAAACAGCTATGACATGAGATAGAGAACTGGATATATCTTAAAATATTTAGTAAGCAATTTTCTACTCTTATATGAACAGATATAATGTAAAAGTCGTGTGGTTATAAATTCAAATCAGATTTTTTTGCCCCATCTGTATCTGAACTGTAATGACGATTTTTATTTCTTTTAATAAACTAAAGGATGAGAGCAATTTGTTTCTGTGGTGGCCAAATATATTTCTGGAATTGCAGCTTTCCAAATACTCAAACTGTCACAGAATCTCAACCCCTCTCCCATATCACTAATGGACCAGTTTTGCAATCTTTTAGTGGAGAGGACCGTACCATTGCAGATGAGGAGCGGGATGAGTGAGAGGAGTGGTGACGGCCGCTCTCCATTCCACCGTGGATCAGGTAAGCACTGCCGCTGGAAATTATTTGACTGCCGCCCACGTCCATGGCGATGCCCACCATGCTGTGAGTGGGCACTCCGCTGGCAGACGAGACAACGGTGGTGACTTGGGTGCCCCCTGCCTGGGAGTCAAAATAGGTGCTTCCGCTGCCCTGTCCGTACAGCTGGGAGTCTGGGTTGTAAGAGTATGCAGTGCGACTAAAGTAAGACAGAAGAGAGTGTGCACGTGAGAGTCATGTATTCATGATTTTCAGAAACTTTTAACACAGATCCCATGTACTTACTTTTCGACAGTCATTAAAAGAAATGAATAACTTCAGCTTTTACGTACAAATCACTGTCAAATGTTTAATAGTGTCGAACTAGCAATTAGCAAAAAGGTGACAAAATATTAAAAAATAAAAAAGATCAAATAAAATATAAAATTAATTAATTAATTAAATATCATGAGCACCCATATCAATTACTTACATTGTTCCATTGGGATAGACCGCCTCCCCCCCCTCCACGTACTGCACCTGGGACTGGTACACGTGTTGGACCTGTTGGACCTTCAAAGACACACAGAAACACACATATGAAGATCAGACACAAAAAGCACTGCGTCACTTCTGACATGTGCCAATATAGATTCTGCAAGCGAAATGAGGTTCTACATTCAGATTGCAGGCAGCAGAGGGCAGTGAACACAAAGATTCTCCTCGACAATGAGAGACACCTTTTCACGCCGGAAAAGCAGTTATTAGCGTGTTAGTCGCGACAGCTCAGGCATGACGTGCGTGAGAGTGAAGCGTGTCTGTGTTTCGGGGCTCTGACAGTATGTTGTTGATTTAACAGAGCTGGCGATGCAGGGACAAAGACAGCCGAGAGAGTGACAGAGATATGAAGAGGGGAAAGAGATAAGCCGGAAATGTTGCGGGTCGTCGGGGTGTGCAGTGATTGGCTGTCCTGTGTGTGTGTGTGTACCTGCTGAGGGACCTGTTGAACTCTAGGCACTGGCAGCTGCTGCGCCTGAGCACCCTTCTGGGCAGAACCAGTGGTCTGAACTAACACACGCTGCAGGTGAGGGACACACACATACACACAAACTTGAGAATTAAGAGCCTCTAATTCTTGAAAGGTCCCTTGAAAGGTGAAGCGTATCTTTTCTGGAGTTTAAAATACTTCTTTATCAGTATAATTTGGGGGCCAGGCAATCACTTGTATTTCTCAACTGAAATGTGTTGGATAGAAGTGCCTGCTAAATGAATAAATGTAAGTGTAATAGTTTACCCGAAAATAAATATTCTGTCATCATTTATTGCACCTCATGTGGTTCAAAACCTGTATATGACAGGTTTTTTTATCCGTGGAACACAAAAGATGATATTTTAACAAAGGTCTCAGAGGTCTTGGGTTCATACAATGAAAGTCAATGGGGTCCACAGTGTTGTTAAGTGTTGACGTTCTTCAAAATATCTTCTTTTGTGTTCCGCAGAAGCAAGAAAATCACAAAGAATTTTGAGTTTGGGTCAACTACCCTTTAAAATCCTGAGAAAGACTGATAGACACTGAAAATATTGTTTAGTCCAGGGGTTCTCAACCTTTTTGACTCCAAGGCCCCCCATTGTATTTAACAATATTCAAAGGGCCCCCCTTCTACTCACAAAACCTCAAAATTTCTACCCAATAAAATATTTTAGAGCTTAATGTTGACTGTAAAAAGGTTTATTAACTATAAAAATGGCCAAATAATAATATCTTGGGTTTTTTTTAGTTTTTAAATGTATTTCAATGTTAATTTTGTCTAATTTTAAAATACTGGTCACCTTGATGCCCCTCTTGAAGTCAGCTGGGACCCCCTTGTGGGCCCCGGCCCCCCTGTTGAGAACCACTGTTTAACACTGGTTTAGCCTATAGAAACCAGGTTGAATCTCTCCAGACTGCTGGCACCTCAAATGTTCTTCTGTACGCGTGTGACAGCCGAATTGGAATCTATACACAGAGCATGAATTGCAACGAAAACAGCATGGCTTAAAGTTTTCTACCGGTTTCAGTCATAAGAAATATGATGTACTACTAAAAACACGAACCTAAATAATATAAAGATGGGTTTCTTTGAATGTGTGGTTGATCCAACCCCAACATTTTCCTCACAGCTCGACTCAACGTCACTGCTAATCATTTCAATCGGCTCTGACAGCTGAAGGGTGCGGGTGAGGAGAGATCTTTCATCACTTCAGATGGATCCAGCGTGTACTGAAGTCATCTTTACCAAGATTCAGACCGATGAAAGAAGAGCTACACTAAAGCTCTGTGTTTCTTTAAGGTGGCAGAGGTTTCATAATAATTATTATCTGCCTTGTTGTTTTACGATGTGTGATAGCGTGTCATGCCGAACACATTTACCTGTTGTGAGGGGGGAACGGGCTGAACCACAGGCGCCTGGGCTGAGGTGGACGTCCTTAGTGCCACAGTGGACGCCGTCTCTGAGCCACCCTCTGACCGCTGCATGTTTCTCCTAAGAAAAATTTAAAAGAAAATAAAACACTACATCTTAAATGTAAATACTAGGTATAATAAATAAAACATCTTTATAATAATGCAAATTGGGATGCAGCTAGGGTTGCATAACGGAATCGTAGATGCATCAAGTTGCTAGAGGGATCAGAGCGGCTCACTGAAACACTCTGCACATTCGCCAGCCATCATCCATGTGCCTTTTCACACAAGCCTCTACTACAGGACCAGGAAGAGCTCGAACCAGCCAAGTCAGACCAAGTCACCCACAGCCCCAGCAGGCCACTTACCTCTGAACTCTATTATGTGGAAATGAACAAAGGAGACATTAACAATCGTATCACAAGCACGGTTCGGCTCCTACCAGCCGGGAGGGGATTCAGCTAAAGTGTAGAGCCAAAGAGTTTTACGCTGTCGTCAGGAACCCAGTTCAACTCATCCGAGCCCTGATGCAAGATAAAAGAGGAGGGTGACACAAATGGAGACCATTTGGCCTCTTATGGAACAAGAGAAAATCTAAACGGAACAAGAGAGGAGACAGCACAGGACTTTGGAAAGAGTTAAGGGGTGGAAAAAACAACGCCCCCCCACACCTGAAAAAAAAAGAAAAACTAAAACGGCAATGAGGCTGGTCCCCCCGCCAGGATACTGATGATCTCCAGCAGTTGTTTGGAATGAACTCCGTCTCTAGGGGCTCCAATAATACAGCTGATATGAGGAAATTCCTCAATGCTTTGTAAACGTTTGTTGGTTGCTATGGTGAGGGATCCATGGCAACCATCCCTAACTATACCACCCCAACCTCCCCCCACCCCTAGCGCTATTCTTTTTTAAGCTCGCGCACAGGAACTCTGTAGTGGCAGAGAGACAGACAGACTCAGAAACATGGAAATAGAGCTAAGGGAGGCCTGTCGATCTCTGTACATCTAAATAAGCTCTTAACCTGCCTGACAGCGACACAGATCTTTCGTTCCGCACTTAAAAAGCAATCGGCAAAGCGTGCAACAGGTCCCAGATCAGCGGTTAGAATGCGTCCCTGCATTGATCCAGAGGGCTGTCAAGAGTGAAGGCTGATCAGAGAGCTCATGCGTTTGGAGAGACCCTCTGACTGACAGTTTGTAGTTGAAGTTTACAATGGAGCAAAATACAACAAGCGATAAGCTTAACATGCACGATTTCATCTGCGGGAAACACGGATGACAATTAAAAGCACTCAAGGTTTTCCACTGGGAGCGAAAGAATAAAGAAAAGCGGCTAATTGTGTTTCTGAGATTAGTAATGTGAAATAATAAATTCTCAAGTGGGAAGTGGCAAGCTCAATTCAAAGGTAAATTAATTGAAGCTGAATAAGGACGAATAAAACTGTCTACAGTGTCTAAAATAAAAGAAGTGAATGAAGATGAATTTAGTAGGGATGCACGATAAATTATCGGCCATATCGGTACCGGTCGATAAATCATCATTTTAAATGTTATTGGTATAAACATATAAAAACATTATCAAATTTAGGCTGATATATTATAGCCGATAAATCATAAATCATTTCCTCTGGTCAAACTTTTTCAGCTGCACGCTGCTCACAGTTAAGATACAGTACAGTACTATTTTCTGTCATGATCATTCACTTACTGCTATTAGCAAAACATTGCTGATGTAGATAGTATGTTGATACAGTATTTATGAATGTGTCGGTTATATGAACAAAAGCATATTGTTTGAATCAGACTGCAGTCTGAATGCTTTCTGGAACTTTTTTTTTAAACATTTTTCTGGAAGAACATCTATAATTTGTTTATTAAATATACCAGAAAAGTTTGAAGGTTAAAGAATCGTTAACAAGTGTAAAGTAGGCTTGGTACGTGATTTTAAGGGGAAAAAGAGAACAATTGGTTACCTTGTTTTCAGCTGTGAATGTTTTCAAATAAAAGCAGTTGTCCACTTTTTGCCTTGTGTTTCAGTTAGGGATGTTAATGATTATTCGACGATCGATTAATTGTCGATAACAGTTTACTCGAAATAACTCAATGATGATCGAGTTTAAAGCTTGCACGTGCTTGCGGCTTATGCACATAACACATACAGCAGACTCGTGGAAAAACGAAATGGCTATCCACTTATTACATTACTTGGCTACCGACACACCTTAGTTTTGCATTGTTCATTTGAACAATGGACGCAAGAGTTTGAGTGGCGCATGTCTGTCAGCGGGAGCTGCAGCCGTTGCAGTTGTGCAGAGGCGCGATGATTGACAGGTCAAGGCAAGTAGCGTTGTCCTTGTTTTATTGTTGCATTTTCATTTAAATAATAATAAACCACAAACTGTGTTGAAGTAAGGGGAAAATCCGAAGATCTTTGAATTTATTTACATTACAAAACAGGTACAATGTTATCAGTCTTATTCGTTTTGTTAATAAACATTCTGTTTCATATAAGCAAGTTTGTCAGTGTACTATTCTTTTGTTGTTTAATTAAAAGTAAATAATGAATGTATAACTATTGGCATCAAAAGAAAATGTTGTTTTTCCTTTGGATACCATCCGCCTTTGTTAGTAACATTTTACCATAGGTGCGTTTGTAATGATACTAGGCTATTTTATGATTGTTCAGTTTTTTGTTAAGAATAATAATGCAGAAACATTTTAAGCATTTGTTTTAGTCAAAGAAAAAAGATCTAAAGCTGCAGATCAAAATAAGCACTATAGATGCAAAATGCAAATATATTTTCTTTTATAATGTGTGGTATCGGTAACGTATGTTGTCACACGTTTATTAAATCCTGTGTACAGTACGTTTATTAAAAGTGTACAGTACCATCAGGGTTTTTAGGTTTGCATTGATCGCATGTGGACAGCTTATCAGTTATTTTATTCGAAATGGTTTAGCACATCATTTAACTGTTATTTTAGCTTCTGCTCATGTAATACAAAGAATGATGTTATTTATGTGAGACCAGTGGCGTAACTTTGTTTTCAAAAGTGGTGGGGACAAAGTCCGCCCCCACCCGCTGGGCTCGGTCAAATCAATGGAAAACAATACTTTAATAAAGAAAATATTTATATAATAACTAAATATAACTAAAATAATAAAAAATTATACTTCTTTATTGGTTTACACATTTTTTGTGCTTGGACAATGGATGCGCAAGCGGTGCATTCACAGTGTGTTTGTTCCATAAGCTTAGTTTTATTCAAATAAGTGCTCGGGACACAATTGACTTGGCAAAAATTGGTGGCGACATGTCCCACCTTCAAATTATGCCTCAGTGTGAGACACAAGTCTCAACTTCAGGACCGCTAAAGGTTGTAACACGTTATGGACATTTGTGAGTTAAAATGCCCTTTTTCGAATTCTACAGATTCTCTGTAATACTGTCGATACTGTCCATGCACTGTGTCCTATGCACATTTAGAAAGAAAACAACACGCTTATAATAACAAATCAACCTATTCTCTCACGCAGACGCGCGCAATGATATGAGTCTGCTTACATGCAATTACCAGAGTGCATATCTGAGGCGGCAACACGTTGTATATTGGTCCATATGTTAATAATTAATAATTTATAATTCAATTATTTGTCAAGTATGGTGACCCATACCCGAAATGTGACTCTGCATTTAACCCATCCAGAGAGTAGTGAACACACGCACAGCAAGTGGTGAACACACGTACACCCGGAGCAGTGGGCAGCTATCACTGCAGCTGCCAGGGGAGCAAGTAGGGGTAAGGTGCCTTGCTCAAGGGCACCTCAGTCGTTACCCATCGGCCCTGGGGATCGAACCGGCAACCTTCTGGTCACGAGTCTGACTCTCTAACCATTAGACCACGACTGCCCGACTTATATTAGCATTTTTTTAAACTTTTTATTCTGAATTTTTATGAGGAAGATGGCGTTTTGCGTTTACCTAAGACAGTCGAGCAACTAGAAGCCTGTATTAGACAAGAATGGGACAACATTCCTATTCCTAAACTTGAGCAACTTGTCTCCTCAGTCCCCAGACGTTTGCAGACTGTTATAAAAAGAAGAGGGGATGCCACACAGTGGTAAACATGGCCTTGTCCCAACTTTTTTGAGATGTGTTGATGCCATGAAATTTAAAATCAACTTATTTTTCCCTTAAAATGATACATTCTCTCAGTTTAAACATTTGATATGTCATCTATGTTGTATTCTGAATAAAATATTGAAATTTGAAACTTCCACATCATTGCATTCTGTTTTTATTCACAATTTGTACAGTGTCCCAACTTTTTTGGAATCGGGTTTGTAAATGAAAATCGATTATGGGAATTTGTCTAAATTGACATCCCTAGTTTCAGTCTTAGGGAATTTTATATTAATATTTAGATACTGTATATCGGCCAATATATCGGATATCGGCTTCCAATGTTAAAGAATTATCCGTTATCGGCCAAAATTTACATATCGGTGCTGGTTCATCCCTAGAATTGAGTAAAGTTTGAGCTCTGGGTGTATTATAAAAATAACAAAAATGTGCATAAAAAAATAAAGCAGCAATAGGATGAAATGCTTTAGAAGAGTCAGTAAAAATTCAATTGCCAATTCATACACAAACAAAATACATTTCCATAATGGTTCATCCTTTTTCTGAAGACATATAACTCGAGAAAGGTTTATATCATTATCACAAATTTCATTAAATACCTTATAAATATTTTATAAGGTAAATATCATTTTGTAGATATTAAACTCCAAAATATAGAAATGTATAAAATATAGTCTTAAAATGCAAAGAAATTTCCATTGCTTTTGCGAGCTAAAAATTCACTGATATCTGCTTTCTATCAGTCTTGTTTGTTCATGGCACCAAGACATCAAAATTAGTTTCTGTGTCTTTTAAAGGGATACTTGAAAATGAAATGAAAAATGAAAATCTAATCACCATCGAGTTGTTCCACATCTGTATAAATTTCTTTGTTCTGATCAACACTTAGAAAGATATTTGGAAGAATGCTTAGGGTATAACCAAACAGATCTTTCCCCCCATTGACTCCCATAGTAGGAAAAAATACTTCATCATTTTTTTGTTCTGTTGAACACAAAAGAAAACATTTTGAAGAATGTGACAGCAAACAGTTCTGAGGCACGTTTTGACTACCATTGTATTTATTCCTACTATGGTAGTCAAGGGGGTGCAAAATCTGTCTGGTCATATACGCATTCTTCCAATTATCTTAAGTGTTCATCAGAACAAAGAAATTTATACAGATTTGGAACAACTCGAAGGTGAGTAAATGATGACAGAATTTTTATTTTTGGGTGAAGTATCCCTTTAAACCACGTGTAAATGGTAGTGTAATCCTCAACACTGACTAAATAAACAATAAATAAATAAACTCTGTGCTAAATCTTCAGTAATCACTGAGTCACATCCAATCAATCAACAGGGTTTATTCAGTTAAAATCCAAAAGATAAGTTTCATCAGAACTCTGAGAGTAAATAGTAAGTGCGCGCTTAGATCTTTTAAAAGAAAGGAATTCGCCTGAGGGGTGTTGCATTGGATATAAATACGTTTGGTTGGCCCAGACGCAGTTATCTTTGGAGGCGAATCTTGCCTACCGCTATTATTCCTACTGTTAATATTCTTCACTGTAAGCCTTCAGGTGTTCCGAGAGAAATCAACTTCAGCCTGTCAGTCAGCGTATTGTTGTCTAATGTAAAACTAAGATAAAGAAAAAGTGAATTAAGGGCAGTATTTGACAAGCGGCGTCACTTTCTGGACTTTGCGTGAGCTTCTAGAGAAGGTTAAAAGCCACACAAATTCCCCACCAGCAGCTACGACCTGCACAAAGGCAGAAAAACAGCAGGAGCCCCGTCACTTTGGTGTGAGAAGCAAGAGAGGCCCGTCCTGAATAGGGTTGTGCTTTATTACAGTACAGCCCAGACTCCCCGCCGCACGACACAACCGCTCACCTCAGCTAAACACAAATGAGCTATTAAAGACCGCCAAAACACAGCGGCGATTTCCTTCTGTTCTCATTAACCTGAGTTTGTTGTTTAATGCCAAGAAAGGATTTCGGTCTCACTCCCTTCAAAGAAAACACAATGCTATACCTGTTAATGAGTTTAGTGTTGAGAAAAAGGTTTAGAGACATCTGTCAAAGACAGATCGAACTTTAACAGCGCTCTATCAGGGCAAAAGCACATGCAGATGTTCAATTAAAAACAGGAGCCCACAGTCTTGGCTCTTGTTTGCACTGGCCCACATTGTTTGCAGAGCAACAACGGTTGCTAGTGGCAACACCGTCCACTCCCGTTTCCAGGAGCCTGTTGCTATGCAACCAACAGAATACTTCCCAAACCAAACAATGCCATCCCCCAAGTGATCCTTCTATCTCACATTAACCAGAAACTTAGAACAATAAATACATAAACTATTACTCTGACACTGTAAGGGGGGATTCAGGGACTAGGGAGGGGAAAACCATGTGCCTTTACAGCAAAACGTTTACAGACACTGTACAGCTAAACTTTCTAGTCTTTTTCTTTGGTGTGTTACGTGGTCACGCTGACAGGGAATGTTAAAGCTATCAGAAAGGAAATATTAAGACAAAAAACGGATAAAGAAAAGCGACTCGACACTCCAAACACAACAATCACTTAGTAAACGAAGCTTTAAACTACTTTTCCAACTACATAATCCAATGCCCTGACAGATTTGCAGCTTGGATCTACACTCTGATTGCTTTAATGAACCACCGGAAGCTTCAAACAGTCGTGCAATGAAGCAGAGGCACTTGTTGCCATTAAAGGGCTGTCTATACTGGACATCTGCGTCCAACAAGCTCGGCTGATGTTTCACAGATACACGGTTTTCAAAACACACACAAACGACACAGCGGGCTGCCTACCGCTTATAATGTAGACATTAATTTAAACTAACTGACAGAACAAAACAAATCTTGAAGCTGTAGATTATTTACTAAACTGCCGTGGGAGCTGGTTTTGGTTAGAACTAAATTGCAATCCAGTTTTATTTAATAATGTGTGTGAATTCACACATTGCACTGCGTACACAAAGAGAGGTAAGAGTGGATGGGTTTGCAGATGGCAGTGGACGGTCACGATGCAAGTGGTCAGCTGGACCCTTTGTCAGATTAGATCCATTCGAGCTCTTCCAAAAAACCTGTAGCTTTTCCTTGACGTTCTCTCCTTGATCGTCCACCAAACGCACACATACGCAGAACCCTCATTCTTCAATTGCCATCGCAACCCCAGTCCATCCGTCGCCAGCACGCCACAAGCAAAGGGCTCTGCAGCCAGGGAGAATCGGTCGAGCGTTGCCATGGAGACCGTTTGTTCACACTTACAACTCTACAACCCCCCCACCCTACTCCTTCTCCTCCTCCTCCTCCTCCTCCTCCCCCGATAACCCTTTCCAGATTTCCGCACCACCCCCAACCCGGAGCAGATGATGATTCTGAGAATAAAGAACGTGGATTGTAAAACCGAAAGCTTATGTTTGAAACAAAGACTGAAAAAAGAGTACAAGGGGAAAGACACAGTCATTTAAGTAAACTGTTTAATGGTTTTGTAGGAGTCATTTCCAGCAAAATGGTGGAACTCCAGTTTCTGTTGTCACACCATCTTGTTGCCCATGGTGATACAAAAACAGTCTCGAGCTACAAAAAGGTGCTCCAGGGTAAGTCTCGCATTTCACAATGTTCTCCAAGCAGGTGCCTGTTTGGGGCGCAAAAATATACATAGTGGTTACTACACCCAGTGACACATTAGAAAAACTGTTGAGGGAAAATTGCCTCACAAATGTGATGGATCACAGTTACAGCTGCGGGCTTGCTGTTGCACTGTTGCAACAAGTTCCAGCTGGCAAACAAACCACCAGATAAAAAAAGACTTTTAAATGCATCAAATGCAACAGCTGTTTTTGTACGCATATCTACATTTGTTATTATGTGCAATAAAATACAGCTAATATTGTATGCATCTGGCCATTTTTGTTTGAAGAACCTAAGAAGATAACCAGACGACCAGAGATAAGCGCCAAATGGCATCAGGTCAACGGTTACCTATATACTGGGATGCGAAGAGAAGACAGAGGGAAAAAAACATCCTAAAGTGATTCTGTTCCACCACATTGTCTCCACATTACGTCTGCTCTCCAGAGAAAAACCTCCACGTTGGGATTTCGGAGCCGAGCAGGCCGAGTAATCTTTCCTTTATTAATCTGAAAAAACAACACAGCCTTCTCCATACCTTCTGCGATTCATTCGGTTCCATCTAAACAGACGCCCTTTAACATGCTCTTATGACCGATCTCTACAGCTGTAAATGAAAAGCGTCAGCTAAACTCCATGTGCTGTTGACATTTCAACTTCTTGACTTACAATCGGTCATTATTACCGCCTGAAAGGAAACAGACTGGATGAAATTTGCCTGTCAACAGGCTTCTACCCAACACACATTTTAATAGAAAGATCGGTTCATTAGCTGTCTTTCCTTGAGTACCACATTAGGCAATCCAATAACCCATGTCAATGGTTGTGGCCGATCTAATGGATGGTTTCTCTAGATCATGCTGGCCAAATCTTCAGATTAAGGACATGAGGGTTTTTAATATCCGTTATGAGAAATCCTGTGAGCAGCTGCATAAAAAACGATTGAGAACTTAACTGCTTGCAAACGGTGGAAATTTTTTAATAAACAAAGACTCTCCTCAACAACCTGGCCTTGACCGATGGGGCAAAAGGGGCCAAGACGACTGTTTGACCAGTTCTGCATACAATAGCACAGAGGGCAACGCAAGAGTCACACAAGGTTCAGCCCCCACAGAATCAACAAGCACTTCCTCGTCGTCTATTCAGGTGCATATAGAGACGTGAATGGGTATCCATGGGCTAAAGTGCACATCTGTAGTCAGGCATAGCTTGAGCAACGCATGATAAATACAGAGACGTTAGCTTAGGTGGAGAAAAAGTGCTGAATAAGAGATGTTTTTCTGTGGGAATAAATGTACCGAAGTGACCTTCTAAAGGATGAATAACTGGGTGAATCCTGATGCTACAAAGTGTGCCAAACCTCATAGTAATGGATATTAAACAAAACAGAACACAGAAATGAAGTCAGTAAAGACCAGATTTTAAGGACAACGATAAAATAAAACTGAAGGAATAACTTATCCAAACGTTACTCACTCTCATGTTATTTCGAACCTGACTTACATTTTCTTTGAGGTCAACAACAGAAAACCGAGTAAAGGACAAAAAAAACCTTTGTGTAATATGCAACAGTTAAAAAGGAGGACATTACAGGGACTGTCCATGTCTGTGGATCATGAGAGACTGAGAAAGAGACAAGGCCATTGTGATGCAAATGTCACTGCCCAGTGTGTTGTTTGTGGCAGGAAATTTAATTAGCAGTTGTACGGCTACGATACAAAGCAGGTGGAATGTAAAGAACGCCCGACGAGGAGCAGTTTGAGACGAAAGGGTGGGGGGTTTAAATGCTGAGGGAGAGGCTCTCGTGAGCAACACATTTCAATCTTCAACAAGTCTCAACCTGCTGCTCAGACATCTCACAGCCAAGTCACACGTTTCCCTTATCTAAAAAAAAAAAGACAGGGTTTTGATCAACTTTACATATTATTCATCAGAAAGAGTAGCTTAATACAATGTATTGGCACTAATATAATTTACATAATTAGATTGAAGAAAACTTTTTAAAAAAAAACGTAAGGTTTTATGGATGGTTGCCAGGGTGTTGCTATATGGTTGCTAGGGAATGTTTTTTGGCATGCTGCCAGATCAGTTGCTAAGGCGCTCTGGGTTGTACTAGCCCCAAGTAAAAAACACCCCAGAATCTGGTTTTAGTCATCAGATGCCCCTTTCAATGTAAATCTATGAGATTTGTCCACCTATTTTTATCTCTTTTAAATATTACACTCCCTGAACAAGTCTTAAAGACACAAAATCACAGAAAAATGAAAATTAATTTGCTCAGTTGTTCCAAATCTGTGTAAGTTTCTTTTTTCCGATGAATACAGAGAAAGATATTTGGATAGTAGGAAAAACTGTTTTATAAATTTCTTTGTTTTGATGAACACAAAAAAAAGATATTTTTAAGAATGTAGGAAAGCAAACAGTTCTGGGGCACTTTTGACTACCATTGTATTTTTTCTTACTATGCTAGTCTCAATGGTGGCCAAGAACTATTTGGTTACTAGCATTCTTCCAAATATCTTTCTCTGTGTTCATTGTAACAAAGAAATTTACACAGATTCGGAACAATGCTAAGGTGAGTAAATGATGACAGAATTTTATATTGGTGTGAAATGTCCCTTTAAGTTCCCTCGCACTAACTATGAGCAATAGACTATAATGATGCGTGCCTATCAAACTGAAACTTCTTAGCTCTCTCTCAACCTGTCAATTCTGTATGACATTACGGAGGGAAGCCGTTTCTGTACATCTGAGTAAATGATAAGATAATGAGATAATTACAGCCATAAAAAGGATAACAAAACACGATGATTATGATATCTATGGAGACAAAAAAGACTAATGATCAACAGTATTGGTCACACTGCCAGGACTAAATCTTTATTTCTAAATACACATAAAACAAACACATCACGGTGCCAAAGCAGGTTTCACTTTAAAAACAATTTAATTTTGCAACTATAATGTATTTTTTCCTCCAATTACTTTATATCTAGTTTTTATCTCGAGTATTATTGCACTAGAGCAGGCCTGACGCTGACACGCAGGGTGCAGGCCTCACAGTGACCTTGTATAGCACAAGGGCAGCTGCCGGACGGGTACAGCAGTGATCTGCTTCTGGCTCAGCCTCTTCGACACGGGCTAAATACAGCACTAGCTTAATCATGCGCACATAGACGCATGCACACACACGGGAGAGCTGTATCTGGTCATCTGCCTCCCCTCCCCCATGATGCATCCACATGCACAAATACCTTTCACAGGGGACCACTGCAGCTGTTAGCATGTACTATAGTCCATTAAAAGCTCAGTACGGTATAAGGTTACAGTAGACCCTGGTAAAACAATCATGAAGTCTCCATGATGGCAGAAGATTGAGGAGGGGAGAGGAGAGGAGATGAACTCTGACACAGAATACAGGACGCAGGCATGGTTCTACATTAGCGCTGACAGATGAGCGTGATGTAATGGGGACTGCCCATGCATGCATCTGCGTGCGTGTTCAGATGTAGGTAAACTACCTCACGCATACACCTGATGTTATCACTTCCTGTTGTGTAAACGTAGATAGTGTGGCCTGATTTCATTAAATGATTTAAAAGTGATTATCCATACAGATGCTAAAGAGAGCAGTGCGTACAACACCTGCTCTCATGCTAGTGATGCTTCTCCAGGGCATGGAAGAGAAAACCAGAGACGTCAAAACTCACATCAAAGCAGATATTTGGCATAGAACAGTGATGGGTGATTCAGCTGACTAATTCTGGTACTGTATCTGCATCTAGCCCTTCACCTCCTTTGCGAGCTGAGACTGTGCATCCATCACCACAAACAGATTGAAGAGTTGATTAAAAACCACTGACTTTTAAAAGAATAACACAGAACCCCCCCGGCCCAGCCCCTATGATTCCAAAACCAAGGCTGTATTTGTGTATCAAGTTGCCATGTAAACATAACAGCTGCTAGGATCTGGGTTGCGCAGAATTCCATTCCCATTCCTTTATTTTTCTTTGTGGTGGGTGTGTAAGCAAATTAAAAGCTTGATGTGGACTACATCGCATTACGGGGCTTTGTCAAAACAAGTGAACAAATGGTTTTAAATTTGCCATCTGATTTACAGCTAATCTCTTTCTCATATGTGCATTACAAAATAGAGATATATAAACTACACAGATGGTGTTTAAGGCAAAACTTTAACAAACATGGGTTATGATATGCTTTTTGGGAAATCTACATTAAGCTTTGGGGGTTTAAGTTTCGTTCATATTAATAGAGTCACATGACTGAGAGGAACCGCAAAATGTAGTAACGGCAGCAAAAACTAATAAATATTCAATATCCTACTTGCCTTTTCCAATATGTAACTCCACCTGCATTTATGTGACAAAAAGGCAACAAACAGCTAACCTGCCAATGACAAGCACACCATGAATTTTCCAATGGGGAGCATACAGTAAATACAGGTGACATACAAAAACAGGCGACGACATAGAAAATACATTCAGTTAGGATAAATGTATTGTAATGTCACATTACAACTGCAGAAATAGTAAGGCAGAGATCTAAAATGAATTAAATGCAACTTTACCACAAACCCCCGCTTCCAGTTGTCTTGCAAGCAAAATTCTCAAGTAATATTTGTCAAGCTGGCATGACACAGTCCTCAGATTACATCAAACCATGACACACATTCAACACATCCGTCTAGTTTAATTCACTGAATGTTGTATTTTCGGGTAAACAACCTTGCGTTTATGGGGAAACCTGTGCAGAAATCATAATTATGTATGTACTGCCAATGGTGGCAAACTAATAAGACACTTTTGATCTCTTGTTCCTGGGGCCCCCTTGTGCTTGCGGGCAGAGCCTCACAGCCCATGTTGCCCACTGGGCTACGATGTCCCTTGGCAACACATCAAACTACTGTACCCAAGCTTATGCAAACTGACAGTTGAACCAACAAATAATTTTGATTCTGATTGGCCATCTACCGTCTAACCGAGGAACGGGTCAGTTCAACAATAGTGTTGCATGCATTGCAAACCCCACAAAACTACCTAACTGGACATCACACAGCCCAGGAAGCAGAGACCAGCCCCATCAATAATTAACTTCAATTACATGAATGATTAATTTCTCCTCCAGCCTGGAAATGCACCTGTAACAACATATATTTCATTACAGAAACCGGATCTTTGGGCTTTTGGAGATGTCACATCGTAAGGATGTGTTTGGGGAGAATTTCAGAGCTCAGTGAAGCCCTTGACAGACACGTCGGCAACTGATGCGAGCTATGCTGCCAGTCCCCTCCCCGTTAAGATGAGCTCAGGAGGGACCAGTCACACATACACACTCTTTTCAATGTGACAGACGAATACACCTAATCTTAAACATCCCACCACCAGCGCTCCAGGGAGAGTGAAATAATAGAAACCATCCAGGATGTTATGGATAGTGAGGAAAGAGCTGGTCAACGTGAGGTACATGTTACATCAGGGTCTGTCTCTATGCCAATTATCCTCATTATCAGGCAGGCTTTCAGTAGCAGGGACACTCTTGGCTAAAGAGAGATCAATAGAGAGGCAGAGCCCAATGAGGGCCGACACCTGGACCGCAAGCTATTGTCATGAAGAGGGCTCATTACCAGACTCTCTGCCGAGCAGGTGTAACATCGCCACGGCGACACGTTGCAACTTCAGAAAAATTACAGCAGCTTTGGATGAGCACATTCAAGCTGTTAGCGTCAACAGCCAGTCTGATCTCATTAGGGAGAATGATCATGCAAATACATAACTCATTTGCTCACAATTACTACAGTATGGTCCTTCACATCACTATAACACAGCTCTACTTAGTTACGCCATTAAAAACTTTGAAAGGCAGGGGGATGTGAACCAGTGACATGTAACCGGTATCAAATACGCATCACATGTATTAAATCAATTTAATTGATTTCCTATTTGTTTAAGAAAAAAATTGACGCACAAATCAATAAGGCATAAAACAATAAGGTTTAAGACAAATTTAGATGCATGCGCAATAGCCACTTAAAACAGTTCAGTGAGTTTATTCCTGTCTAAGTCAGCCGTGTCTTAAGGATAATAAAATGAATCTCAATTTCTATTTCATACATTCGCCGATTGCACTTCACCGTCAATTCTCGAATCTGATTCGCTATTAGATTTTCAATAATTCTCTGTTTTACAGATTTTTACGGGTTTTAACGATAGGCTGCAAGACAAGAGTTAAGATAACAATCTTGATATGAGCCGGAGGGTCTGTTTATATGACGGAAATACATTAAAATCAGTCTACGCAAATATACAAAAAGACATATACCATTGTCTAAATAGTTTACAAAGTTTGTAACCCCAATGACGCTTGTATATCAGTCAGATCACTTTCGCTGGCCACCACTTCTCGTTCTTTAACAACCTGTTGATGCATCCCATCCTGCAACGTCTGGCTGAAATAAACATGACATGACTAAAAACAATCTACGATGTGATGTTAACATTTTTAAATATTAAAAGTATTTAACCAGAACGTTAGTTAAACGGAACCAATTGGGTCAAGATTTCACATCAGTCTCTCGGAATCAGCGCAGAATCAGAGTAAACTCACGCGCTTTAGGAAATTAAAGCGATTCGTGAAGGGAAGCGATTGCGGAACAAGGCTGTTAAACCGCTACTGTTACTCCTCGAACAGATTTTGCTGTTATTAAAACTGTTTTAGCTTTTTAGAAAGTTTGTCTACTCAGCTGGTTAGCAAGTTAGCTCGTAACTTGCCCCATCAAGACATTATATACATCTCACAGACGTAATAAACAAGATGTATGACATTTAACATTCAGACAGATCACTTGAGGTTTTCGCCCAGGATCGTAAAACAAACTGATCAAAGTTGGCGAGTCAGATGAGCTAACCAACTAGCGCGCTAACGTGATTCTAAAAGACAGCGAGGAGATCAGGGCGTGAAAACGCGTCCAGATGCAGATTACTCAACCTTCATGGCCTGTTACATTTTCATGAAATTAATTTCGATCTCTCTAACCAGTAAAAAGATATTCACCTCAGGCTTCTGCTTAGATCTGCCCTGGCTTTACTGTTCTTTTCCCTCTCTCTCCTCCAGTTGCGGCTGCTGCTGCTGTTGCTGAGTGTTGCTCCCGTTGGTAAGTAACTGTCTCCACGACTACAGTCACTATGGCGAGCGGGGGTCTCGAGGCAACTGTTGCTATCGTCCTCCTCATACGTCAAAGGCTAAAAAGCGAGAGGGGGAGGGCCACGTTTAGGCTCCTCCTAGAGCATTTTACTCTTGGCTTAACCGGTTAATGTTTGATTCCCCGCGGAGAGCCGCGCTTCGTTTCTGTCCGCCACAACTTTGTGATTTTACCGCGAAGATATCAGACAAACTGACAAAACGAAGAAATCTTAACTCTCGAATGTTTAACGTATTTAACCGGTATGGGCCACCCATTTTCAGCAACTAAAAAAATCTGGGGCGCAATCCATGAAGTTTAAAAATCGTCTTTTTATGCGTACGTCGTCTGTACTAGAACTGTTCGTGCTGTCAGACTCAGTGAGCAGCATATATGCACGCGGATACATTTCATGTGTACTTCGTCACAATCATCGCTCGGTGGCAGTGTTCCATCATAGAACAGTGTTTTCTCAACCGGTGACAAGGCCCACTATGGTGCTCCAACAAACCTCCAAGGGGGGTTAAGAGTACATAAATGTATTTAAAATAAGACCAATTAAATTAGCATTGAGCTAAGCTAAAACAACTTACAATCAAGTTATAACTTACTTATTTTTATAACAAACAAACATCTTTCTAATTACACCAAAGTCTAAAATATTTGAATGGGTAGAAATTGTGAGTGGGGGGCCTTCAAATGTTAATGTGGTCAAAAAGGGCGAGGATGGTTATGTGAGGAGGTTAAGGATGTACATGCATTATATTTGCATACTGTAAAGTATATACTGCATTTGCCCCCAGTGTTAATTCAAATATGTGAAATAGTATAGCCTAAAAGTGGTGTTCACCAGTTTTACCTTGAAAAAATAATAACCCACATGTGTCTGTAAATGTATGAACCCACAGAATGAAGAAAACGTGGTTAATAATGCTTTATATGTACTTTCCTCACCCTTTTAATTTTATTTCACTGTGTAATCATTAGTTAACCAATTTATCGCCATATATTTTATCTACTCATTAACTTACTTATTCATGACCTTAATATTAATTGAATTGTTTATCGTAAAAATTATTTTAAAAGGAAATTGAAATGTTATCATCTAACGCCTGTGACAGCCTGTAGTGGGCGTTTGGTGTGTAATCTGTGCAGTACAGTATACACCAGGTGGCGCTTGGGATATATTTTAGGATGATAAGAGATGGGGACGTGTGCCTGAGGATTGATTACCTATTATTTAGACTACTCGATACTCATGCGTTTACTAGCAGGCGTGAACTTCGTAAACTGAGCCGGTCTGTGACAGAGTCGCACATAAACGTTATCGCACATTATCCGTTTCTCAACACGGTTACTGATTTAAATCTTAGATCTTTAAATCTAAAATTGTCTGAAATTTGCTGAAGTAACAACGTAAACATCTGGCAGTCCTGATATTGTAAAGAGGGTAAGTACTTTTACAGATTCTTCTGAAAAGATATATGCGAGTGTGATTTCAATCTAAACGTAGTTCCGCCGGTTATCAGTGTTCACGCAAGCTTCATTTTAGCTGCTTAGCGAGATATTCTGGTTACTCAGGTCTATGAATGAAACGTGTGAAACGGAAATAATAACACGAACAACAATACATAACTTAAGTCTGTGAATATGTGCACATTTTTTAAATCTTGACAACAATATAACTTTCTCTAGGTTCAGTTTGTTTTAACAAGCGTGTGCAACGTATATAACTATTGATCAGCTTAGCACATTACGTTATGATGGTACAATTAATGTGTTCTCCATGTGAACTTTTGTTGTTATAATTACCTAGTAACTCTACCAGCACTAGCCCTAAAAGAGCATTTGTAGCGTATACTAATGAGAACACTACAAAGTGCGCACAAACGCATCAATGATGATGTGATGTCAGTGACCGCCAGTAACCTCTTGCGGCGCATGTTGCGAATGCGATGTCTCGCGCCAGTTGCTTGACCGGATGGTCGGTCAACGGTCACGTGATCGCACGGTTTTCAAACACACTGTCATTGGCTGTCAGAGAGTCGGACAACGTTGGGGAGGAGAAACATCATCACTGATTTTGAAATTACTGTGTCAATTACCCTTGATCCTCAAGACTGGGTATATTTGCATAGACGTTAAAACTAGCACAGCTTCCTGAAAATGCAAATGATCTCAAAATGTGGTTTTCAAGTAAGACAAACGAAAAGATTAGGAAATAGCACACAGAACTTGTATGTACAGTAGCTGTTGAGGCAACTAATCATGCCTGAATCAAATTACCCTTGACATTTACAGTCGTTGCCAGATCACATGACCACACTGATGGGACATCATGGGCACGTTCAAGCTCAAACCGGTGTGCAACGTTTTGCCACGGTTTCCGGCAAACGACACGTTTCCTGGAAACGGTGTGCAACAGGGTTTGAAATAAGTTTTCTCATTTTGTGGGTTTGTCAAGAATGTCAGCCATAGGGGTTAAGGGGTGAGGTCGCCTTGGGAATGTGGGAGGGCATTTTAGGGGGGAAAGTGTTCAGAGGTATCTTTATATTATTACTTTTTTCATGTATCAGAATTTGTATATTTTCACTCTGTAACAATAAAAAGTTGATCACAAAAAAAAGAATGTCAGCCCATTCAGCAGCAACATGTATATAACCCATGCGGTATTAAAGGCGGGGTAACCGATTTCCGAATTACGCTTTAGACAACTGATTCGGGCCGAGTACCAAAACAACCTTGTAGCCAATCAGCAGTAAGGTGTACAGTACAGTGCACTGGACGGACATTAGCCGAGCGAAAGATGGGGGTAGGGGTGTGTTTGTTTTGGTGATTTGAACATCAACAACGGCTAAGAGAAGTCTGACACCCCGCCTTTAAAGAGACAGCTCGCACAATATTTCCAAGTAAAGTCGTTTACAAATGTATATACGCAACAATTGAAGATATTAGAAAACATGTATTTTGCAGTATTCAACACGCATTTATACCGTATATATAGTGCACGTATATTCAAGATTTCAAAGACGATTGTTGCAAATGAGTCAACGGGAGTGCCGTTCATGTGTTCTAGATTGGTTTAAACGCTTTTTCCTGAGGTGTAAACGCTGGATAATAAACCATATGGTTAGTAGCGTAAGACACTCTGGTTTACATGGAGATGTGAAGGCTGAAGAGTGATGTCATCATAAGCTTTCCTGTTTTAGAGGAAACTACGATTTTCCTGTTCTCGTCAGTGAAACTGGGAAAATGTCGCATGGAATGTCACACACAATATTTGGCCAATCGGTTGATTTGCGAGAAAGGTTGTACTTTATTAAAGAACATACCATTATTTTTTAGCTTATGCGGTTGTGTTTTCCAGAAATTGCGCATATGACTGTTTTTATATCTTCAGAAACCATATAATATTCACTTATACTGTAATCTTTACCTCAGCCAAAGCCCCACATCCAAATTAAACACCACATCAATGTAACTGACCGCAAAATGGCATTGCATTCTCGAGGCAAACATGAACATGGGCTCAGATCAGCAAACAGCTAAAAATTCAGTCTGTTCATTATACCAGTTGTTTGGCTTCAAAAGACAAGGAACATATCACATCACATGGAACACTTTCATGATACTTTAATGGTGGTTTTTCATTGGTTGGTTGGTTTTTGAACACTCAATGGTTGGGTGAAGTGATCTGTTAGAGAAAAACGCTCCCTGCGTCTGTAATTTTAGTTTTAACATGATTATGCTGAATTTCGGGGTCAAAAGTCTCCTCTTCACTTACTTTCAGAATCCTTTCAAAGAAAACTATGCAAATTTAAAGACATAGAGCAGCAGCTCTGATATTAGGTGTCACCCACCACAGTAAGTTCCTATTTTGCATGTCAATGCAATTCTCACATTAATTTCCTTCTCAGGGGCATCTTCCAGCTACCTTTGTTACAGAAATAAACAAGTAATACAGGATGGAGTTGACCGTCAGACTTAGCTAAAATGTAAATGCTTACATAGCTTCACTGTGACCTAATTTTGTTTTGTTGACCATGCACATTTATCAAAGTTTTTAAACTTTTATATAAGAACAGCATTTAACAGGTCTGTACATCTCCCTCCACTAAAGGTTTTGGTTTCTTTGGTTAGGCTCAGATATAATATGAAACAAGTCACTTGTGGGTGATCATGCAGTGAAGGCGGTAAATTGTGGCAGTTGCAGAACACTTGAGAACCTATAAATGTGTGACTAGGTCACTGATTCCAGGCCACCTGGAATTGTCCCCGTGCTCCATTTCCGTTCCAGGGCTGATAGTGGCGAGCTAAGCTGTTTCTTGATGATGCATAAGAAGAGATCTATGAGAACAAATAAATTCACTTAGGCCCCAATTCTACCCCTTACCCCTACACTTTCCCCTACCCCTCCGTTTGGCGCGTTCACGTGAAGGGTTAGGGGTGTCTCAATTCTCTTTTGGTTGGAGGTGTAAGGGGAAGGGCCAGATAGCCCTTCAAACGAAGATTTTTCGGGACCTCACTTCAAACGAAGGGCTAAGAGAAATTTCCAACATGGCTGCTCACTCGAGCAAGCAGACCCAAATGTAAGTAATTTTTGCCATTAATAAGGATTTTGATGACAATTTTTCATTTTATGTATGTTACATTCAATCTTGTGTTTGTATTTACGGTGATGTTCTTTTAACGTTTGCAAAAAAATTCGCTAAATTTTGCTAGCGGACAGCACTGATCGCACAATATTATTATTTTTATGTCATATACCCGGTGCATCGGTGCATGTCCTCTGACGTAACATTAGGAGCTAGCATCGACGTATGATGACGTATACCAGTGTAGTAGTGGTGTCCCATTTCTTAGCGGAAAATTTGCAACCCTTCCCCTCGCCACTATGTTTCAAGGGGCAAGGGGCGAGGGGTAGGCGAAGGGGTAGAAAATAGAAATGGGATTGGGCCTTAATTGTGCAGATGACTGGACTGTGCGGCCAGCATATAAAATGTATCTGCATTTCTTACTTTGGTCTTCGTCAGAACTGACTTGTACCACCTGCTGGTGAAGTGGTCAGGCAGCAGGTAGAGATCATGCATCCGCAGATTCGGCACTCTACTGCTTCTCCTGGGATTCCCGGATGTGAAACTTTGAATTTCAAGCCAAATTTGAACCACTGAATTAGTGGAAGCAAATTTTTAAACCGAAACTATATGGACTGAAAATTGTCTATAGAAAATTAAAGGTTGTATTTTAAAACAAGTTGAATTTTCTTAATGAAATTTAAAAGGTGAATTTTGATTATTGAATTTTTAAACGGTGAAATGTTTCAATTTGAAATATTCACATCTTATCTATTCAACCATATTGAATTGCAGACTCTAAAAATGCAAGCACTGGTAATGCAACAGATTTATTTTTGATTAGTGGTAATTCAACATGCTTTTTGCTTCAAAGACTAAATGCATAAAATACTTCCATAGTTTTACTAGACAGTTGAGCAACTGTTTAGATTCCTTTACTGACAGAAAACGTATGATATTATATCGATCAACAAGGTTAGTCTTATTGTTTGAATGTCTTTTTCTTAATTTAGCATGAGTGTCATGTATACAGTATATTTACTGAACAAGCAGTTCGTTTTTACATCATATGACTAAATAGTAATAAATTAATTTTATGAATTACATCTAATTCATTATAATGAAATAAAATCACATCATCAAACGTAACATTTATAAAACTTTATTACTTTACATCATCCATAAACATGATTTCTTATTCACGTCTGATTGATTATTAGCGGTGGAGTTGAAGACGCTCCGTCATCAAGCTGTGAAGATGGATAGTCATTACAGGAAGGAAGTGCATTTTCAGAATTTAACTAAAGATTATGAGAGCACACAAATTTTAAAAAGAAAATGACCCATATTGATAAACTATTTACAATAAACACTGCAATATTTCATGAAAAAATAGGCATTGTCATTTTTAATTTCACTGGGACTTTAAAGATCCAAGTATGCAGAGTAAATCCAAGCAGCACAATATCACCATTATGTTTTAAAGTGTTCCAGTTGCTGCGTCTAAGTAAGACAGATGTGTGTTTGTGGGTTACGTGTCTATGGAATATCTATGAACTGATGTCAGACACAGCTGTGCTTGGATTTGTAAAATGATGTGGCGTACTCAAGCTTACCCTGGCCTGCAGTAACCTCAACCAAACGTGTGCATCAGTCTGTATTAGAGTGAAAGTGGTGCATCATGTGCACAGTGTTCAGAAGCTCCTCCCCCTCAAAAGGCCAGCATGCCCATATTTGGAGAGATGAGTCTTGTGGTGTGAGAGATTTGAGCCAATCAGAAAATGAAGGGTGTTTTTGTGAGGGTGGGGGCTGAAGGAGGGGGGTTGATGTGCCGTTGAGGGTGTGGTTACGGAGGGGGGAATGCTTCGTGTTTGAAAATGAATGTGCTTGATGCACAGTAGTAGGGCGTGAGGAAGCGGCCACCATTTTTGAGTCTGCCGGCTGTCTCAACTGAACCTTGAATTACACCAAAGGAAACCACCAATAGCTTTTACACACAGGAATTCCCAAGACAGAGCAGAGTTTATTCCACCTGTAAGGATGCGCTGTAAGTTACATTTTCTGTTTTTAAGATGAATGTGAATGATGGTTTTATAGCATCATGGTTTGATGTCTTATGGTTTATACAAGCTGATAATGATGAATTGCATTATGAAGGCTTGATGTGTGTCTTTAAAGCAACAGTTCTCTGTTAGGTATATTCCTGTGCGTGTATCATTATTGTGTTTGGACGTGAAGAGATGTAAATTGAGATGTAAATCTAAAGGTGTGGCTCTTGTGTGCTGGGTGACATGATGTTTTGAGCATCAAAATGGTGAAGCTCACATACTTTGGTTTCAGGTTAAATTTATATGCCATACAAACAGCTTTGAATGTAAATACAGTGGGATCAAACTCTCAGTACCGGCTTACAGATGGTAATTTTTTGGGCGGGGGATGATGCTGGCAGGGTTAGCTATGTGAACCCCCCCGCCACACACACACTTCCCAAGCATCCTGTTGAGTCCTGTATGTTTGGAGGTTGGGACAGTGAATCAATGACACGATTGAGGTGTGGCCATCATTTTATGTACACATGGTGTTATTCTTCCATCATGCTGTAGAGAAGATGCTTGTCAAACACTTTTCATATTCATAACTGTATAGAAAATTAATTATATGAAGGTAAGGTTAATTCTATTGGAAAAGGAAAAAACTTGTGTGAGGAGGGTGTTCAATAAATTACATGAAGAATAACTAACAAAATTACATTTTATCCAGTTCACATATATATACAAGCCTTAAAATGTATTTTAAGTAAAGAATATAGAAAAAATATATATGTATTAGGTCAAAATGTTTTATATTAAATATTTTTTTTTCATATTTTTTATTAATCAATGCTATTGGTCACCCTTGATGTTTGTCTGTGGGTTTTGCATATTTAAACAATAAAAAATATTAAAAGGAGCTTGTCAACTTTGACAACAGAGTTTTTAGTTGTTATTATTATTAATTATTATTTAATTAATAATTATTTTTAAAAAATCAATTTCCTGAAAAGTAGCAGTTTTGGAAATACAGGTTTTGCGTACGACAATGATGGTATTGCTTATAAATGTATCAGCCACGTAATTCATATAAATCACAAAATATTAAATTTACAATTAGAGATGTACCGATACTACATTTCTCCACCGATAACCGTTTTTTCCGAGTGACATCTGCCGATAGCGATTCTGAAGATTTAATTCATATTTCTTAACTTTCTGAATGTTATTAATTCATATAATGACTATTAACGTTAAACATCAAACTGGTGATGTTTCTTACTATTTTCTTTATACAGAGCACAAAGTCATTGCATTTTCCTGTCCTCTTTTGATTGACAGGATATATCGGCCCTGAATATCCGCCTTTTTTTATTATGGGCCTATAGCCAATAGTGTGAAAAATTGTTTTCATCGACCAATTCCGATTATTGCCAGAAATATATTGGTGCATCTTTATGTACTATATATAAGAACTTGACATATCGTATATGACTTGCTCACTGTTTTAAGGTGAATCACACTATTTGGGATGTGTGATGTAAGTCAGGGAAAAAACAGTACCCTCATCCAGTCACGCAAAACTGTATGGTGATTACCTTGTGGAAAAAAAATTGCTGAATACACAGATCTCAGCTTGAACAGGTCCCCAGATGGACAGATTTAGATGGGAATTCCTGTGGGAAGGTCCCAAAGCAGTGCCAGGGTGAAAAATACAAGTCAAGTGTGCTCATTACTAGGGATGTGACGATTCACTCAGCTCACGATGCGATTTATTCACGATTTATTTTTACAAAATGAGTTGAAACAAATTAGAAATGAACAACTTCCCTTGCATTATTTCTTAAATGCTTCACGTTTCTTTGTATAATAAAATTATGTTTTATTTCAAATAACAAAACTAAACTGCAATTTTATAACAAATTAATAATAGAAAAAGTCTCTTTAATATAAACAAACTAATACGGTCTGTGCTTTTCTTGGATTTTTTTACTACTATCATTTTGAAATGATAGTAGTAGTAGTAGTATTTGGTCGAGGGAGTTCAGGTTTTATGAAGCTGTCGCTAAGAACTATTTGCACTTTAGAGTCCTAAAACGCCAGTACCAGATGGAGTAGTAAACTACGTTGATCATGCATACTTGGAAACTGATGGCTTCCTCTCGCCCACCAGCTCCAAAACACACAGGGCAGTGAGCCAGCTCACACGAGTACCGGGGTGCGTTTCCCAAAAGCATCATTAGCCAACTATGGTCGCAAGTTCCGTCGTTCCAGCATAGTTCAACGATTCAAGTTTTTCCCAAAACCACCGTTCCAACGATCAATCCCAAGCAGCGTCGCAAAGTTGCATGGTTGGAACTACAGGTCTAGAGCTGTGGTTAGAAGCATCATTCCTTATTATTATGACATGTAGACTTACATGCATTTTGATCAAAGTAAGCCAGCAACATGCAGTGCCAACTTGGTTCAAACAATTGATCTCCGACAGAGTTACTACGGTTTCGCGAAACAGTCGCATCGTTAATTTCCCCAACGATGCATCGTACTATGGTGGTAAACCAGCGAGATTTAAGAACTTTGCCAGAGTTTATTACAGATGGGCAGGAGAGCTGCTGGCATGTGTCACGTCATATGATGGGGGATGAAGGGAGATTTTGGGGACTTGCCCACAGGTTTTGATAAACAAAACAGGGTTTCATAATACAAAGTGCCGTAGCGAATTCAAAAAGGTCTCTTAAAGGAAAATGCTAAAGATTTTAGTGAAGAAATACAAAGGCAAAACCATGTTTATAAAAATGAAAAGTCATGTTTATTTTAGTCCATTGAGACAGAGGCATGTGTTGTGTTGGGATGTGTGACTGTCACGTGTCACTTGATCACTGCATCAGGTGCCTACTTTCAAATTTAGACTTTGGCTTGACTTGAATGTAGGTGTCACCTGCATCCTATTTACTTGACTGTGTGACTGTGTCTGACACTAAGCTTTTAATGCATTTAAAAAAAAGATTTTGCTATCATTACACTGTTTTTTTACACTGCTTTTGTCCACCCTGCTCTCTTTAGATCTTTTCACTTGGCATATATTTGAAACTAAAGTTGTTTAACCACTACTTCTTTTCTCATTAGTGACCGCTTGTGAAGCTACAGACATGTCCACAGCTGTAGTGATGGATCATCCAGGAGACGTGAACCTTCAGTCCTGTGGCGCAGGGGACAGTCTTGCCTCCCTCGAGGACATCAACACCGAGTGTATGGCAAAGTCAGTCTAAATTAATTTCTTCTGTTTTATGTACATGTATACCTAATGTTTAAATATACCAGCCCATGCTTGCTACAAAACTCGCCTTGGTTATTGAGACTTACAATATTGACACATTATGTCAGGATCGTGTTTGTAAATGTGAGAATGATGTCATCTTAGATTTGAAAGAAGGGTTTATAAATTTCTTTGTTGTGTTGAGCACAAACAGATATTTTGAAGAATGTTCTGGGGCACTTTTGACTACCATTGTCATTTTTCCTACTATGGCAGTCAATGGTGGCCAAGAACTGTTTGGTTACAAGCGTTCCTTCAAATATCTTTCTCTGTGTTCATCAGAGCAACGAAATTCATACAGATTTGGTACAACTCAAGGGTTTAGTAAATCGTGACAGACTTTTTATTTTTAGGTGAACTGTCCCTTAATAACTGATTTTTGTTAATGCTTAACCAAATAAAGTTACAGCAGCTTTAACCACATGATATGCTGATCAGATGGCATAAATCAAGCCCAACTTAACATTATTCAAAGACTTTTTCACAAATTTTGTAAAGACAATCACACTGTTCACTAGGGCTGTGCAATATATCGAAATTATCAAAATGTATGTATATGTGCATATCGCAATATGCATATCGCGATGGTTTGCGATAAATGAGTTATTTAATTCTTTGGAAAGTTATGTATGGTCAAAGTTTTAGGTCGATGCGGATAGTATAGTATCTATCTGGCATGACGCGGATGTTATGGGATATGCGTACGTGTGCATGATAGCTTGCGCGCGCTCTGGCGCAAGTCAATCAACAATCCGCGCCGCGAAGCTAAATTTGTTTTATTTATTTTTGTTTATTTACAAAATGTCAGATTTGTTTAATGCAACAGTAAAACATGGCTGTTCACTTTCAGAAGTTGTAGTGATGCTTTCTTTTTCCTAAAATAATGTTGGTTATATCATTTCTTTAATATATTTTAATACAATTTAAATTGATTTTAGAAAAAGAAATATCGTATCGCATATCGAATATCGCATTATTTAGCATGCTATCACATATCGCATTTTTCCTCAATATCGCACAGACCTACTGTTCACATTGGATGAAGAAACCAGAAAATAAATTTATTCTGCCGTTCTAGATCATGCTTTGCATATTTTCTACAACATTTTGCACTTTGTTTAGTTTCTCAATCTGTCCAAAGTACATCTAAGAGTTCTTAACGCTCATTTAAACTGGTGTCTTAGAATAACTACAGAGTATTGAGCTAGGCAGGGCGATACCTATAAGTATCTGTGAAAGAAAAGCTAGTTACAGAATGCTGCTCGTCTGGAAAATCCATTATTTTGACATTATCTTCTCTTACTGAATTCTTCACAGTGAGTCATCGGAAGAGGAGGCATGCGCCAGAGAAGAGCAGATCAACACTAAAGCCCAACAGAGCGTGCACACTGAATCAGGTGAGACACAAATCATTTCGGACACTGGGGTAAAATATCCAGAACACACTCTCACTCCCTTACAAACAAACACACTCTCTTGTGGATGTAACACTCACGTAAACTTGCTAGTGAATTTTCATTTGCGCACACACTAATCCAGAGCTTAACACCCACTTTAAGCACACAAGCCCTACACATTTTTATGGGCCCCAAAACCACCACACGTACATGCGGTGACGGTCCTTCATTTTAGTGATAAAGAGCGATGGAAAACTGGCCGGTGCACTTAATAACTGAAAACACACACATCAATGTGCCTCAGTATTTCCATACTTGAAAATTCTTATGTAACTTCGACTGTCCGAGAACTCGCAGTCAGCACGCTGTGTTAAAGGAAGTGTTTGGAAAGGAAGCTGCCCTTCCCTGTGCTAGCCAACTTCCTGTTCCCTGAGCAGGAAGACGTTGTTTTATGGGAATTTATATCAATTTAATAGGCACGTATGAGTTTTTACACGTAAGTTAAACAGTTACAGAGCACTTGTGTGTGTGTGTGTGTGTGTGTGAACTCTCCGAAGTTTCATCGCTCTGCTCTTGTCTGTCGTGTTTACATTAGATAACTGTGCTTTGAATGAGGTCACCTTGTCGTGAAGTCACATGACCCTGAATTTACAGGTCAGGCTGCTGTGTGTGGTCAACAAAAAGTTGGGAGCAGCTGGGGGTTATGGGTATCAGATTGACACTTCACAGAATATTGCACAATGCGTGGGCGAGGGGCATTCTTCCTATTTCAACATCTGCAAAATCAGTCAAGAAAAATCCTGTTAATCTTGCAACTGTTTTACTTATTAAAAGGTACAGTGTATTCTGCACCACATTGTGTTATTTCAGACCCAAATTAGCCTGTGAAAGCATTGATTGCAAAAGCAGTCTTTCATTGTTTTGGCAAAAAAAATAGAATTCCCACAACTAACTGACACCATTGCTCAAGATATTGCTGGATTAGGACAGTTACATCTTGTGCCACTAGTGATGCGTAAATGACACACTGTCCCTTTAAATCGAGCCATGTACAAAGTGGTTCTGTGTCACTGATCTATATAAATGACTGGATTGCTCAATGACGTCTTAACACTGAAGCTACCGCGCCGCCATGTTGGTATGCCCAAACGTTCTTTTAAATTAATAGGGAGTTTTCACATATTAATGATAAAACAGTAATTTACCAGTCCCCGTTTTTATATCTAAAGTCTTACAGTACATTCTTACAACGCAAATGTCTCAAGCATTTTCCGTCTTATTAGATATAGAGTAAGTTAGGTTAATCTTTATTACAGTAGCGTACATATCAGATCAGCAGACTTAACGAGACACCTCCGCATATGACAAATGTGCTTATTCTGACATCTAAATACAGATAAATACAGGCTATATATGTTCTTTAAAGGCGGGGTGTCCGATTTCTCTTAGTCGTTGTTGATGTTCAAATCACCAAAACAAACACACCCCTACCCCCATCTTTCGCTTTCGTCAGCGCTCGGCTCGGCTAATGTCCGTCCTGTGCATTGTGCACCTTACTGCTGATTGGCTACAAGGTTGTTTTGGTGCTCGGCCCGACTCAGTTGTCTAAAGCGTAATTCGGAAATCGGTTACCCCGCCTTTAAGCCATGACGCTTTATTTCTAAACATTTACTCATGTGCCATTACAACAGTGTGCAATACACACTCACCTTCTATACATTGATTTCTATACGTCGCTATTCTTCCCAAAATAAACATAAACATTGGAAAAACATCAGAATTAAGAATTAATTTAAACACACATGTGAACTAAAAACGTATCGTGCGCCTAACACGCTGAAAAGCTGGTTATTTTGGATCGTCATTTTGACTGTAAGTCAATGGCGCTCTCTTTCAGTTGGGCAAGATGGCGGCGCGATCGCTTCCAGTGGCTTCACCTGCCGTTGGTTTAGTGTTCTAGGCGCAATCCAGTCATTTATATAGATCAGTGTTCTGCGTACATAATGAAAATGTAACATAAATAATAATCACTATTCTCTTTCGTTTTTAGGTGCCACACCTCGTCCCGACTCTCTCTCCCTTCCGCGTCAGGGGACAGAGCTCTGGACCACATGCAGGGATGGAGAGGTGAAGCTCAGGATGGGTGATTCTGGCCCAGAGGCTGAGGCTCCTGTGACTGTGAACCAGATGTTCACCACTGTAGTCAAACTCTATGGCAAATACACCGCGCTGGGCTGGAAAGAAGGAGAACAGTGGAAAACCATGAACTACAGTGAATACTACAAAGCTTGCCGTACTGCTGCCAAGAGTTTCCTGAAGGTGAGAGCATGAGAGAGAAAATGTCTCTATTTGTGACCTACTTAGACCTATGGCCATTAAATGTTTTCTGGATTATTCTTTATGAATAAAGGAAAATATATTAGATTTTGTCATTTTTTTATTTTCTTTTAACATTTATTCATCCTTTCATACAAAGTAATAATTAAAAAGTACTACAAATAATTTATTTGATTTCCAATTTGCAATAGATTCTTAAAATTATATTATATTATATTATAACTATTCTTGAAATTCTATCTATGCTGCACTCCATGTATTCATTTAATTTTGCTGAAAAAAGCATTACATTCATACAATGTTGGCAAAACTTCATCTATAACCAGCTATATAACATTATCTGGATGGCATTTGGCGTAGTTCACAATAGCATTGATGTCATAAACCTCGTCCATATTTCAAAGGTTTCAAACACTCAGTCTGTGAATGCTTTGTTTTGAGTCTAGCACCGTCGTATCACAACAAACTCCTGCCCATTGATACTGTAGATAACTCTAGTAATTCTCATTATCTTAAAGTCTGTGTTGTTGTGATAGCCACAGTTTACCATTCCTGTACACTGTTAACTGAAATGACCCTGTAATGGTCCTGATAAGAGGAATACTTTGGTGTCAGAGGTGCCTGATAACAACCATTTAAAAGCATAAAAGTGCTTATAAAGTGATGGACTTGAAGTGTTAATGAGATCACAGTCCTCCTCGAACACTTGTGTCCTTGAGTGAGAGTTTTAACTTCAGGTTACTGCAGGACGAAAGCGCCATGCGTTCACATGCGTTTGAAACAGCTTTAGATTCATGGAACTAAACACACCGAGCGAGTCTAGTTTGTGCCATTTATGAACGTTTGGTCTGACCCCCCTGAGAGTGATACAATACAGTAATGAACATGGGTTGAATAATAACTGTTGTATGCACAGGCCATTGTACATCAGCTTGTTTTTCAATGACCTTGTATCAAGTTACGTGTTGCTCAGGGTGAACGTCAACTGCCGACTGGTCATGCTCTCCCTGTGGGGAACAGAACATCATGCCCGCCGGCCGATGTGGGCAGATTTCCATGGTTTTGTTTATTGTTAGTTAGGAAACTCTAGATGTAACGTGACAGACTCTGACCCTGTGGGAGCAATTCAGGTCTTGGTGTGTTCTCTCTAGGTAGCATACACCGAGGAAAGACTTTACAAAAGATGTTTTAGACTCCCAAACAGCCAAAAGATCATTTGAAATACTAAGGCCAGAATTTCAGATATCATTATATTTTTGCTTATTCAAAGTAAGAGTTAATGAAGTTACAGCAAGTTACAAAAAAGTGTGGTGATGTAAACTAGTTCTTTATTTTATGTGACCATTTTTGTTATTTATTGTTTTCTACATAAAATCATCATACATAATGTACATAAGGTTATTTGAAACTATAACCTTGATGTATTCCAAAAAGTATTTTGACCGAGTACGGCCATGTCAAAGATTGAAATCAGTGTTTAGGAAGCCAAGATCCGCTGTTTTTTGTGCAAATGTGTAAAACTTAATTTGTCCATAAAATCAGTAATTTGACCTTTCATCATATTATAAATGAAAATCGAAGTACTCTATTTTGAAATCTTTTATATAATCTATCATTTACAGTAAAACCCTACATATTTTCATCATTTTCATGGCTGACATATATTTATAATCCCCTACTTACAAAAATTGTTTTAAAGGCACAGTACCTAATTTCTTCAAGGCTTCCATACAAAACATAATTATTGAAATTGAACTATTACAATATAACCTTAAAATATGAAATAAACATCAAATAAAAAATACTTTTTTATTTTAGTTAACTGCATATTCAGAAGGAAAAATACTATATCTGATCATTGAAATTTTCGATGAATTCATGTAATTATTCTTTGTTTTAATGTGTGTAAACTACAGGTAATTATGTGTTTGTGTGATCACAGCTTGGTCTTGAGAGATATCATGGAGTCGGTATCCTTGGCTTCAACTCTGCCGAGTGGTTTATCGCTGACATCGGAGCTATTTTAGCTGGGTAAGAGTGTGCTCTGTGTCCTGCTTGTCATGTGTGTGTGGTTGCGTGTTGTGCCGTGTATCTGCAGGTAATATGTTTTAGCCTTTTACACATACATGAGTCTTCAGCTCAACCATAAATGTTGATGATAAATGACAATGCTACTCCAGAGGCACGCTAGGTCGTTCTCAGTAACGCATCATATACACACGGTTTGTGTTTGTTTTAAACAAAGCTGTAATCAGTGCATCAGGAATAAATAGTGGCTCTGTTGTGCAGCTACGTAGCGGCCTAAATTTACTCGTTTGCAAACATTTCGGTGGAGTGGGTCGGAACACCCATAGGTGGGAATGACGTTTGTGTTTGATGGTGTTTGCTGTTGCTGTACTGTGGTGACCACCTTTAGGATGCTTAAATAGAGAATATGTTTGTGTTGTCGACAGAGGGTTTGCTGTGGGCATCTACACAACCAACTCCCCAGAGGCATGCCAGTACGTAGCCGAGAACTGCCAGGCCAACATCCTGGTGGTAGAAAACAACAAACAGCTACAGAAGATCCTACAGGTGATAATAGTACAAAATATTAATGTGTTGAACATATTCAACAAACCAGATCAGACCTTTAACCTACTATTGCTTCATATTCAGATCTAAGATGATAAATTGCACCGTTTGTTTTTTTATTCACCTATTATGCTCTGCGCATGTTTGCATTTTAGGTCCAGGACAAACTGCCCCACCTCAAAGCCATTATCCAGTACAAAGATGAGCTAAAAGAGAAGAAGCCGAATCTCTACACGGTACATTTTATAAAACAAATATCGGCTGTTCTCAGATCGCAACGTCAAATAATTCTCTAATATTGAAAGCTGACATTCGCAATGCAAACCTCTGACATACGCAGTGGGCGGAGTTCATGGAGCTGAGCCGCGATGAGCCCGATACACAGCTTGATGACATCATCAGCTCCCAGAAACCCAATCAGTGCTGCACGCTGATCTACACGTCCGGAACCACGGGCCAGCCGAAGGGAGTCATGCTCAGTCACGACAACGTCAGTAAAACCCAAATATGAGCAATATTGATTATGACAATACTACTGAGTTTACTAAGTAGTGTACACTTTTTAGTAAGCAAGCAAAATGCACAAAACTTCTCTCTCTTTTGTAGTTGACATGGACAGCATTTGCAACGAGCCGAGATGTGGGTCTGACAAATGCAGACCAATCACAGGAAATCGTGGTGAGCTACCTGCCGCTTAGCCATATTGCTGCACAGATGATTGACATCTGGATCACCATGAAAGCAGGAGGAGCCTCGTACTTCGCACAGCCTGATGCACTAAAGGTTAGTGTGCGCTTTTGCACGTACGGCCTTACTAAGAGGCGCTGCCTTTAAATCATTTCAGAATGACAGTATTGAGTTGTGACATGATGTGAATGATGGATACATGACATTTAGCAGCGGTAAACCTATTAGCCAAACTTACTGAGCTGAGCGTCATTGATCTTAATTACTGTAAAATTGACTGTACAAAATTGAGTTTTTTACGCAGTAGTGGTAAAGAATAAAATTAGGGGAAAAAATCAAGTGAACACTTGTGACCCATCCCTGTTGGAAATCATTACATGCTTTCAATGCTTTAATGTACAAAAAGGCCTCTGTGATGTTTAATTTTCAGCCCAAAAACAAGCCAATCTGTGTCTACTGATCTGGTGATATTATTTGAATTAATCTGTAAATAATCAAATTAATTCATCTGTAAATAAGAAAAAAACATTTAAAACAATTTTATTATATTTAACTTGTTCTTTACTATGAAAATAACCCTGAATGACGTTAAGTCTCTTAAAGATCCGTTGAAGTTGAGCATGTGATAGCTGCTGTTACAGAAGACCACGTACGTCTCAATCTAACACCAGATTGTTGTTGTATAATAAAGTCTTTGTTTTTGGATCTCAGAGCTAGAAACTGATCTACGTGCACTTAATAAGAGGCTAGTCATGTCACCTGATTTAACCCTGGGTGTGTCAGCTGATGTTGGCATGCACTGATGAACCTTCCTGAGACATGTATTAATAGAAATGGTTTTGTGTGTCCCAGGGTTCCTTGGTCAACACCTTACGTGAGGTTCGTCCTACTGCTTTCATGGGCGTCCCGCGAGTGTGGGAGAAGATGCAGGAAACGATGAAGTCTGTCGGAGCCAAATCCTCCACCGTACGCCGGAAAGTGGCATCCTGGGCCAAAGATGTGGGTCTGCAGACCAACCTGAACAAAATAGAGCCGTACGTACACACACACATACAGAATGCACAAAGTATGTGAGTCAGTATTTATAAAAAATCACTAGAAAGCCAGAGCTCCATTTTGAGTTTAAGGGATAGTTCACCCAAAAATGAAAATTCTTTCATCATTTACTCACTCTCAAGTCATTTTATACCTGTATGACTTTGTTTCTTCTGTGGAACACAAAAGAAGATATTTTGAAGAACTTTGGTAACCAAGCAACATCGGATCCCATTGACTTCTATTGAATAGACACATAAAACCACTGTGGGACATTTCTCAAAATATCTTTTTTAGTGTTCCAAAAAAAATTGTTACACTGATAATATAATCAGCATTCAAAATAAATGTATTCAAATGTAAAATTAAAGAATTATGCATTACTGAGTGATGTTTTCTACAATGAAATAATACAAGTTATTTGTACGTTGTTAATAGAGAGTAATTGACTTTTCTCTCCAGTAACGGCAACATGACCAGAAATCCACTTAACTATCGGTTGGCAAAGCGTCTGGTGTTCCGGAAGGTTCGGAAGGCACTGGGTCTGGATCGCTGTAGGAAATGCTACACTGGAGCTGCTCCTATAACCAAAGACACGTTGGAGTTTTTCCTCAGTCTGGACATTCCACTGTTGGAGCTCTATGGCATGAGTGAGAGTTCTGGACCTCACACCATCACACTGCCCGATGCCTTCAGACTGACCAGGTACACACAAACACGTCATTTCTTTAAAGCCCAAGTTTGTGTTTCCATCCATTTTTCCACAAAACTAAAACAAACTAAATGACCTCAATTCACCTAGCATGTATCTAACATCTCCTGCTTGCTCTCTCAGCTGTGGAAAGGTGATTCCAGGCTGTAAGACAAAGATCTTCAGCCCTGATGCTGATGGGAATGGAGAGATCTGTTTCTGGGGTCGTCATGTGTTCATGGGCTATCTGAACATGCCTGATAAAACTGAAGAGTCTGTAGATGCAGAAGGCTGGCTGCACTCGGGCGACCTCGGCAAACATGACCAGAACGACTTTCTATTCATCACCGGAAGGATTAAAGGTATTGACGTGGATCAAAAGCAGATGCGTAGCTGAAATACCATGTGGTCACAGATTTAAATGTGATTTCTTTAATAAAATCTATGTAAATATTCCAGAATTGATCATCACAGCCGGAGGGGAAAACATTCCTCCTGTGCCCATTGAAGATGCAGTTAAAGAAGCTGTTCCACTGATAAGCAACGCCATGCTTATCGGAGATAAGAGAAAGTTCCTGTCTATGCTGATCACTATTAAGGTAATCTAGGGTCTGTGTGTCAGTGTGAACTCTATTACTTATCTACTTATGGCCTTGCGTAATTATGAAAGATATGGATAACTTCATGATACAAATCTAATCTGTGTATTTGATCTGATGGCTCCAATAGAAAGTTTTGTGTGTATGGTTATATGATTTTCAGATACGCAAGTTCTATCAGTCACTGATAAATCTTGTGTCATCAAAACGCTTTCATAAACTCATAGCCTTAAAGCTGCTGCCATCAATGCACAATGAGTGTAACTACATTGGCTTAATGCAAAAACATTTTACTGGGATCTTTACGCCCCCTAGTGGCAGCCATCTGTCACGAAAAGACTAGGTTTAGTTTTAATATGAAACCTTCTTGATAAATTGTGTTCTGAATTAAAATGATAGATGTGTAAAAATAAATATTTTAAGTTTATTTTGCTAAATTTAAAAAAGCAAAAAACAACCTCAATCAAATAAATAATTAAATTCAATGTGAGTGGTAAAGGCAAAAATGAATATTACTAACTTCAAATCTCAATGGTTCTTGCGTGTTCGGGACAAAATAAATCAGGAAAAGAACCAATAAGATTTTGAGTCATTTGGATTATCTGGGGTGGCATAAAGATAAATAAATAACAATATTATATCCTTTAATTTAAATAGTTGTAATGTTTTTATTTTGACTTCATCAAAAACAATTTAATATACAGATAAATAGAATTCCTCATGTAATTAGAATCAAGAGTTCTTACCATATGTTCTAACTGTTGACTGTTTTTCTGTCTGTCTTTCAGTGTAAGTTAAACGGTGAGACGGGCTATCCTGAAGATGAACTCACTCCTGAAGCCGTAGAGTTGTGTCGCAAACTCGGCAGCAACTCCACAAGAGTCAGTGAGATCGCCGGCGGGCGTGACCGTGTTGTATATGCAGCTATACAGGAGGGCATCAACCGCGTCAATGAAAAATCAAATTCTAACGCCCAGCGCATCCAGAAATGGACGGTGCTGGAGAAAGATTTCTCAATCCCCGGAGGAGAGCTGGGTGAGTAGACATTAGATAGGGATGATGTGGACATCCAGCCAAAATGTATAAGAGCTTCTTTTCAAAATGTAGTTCTTAACGTCTACCTTTTTGATTCTTATACTTTGTTCAAACATATTAAAATCTAATGCTTTATGTGAGTTCATATGTCAGTCAAAGTCTCTATTTGTTTAGCTGGTGACACATTTTAAACAGCTTCTCTCTTTGTCTGTCAGGGCCCACAATGAAGCTCAAAAGGCCAGTGGTTATGAAGATGTTGAAAGAGCAAATCGAGAACTTTTACAAAGAAGTCGCGACCCCCACCACCCCAGATGACCCCCTGCCTTCTAAATAGATGTTCAACAAAAGAGATGAGAGACAAAGAGACTGACATGGTTTAACAAACAACACACGAACACACACACATAGGAACACCACTTCAGACCTTATGTTTGCTTCTGCTTGTGTCTATTTTTAATTTAAATTTGATCAGGGTTTAATCTTTTATCATATTGTTTACATTTATCTGTGTTGTTAAAAAAGACCCAAAGCCATTCGTGACATTTGTTTCTGTGGTGATTTACTATTTATTTTGTTGCCTTATTGTAATGAAGCGTGGTATCTCCCAATGAATGAAGTATCATATGAGCCATGTAATATGTAACTTTGATGCGGGTGATTGAGAAGCTATGTTCAAAGATGAATTATTTATGATGTAAATTGTCATCAAAACTTGAGAACGCCTGATGGTGAAGACATCGGGTGTGACTAAATGGCTTTGAGAATATGTCTGGGGTGTTTACTGATGCTCATGATTAATGTCAGAAAGATGTGAATGAAATCAGTTTTATGATCTGATTTCTGTTAAATGAAAACTGGATGCATGTAGAGGAATTTAAGACTTCGTTCTTTGAGGGCGGTTGTTTGGCAACACCCATATCAAACAAGCCATATATCTTATTTTTTCTTATTTTTTGAAACCAAATGCATCACATGTTTGACCAGTTGGTTGATTTTGTTGTTTATTGTAATTCTTTGTTAATTTGCCATGAAGCTGTTGTATAGTGTGTGTGTGTTGATATGTATTACGTATGCGAATTCTTCTTTTGTGGTCTTATTTGATGCTTTACTGACTCTCTCTGACAGTCCTCAAAATTCTAACATTGGTTTTCCATTGAGTTCCAGTATAAGCATTAGCTTTATGGAAAAACATTGTTCTGCCATTGTTGTCTGGAATAACGCCGTATATTTATCTTGTGAAATAAGGGAATGATAGGAAGGAACTGTGCAGAGGTGACAATTTGGAAATGTCTGCAACTAAAATCAGTCAAATACTTGAATACACAAAGAACCTGAAACTTGCAACGCAAATCCAAAGATTTTATTTTCCCTCTGTAAATGCACTAGATTTTTCTTCTCAGCAAGATATACTTAATATGTATACTCGGACTACGCAGCATGACATAACCACAGTGAGGCCTTTTTGTAAATAAGTGTTTTAGTGATTTGTGCATGAAATGATACAAAATATACACTTAGCTCATTCAAACACTGAGAATGAAGGTAGAATTGAGCTAGTGAGTCCTTCTGTCTGGGATTTCTGTTTAAGCCTATATTTCTCTACAATCTTTTTCCAATTCCATCTGGTTGCTCTCATGAACTTAGAAATACAGTTACGGTTTAATAAAAGTCTAATGTAGAGCTTACAAGCTTAACAATGTGAGGTCTCAGACTATGGGAGGTTATATCTGGTTTTACCTGACTCTAAAATCATTTGAGCTGGGTGACAACTTTGTTGTGTTTCGTGTGACATTAAAGGTTCTGAAAGTGCATCACTGTCATCACAAGATTGATGTTGGATAAAGTTGGTTTTGAGATGGAATTCTGATTTGCACTTGTGTGATGTTTGAGGCCATCATTTTATCTAAAAATAAATGTGATGTATAATGTTGGTGCATTCTTCCTTTGCTCTGTAAATAATATATATTATATAATCAGTAACCCAACATCCGTTGGATTCCATTTGGTTATTTTTGGGGACCAAATAATTATATATCTCTATTCTTTTCTGTAACTAAAAACTAAGGTTACGAACGTTCGGGAAGCAAATATTGTTAGCGGGAAGTACTTTCTATTAGTGATATAGATTGCTGAAATAAAGTGTATTTACTTTAATATAATTTACGTGAGTTGAAATCAAAATGACGTCAAAATAGGCTATCCGAGAAACCGTTTTCCGCAAACATATTATGTACTTTTTTTCATTACAGATTGAAGCTTCATTGTTAAATGTGTCGAAGCAAAATCAAAGCCAAAGTTTTTTTTAAACAACAATCGTCATTTAAATAAAAAAATATGTGAAGCGTTTATACCCAGAGTAAAATAAGTAAAACAAAAGACGCTGAAAGCCACGTGAACAGTACCCAAATGACTTTATTCATAATGTGATTTTGCAATAAAAACATAAAAAGAAACATATTTTGCCCTTATTACAACTTGCATCAAATGACCACATGGTGGCACTGTATGCCAAGTTTAACACATCATACTAAAGGTTACGCTTCTGTTCAGATCACACGTAAAAACCCAGAGCTCCCCGATCCCACGGATAAATACAGCAAACACAAATAAAAACACCACAGACTGACAAAAAGACAGTTCTCTGCACCTGCAAGCTGAGGATCAGAAAATGATGCAGTATTTGATTCTGTAGATGAGACTCCCACTGTGTATTATACATGTACTTCTATGTAATATTGTTTAAATCTATGACCCTACCATTAGTGTTCATTTCCTGTTCTGTGTAAAATACAGTTCTGAAAACTCACATGATAATTGTTATTTTCCATCCGCATTTCTCCCCTTGTAGTGAATGGTAATAGGGTCCTGTGTACAGCAGGCTGCAACAAACCATATGGTTTGTCAACTCTTGATGTCAAGTTTTCTACACAAACACACCCTGCCATGATCTTGCATATCGGCCTGAAGTAACAGATTCAAGTTCGTACGGTCATTTCCTACAGTCTATGATGATAAAATGTGCTGATACAGAGAAACCAAAACTAAAAGTTCCTTAAAAAAACTGGCGATTCTTGACACAAAGTTAATATCATATTGCATGTAAATATTGTATAAAATTCATAAAAATACAATTACTTAAGTACTTGAGTCAACAAAGCCAAAAGTGCAGAGGTACATAAATAAAAAATAAATTTACCCCCTCAAAATAAAAAGATAAAGAAAAAAAAGAACAGGGTGTGCTCAGTGGGGCAATTCTTCAGAGCTGCCACTCAAGTTCACTTAACCCCACCCCTTTTGCCTCTTGCCCTGCCCCTTTATGACAGGCTGACCTGAACCAGTATGCGGTCAAAGGTTAAAGTTCATGAACTAGGAGTTGGGAGTTAAAAGGTCACACACAACACAATTCAGCCACTCTCTCAAATACAACTCTTAACCAAAAGTGAATTAGTATAAAATTGTTTGCTGTGCAGCAGACCAACAGCATCAGAATCTGTTGAAGATTGAAATGAACTCTGCAAGCAAACACTTTTACGACACACACACACACACACACACACACACACACACACACAAACATACAGTACTCCCACACAGGGTGAAGTTAAGGGCATATGGTCTATAGCTCAGTCCACAGCGCCCTTTAAAGCTATTAGCATGAGAATAGACGCGCGGGGCATCGAGAGATCGAGCGGAGCCGAGATGATAGTCAGAGAGAGAGTTTGTGTCAGAAGCACAGTGAATTTACAGACTGCCGTTTCAGGGGCCATTTCCTATTCATTACCTACGTCCACGTAAGCTTGTCTCACCCATATTTCCTTTTCTTTTGTCTCTCTTTTTTCAGTCTACGTATGAACCAAATATGATAACGGAAAACACGTCAAAACAGATTTGCAAATACTTTCACGAGCTGCACTAGCAAAGCACAACATTTAGTTCTAAGGCCCGTTTGGCAAACACACAAATGAGGATCGATACATATTGGCATACAACTCGGAAAGGATATCCCAGCATCCCACATACACATAAGAAAGTGAAAGATAACACTGCTGTAATTCCTAAGAGCACGAATGAGATGATAAAGGCACTAAGACTAGCCCTAGAGGATAAAAAGCGATACATTCATGGCGTGCGGGGCTTTCTTACCGACCACAGTCGAAAATACCTTGAAAAACATTGGTAGAAAAATAAAATATAAAAGGTTGTGGCCCTCGATGCATCAGTGCGTATGGCTACAGAGAGACTTTTTCCTCTAATTCCGATTCGACCCTCTTTAACAGTTCAGGCCCCTTAAGCAGAGAACTTCCTGTTGCGCAGGATATTGAGATGGGATGAGAAAGAAGAAAACAGAGGAGAGTTCCTTAGATAGAAGAATGAAGGAACCGCTTGTTCCTGGGAAGCCTTTCTGGTCGGCTAGCAGCTGTTCCCAAAATATCGTCCGTGCACCAACACCTTTCACTCGTCCTCTGTTCCTCTTCTTTAGTAATCTGTTTATGGCTGTGATGCCATGCCTTTGTTTCCCCATTTCCTGTTCATAGACTTTTCACCTGCTGCATCTTTCTCTCTCAGCACAAAAGTGAAAAAGGGTAGCCCCCTACCCCTAACCCCTCCCCCCAACCGTGATGGACTTCCTGTCATGTGGCGGTAGCCTCCAGGTAGCTCTGTAGTTTACGGACAGTCGACTCATCCAATGAGAAAAGGTCAAAGTCAAAAGTCGTGTTGGTGACATTAAAGTGGCCTGTCTCCTCGATGAGGTTCACGATCTGGAGGTACAAAACAGGTCAATGGCATTCGTTAGGGCTGCATGATTTGGTTAAAACATTGAAAAAGTAAAATCATACAGGAGGTCTTTTTTGTTTAAAACACGCACGTTCACACACAAACACCAACTGAAAGTCATTTTTTGGGATTTGTTATGTCGATTCCTGTGACTTTCACTGTAATAGCACACATACTGTATACAGGATGTGTTTTTCCTTTCAAACAACTGAGATGAGGATGAGTGCAACTGAATAAAACAGAGACTGGGGTCCTCAGACACTATTTTAACTTGACCAGCTGTTTAAAAGTGACATCGTTCGGTCGTCTATTGAATCTTCCATTAGCCAATATGACCAAAATGCCTTTCAGTATGATCCACATACCTGTTGCAGAACATTACGTTCCCTTAACGCCATCAGTCTGCGGTGAAGATCTACCAACTCTTCAGTGTATGCCTGAAACAAGACATTAGACCAACAGATGTGTTGAACATGCACTCGTACCAAATCTATTTTATAACAAATTTGCTTTTAAAAAGCATCATAGACAAAGCAACATATTTATGGCGCCTTCTCTAGTGGATAAGCAATCCCAGAATCCACTGTTGTAAAAACGTTTTTGTTCACATTTAGTTTGGACAGATAGCTTTTAATGGTTTTCAACACAGGGCTTTTGTGTGATGTTAACCAAATAGGAATAAACACATAAGGGTGAGATGTGTAAAAATAAAAGTTTCATTTACCCTTCCTACCTTGTCGTAACCCTTCTTCAGGACCTTTTCCTGACGCAAGCAGGGGTCCGGACTCTTCCTTCCTGACACCTGTGTGATTGACAGACAGAGATGGGAACGATAAAAAGACAGTGACAAACTAAGGAAAAATTATACATGGCAGCGTTTTTCCAGTAACAGAGAGCCAGTGTTTGGAGCATTGTTAAAACTAAGCAAACTAAGTTATGCGGCATTCCACGAGCATTCGATCAAAAGCCGCGAGTCACCGCCTCATTTCAACACCGGGTACAGGGTAATCCAAGAGCTAATGCCAATCGTTCATCATCTTTCAACATTAATAATTCCTCAGCGGGCAGTCGACTGCCGCGATCAAAGAGGATAAAACAAGCGTTCGCTGCCAGCCAAAAGATTTGTAGAAATGTATGAATAAAGACTCCAGTTGGACGACTGTCAAGGTTCAAAAAGAAACGTTGCCATGCAGTCTTGAATATATAGTAACCTTGTTGTTGTTGGAGTTGTGTTTCTGTGGCTGGGGGGGTGGATCTCGACTGGGACGCTGCGGCCCGTCGCTGCAGTCACTCTCGCTGTCTAGACTCAGCCTGTGAGAGGAGAGGGCAAAGGTCAAATAAGTTCCTGTTTACATTTAAATAAATCCCTTTTAGGCTCCAACTATCAACTGTTTTGACCATTTCTCTGAATTTATTTCTAAAATGTCTCGATCGAAATTGAAATGTAGGCATGCAGTGTGTACCAAAAATGGGTTTAAACATAAAATGTTCAAATAAAACCTTTCAACCTGATGTTTTGCAATGTTTTGAGGATTGGATTTTGACTACATTAAAGTAGGATTTATTCTGCCCTAATGTAAGTAAATGCATTGTAGACTTAAATAAAAACATATAATGACAAATTCTACAATTCATCTAATGCGTCCAACCTCAAACAGTAAATTTTTAAATTCAGCTCATCGACTTGAATGAGACCGAACAGAGAGCGGCGTACAAATTGAAGTGTTTGCTCTGAGCAAACAAACCTGTTCCCTGCCTCCCCTAACATTGATTATAGAGACTTAAAGCATCTGAAAGATTTGCTTAAGCAAACACTGGCAAGAGAGAGAGAGAGAGATCTGAACGACCTGGAGTCCCGATTGGGCAGGTTGTTCTTGACTGGCGTCTCTTCGTCTGAGCTGCTGTCATCATCATCTGACTCTTCTGACTGAAGATCCTCCACCATAGAGCGCAGGGGACCTACAGTACACAGTCCACACAATAAACATCTAAAGTGCTTTTTTCCTTATTTTATATACATTTCTTCATAGGACAGATTTAGCTTCACATCTGCAGTCTGTGTTCAGAAAATCTATTGGTTATTTTTCCAGTTCCGTTTGCTTTCAAATTGGCACTTTAACAGAATGTAATATATGCACCACTAGCATAACCAAACAGAACTATGACATTAACTACTTTAACATAAACTACATCTTTAAATTGGAAGTTACCTCTCCAAGGAAACTGATTAAAGAAGTCGACAGTGAACTGAGGAAAAGTGTAGTAGGGAAATCTATTTATGGATCCGAGTGCTTATCAGGACACTCCCTGAGGTGAAAGATCACGTCTTACCCTGGCCTTGTTTCTGCTGTGGTTCAAAGTCCGAGTCTGAGCTCGACTCTGAGCTGGAGCTGGAATCAGATGGGCTGGAAGGTGCCGACTGCTGCTGGAAGGAAAGGAAGATAAAAACTCTTGTTATTACTGCTATTAACTTATGCTTCAAGCCGAAGGTGGCGACCTATTGAACAATAAGTGTCATTTACATTTTTTCAACAAAAAAATCACCATTTCAGGCTTTTAACAGTAATGTTTATTTATGTTTCACATTTTCTTTGCACCTAATAAATAAAATCGTTAAACACAAAAAACAAAAGTCTAACCTCCGACTTAGACGAAGCCTCATCTTCCGAGTTGGAGTCATCGGATTCCGGAGGCTTTTTGGACTCTTTGACCTCTTGGGTTTCCGATTTGCTCTTGGCCCAGCGGCCCTTCTCTTTAGATGCCTTCTTATCCCCATAGCCTGAAGAAGTTGTTGAGGACGACGCCGTTCGGGGGGAAGTGCCTGTGAACCCCCCGCCCCCGGAGCCTTTTGACCCCTCGGACCCTCCCTTCTTTGGCTTCTTGACACTGGGTTTGGGCGACTCCGCATTGGAAGGTCGTTTGCTGGGGACTTTTGCGTCGCCTGCCCCGCCTCCCCCTCCACCGCCCGCTGACCCCGCCCCCCCTCCTTTAGGAGACATGCCTTCCATTTTGGATTCCTTCAGCGTGAGCTTGGGCTCCTTGAAAGCAGCTTTGAGCACAACTTTGTTCTCATCTTTCACTTTGATTTCTGGCTTCTTGGACGAAGAGGAGGAAGGGTCGCGGCTACCTTTGCTGGCGCCGTCCCGGTCGGCATCTCCCTTGGACGTCGCCTTGCTCTCCGAATCCTTCCTGGGCCGTTCTCGATGCTCCTTGGCCATTTTGTGAGATTTGGACACTTTGCTTCCTTCTTTACTGGGCTCCTACAAGACCAGAACATTGTTTTGATGTCAAATTCTAATTTCCACTATCAAACTTTCAACTCACTAATTCAAATTGATTTATTTGACACATCTCACAATTGTTGCATTAAAGTAAATACATATTAATACAGTTTGTAGTGACAGAAGGAGGGGAAAAAATGGAAATTATGAAACATAGAAAACATAATACATTTGACATATTATTGCAAATATTACAGAATAACAGAACAGATTCCATACAAAGATGAATTACCACTTGACACCTCTTAATAAAAAAATCATCACAAAAAAAGCATTACAGCAAGTTTAATTTAACTCAACATTGACCCAAAGGTCATGTGCTTTGTTAATGAGGCTGTTCTCAGATCAGGAGTGTTAATGATAATGGGGATGTTGGACGATGTCCAGCTCGCTCTGGATGATCACAGCGAATCAGCAGCGGGCGACTGATTCACTTTCCTGAGCTAATGAAAGATGCCACAGAGCGACCCAGACAAAGCCATCAGCGCTCAGATATGATAAATAAACTGAAGGTCGTTCAGCAGTGATATGATGCACGTCCTACATAATAGTCACTTAATTCCCGTTTAAAATGATGTAATCTTGTGATTACAAGTAAACAAAAGACTAGAAAATGCTGTACGACCAATGTAGTGTATTGCTCTGTTGTAGTGCCTTGATCTGTAATAAGTATTTAAAAAGGACGTTTATTTTAGCAAGTTGCAATTTTCATACCTTTGATCCCTGTGGGGTTTTGCTCTTTTTAGGGTCCGAGAAGGCAGACAGCGGGATGGTTGGAAGCATGGGGTAATCTGGACTGGGTCTCGGGACCACCTCTGCCCCCTCTGGGACCACCATGATCTGTTATATACACAATAAATAAGAGTGTAAAATACAAGATATAGAAGGGTAGTTGACAATGTATCAATGGACGTTTAGTGTTGAATGTATAAGGTAAAGCGTATATCTTACGTCCTGTCAATTTTTTTTAATAACGTTTTTGCCTTCACTAGTTCATTTTAAAGGGTTAGTTCTCCAAAAATGAAACTTCTTTTATCATTTATTCACACTCATATCATTTAAACCTGTAGGACCTTTTATATCTTCTGCAAAACACAAAAAAGATAATTCGAAGAACCCTGGTAGCCAAACACCGCCGGTCCCCATTGACATCTATTGTGTGGTCACAAAACCACATTTCTCAAAATATCTTCTTTTGTGTTCCACAGAATAGTCACATACAGGTTTTGAACAACATGAGGACAAATAAACGAAGAAATAATTTTTCTTTTTGTGTGAACGATCCCTTAAAACAGTCCTGCAGCGAGACAAATTAAGGAGGAACATTTCCACGTAGTCTCTAAATATATATGAGCTCATAAAAGCTGCATTCATTATAATGAAAAAAGAATTAGCAGAACGCCATTTGAAACCACTTTATTAGAAGAACAGCATGTCACACCACAGGACATGACAAACTATCCCATGTCAACTACCCAACAGTGCGACAACAACCGTCATGTATGCATCAGAAGAGACCATCTCAATTAACAATAATAAAAAAACATCCCATAATGCACCACTCACCCCTCCGGCCTTTACAAGCTTGCGACGGAAATCGCGGGTGGGGTTATTGAAGGTGAGTTTCTCACAGCGCAGGTGATTGACAGGTGGGTTGCCCTCCAGGTTGAGGAAGAGGTCGTAGTTAAAGCACACCTTCTTCGGCTCCTCCTGCGTGAATGACAATAGTCAGTGTTGCCATTAATTCTGCTCATATCAGCGAACAACACAGACTAGCATCAAAGCATTAAAGCAAAGCCAGCAGAGCCAAGACCGACACCGTAATCTGATGGATTACATTTCACAGTCCAGAGATAAAGAACTGCAGGCTGAGATTCATCGGCAACGCTTCTGAGCACAGATTAAGAAAGATTACAGTTACAAATGAACATTCCCACTCCACCTCTCTCTCTCTTTTCACCACTTCCCTCAGCACGATGAAATATGGATTTGTTGAAGATGGCTCAGGAAAACAGGAATCTTTTATTGTGGGATGTTTTTAAAACAAGATACGACTGATACGGTTACATATCACAAGCTTGTCAGGCTGTGGGTGGTCTGGAAAATGAGATTGTAATTGTATCGCATTATACCACCCAGTGTAAAGTTCATAAAGCGAATCGCTGCAGTTTGCGTACAATACGGTGCCCACTCGATCTCAGCGTGGTGATTTTCACAAAAGATGAGACAGAAAAAGACAAGCGCATACGGGAATGAGTCAGAGAGGGGGGTGAATGCAGATGAGACACGAAAAAGAATAATTGTAGGGAAAGAGGTCTTACCTTGTTTTTGAAGTAGACCTCTATGGGCATCAGAAAGCCAGCATACCCTGATTCCTCAACCTTATATGGGGGCTCCTTACATACTGAGATGCAAAACATGAATTATTGCACTGACATAAGTATAACTGGTTCATAAAAAATATGTCTCTCTCTCTCTGCCACTGAACATCTGCCATCATAAACCCGCATTGATCAATTGCCACTTCATCTCATTGTAGTTGAGAGATGAAGAAAATGATCACCAGGTATTTGTCATAGTCATAAAACAGACACAGAGCAAAAGAGCAGCAATGTTAGTCTCTATTATAGTTATGAATATTTCTGTTCATGCACCAAATTTTGGAAAACCTTTCAGCTACATTATAGCTGAATATAGCCGATAGCTGAATACTTATGTGTTTCTTCTCTAATGGCTTAAAATGAACATTTGTGTTGACCAGAGGATCCATAATTCAGACAAAACAGCATCACATGTCTCTCTGGAATAGTTTATTATGATTGGTTAATCATAAGCATTTTATGATCACATATTTGTATATAATGACTACTAAAGTGTGTTTTTGCCCATTGGCCCTGACAACCAATTTCATACACTGCTTTTTCATGTTCTCATGTCACTCCAGTGCCAGACTCTTTTCTTCTCACGTAAACAAATAAGTCAAACACAAATCAATATGAAATAAGTAACAGCGTAATTTCAGCATTAAAGCGGGATGATGTACCCCAACACTAGGTCCCGATCATCCTGTGTGGGTTTATTTTGACAAGCTAACTGTAAATGATCCCTTATGCATGTAAATATTATATATTGCCCCTGTCCTTTCGAAACCTTGGGTGTCAAACTTATTTTGGTTTTTTTTGGAAATAGTTTTTAAAGATCCCACGGGTATTTTTTGGGATTAATTGACAGAAACGCAATATAATATACTTAGCTCTGTCTTCAGAGGTGTATAAAGACCTTACATAATGAAGCGTGATGTTTTTATTACCTTACAATGAGCTATTTCTGTCTACATACACCACGGGTCCCCTTGCATGGAATTTGCCATGTTGTTTCTACTTTAGTCCTTAACGGACATTCTGCTCTACAGAGCGCGTTTCATAAATACGTTATCTCCTTCGGCAAAGAAGCGAAAACATAAATTTGACAAGCACTTTTTATTGGTTAGATATTTGCAAATCCAGTTACAAACATAAAATAACGGCAAAAAAATAAAAATCACCAAATATAGAGATACGAGATTTCAGAAGGACAACTTTGATGCAAAACCAGCTCTGTTACTTTAGAAACATGGAACACATCAAATAGGTTGATGTTTTTGCTTCTAATTTTAAGAATGACTAATTACAGACGTGCTTGAATTTGTTGGTACCCTTACAGCTCATTGAAATAACGCTTCACTCCTCCTGAAGAGTGATGAAATTAAAAGCTATTGTATCATGTATACTTGCATGCCTTTGGTATGTAATAGAATAAAGCAAAGAAGCTGTGGAAAGAGATGACTTATTGCTTATTCTACAAAGATATTCTAAAATGGCCTGGACACATTTGTTGGTACCCCTTAGAAAAGATAATACATCATTGGATTATAGCGATATTTCAAACTAATTAGTTTCTTTAATTAGTATCACACATGTATCCAATCTTGTAATCAGTCATTCAGCCTATTTAAACGGAGAAAAGTAGTCACTGTGCTGTTTGGTATCATTGTGTGCACCAAAGGATAGAGTTGTCTGAGGAGCTCAGAAAGAAAATAATAGACAAGCATGGTAAAGGTAAAGGCTACAAGACCATCTCCAAGCAGCTCGATGTTCCTGTGACAACAGTTGCAAATATTATTAAGAAATTTAAGGTCCATGGAATTGTAGCCAACCTCCCTGGGCACAGCCGCAAGAGGAAAATCGACCCCAGATTGAACAGAAGGATAGTGCGATTGGTAGAAAACGAACCAAGGAAAACTGCCAAAGAGATACAAGCTGAGCTCCAAGGTGAAGGTACGTCAGTTTCTGATCGCACCATCCGTCGCTTTTTGAGCAAAAGTGGGCTCCATGGAAGAAGACCAAGGAGGACTCCACTTTTGAAAGAAAAACATAAAAAAGCCAGACTGGAATTTGCTAAAATTCATATTGACAAGCCACAATCCTTCTGGGAGAATGTCCTTTGGACAGATGAGTCAAAACTGGAGCTTTTTGGCAAGTCACATCAGCCTCTATGTTCACAGACGAAAAAATCAAGCTTTCAAAGTAGTGAACACCATACCTACAGTGAAACATGGAGGAGGCTCGGTCATGTTTTGGGGCTGCTTTGCAGCATCTGGCACAGGGTGCCTTGAATCTGTGCAGGGCACAATGAAGTCTCAAGACTATCAAGGCATTCTGGAGTGAAACGTACTTCCCAGTGTCAGAAAGCTCTGTCTCAGTCGCAGGTCATGGGTCTTCCAACAGGATATTGACCCAAATCACACAGCTAAAATCACCCAAGAATGTATAAGAACAAAACTTTGGACTATTCTGAAGTGGCCTTCTATGAGTCCTGATCTGAATCCTATCTATGGAAAGAGCTGAAACTTGCAGTCTGGAGAAGGCACCCATCAAACCTGAGACAGCCGGAGCAGTTTGCTCAGGAAGAGTGGGCCAAACTACCTGTTAACAGGTGCAGAGGTCTCATTGAGAGCTACAGAAAACGTTTGCCTGCCATGATTGCCTCTAAAGGTTGTACAACAAAATATTAGGTTAGGGGTCCCATCATTTTTGTCCATGACATTAATAAAACAAAGGAAATTTACAATATTATGTTGAATAGAATATCAAAAGCAAAGTCCGATTTCTATTAAATATGGAATAAACAATGGTGGATGCCAATTACTTTTGTCAGTTTCAAATTATTTCAGAGAAAATTGTGCATTCTTCGGTTTTTGTGGAGGGGTACCAACAAATTTGAGCGAGTCTGTATCACATCAACATCCTCCCAGTGATGTTTTGGGATATTAAACTGTGATTGGTGCAAATGTGTTCTTCATAAAGTTGTACCTCTCTTAGGTTTAGGAAAGCTCTCGTGCAGCCGGAAGACGACCTTATCCACAAAGTGCTGAATGTCGCTGTTCTCCGGGCCTCGAACAAACACCATCCAGTCGTGAGTGAAGCCTTCTGATGTCACCTTCTTCCTCAGCTGAGCCCTGTGACCCAGCTCAAGCTTTACCTGAACCGTACACTGTCAACAGAGAGAAACAGACATCTAAATGAAACCATTCATATACAATCGATATACAATTCTCTTCGGTATGAGACACATAAGAAGTAAAAGTATTAAGATGTTGACACTGAGAAAGACAAGATTGTATGAGTAAATAACATTTCTTCAGGAAAAATTAATTATATTTGCAAGCCAAGTATAACAATAATTTACAGTTGAATACTTGCAAAGCTGTACTGTGTACTGTGAGAAGAATAAATAGCCAAGACTCATTCACCCAAGACTCATTTTATATTTCACCAATTGTGACCCTGCCTGTAAACACCCAGCTAAAGTCATTTTTGTGATTAACTGTTTTCTACATAAAGTCATACAAAAAATGTAAAGAATATATCTTTAATATTGACTGAGTAAGGCCATTTCAAAGATTGAAATCATAGTGAAATTAATGATCGAAATCAAACGTTGATTCTCATTATTAGATTATGAGACTTTAGCCTAGATTTCACAGACTGGGTCACAATTCATAAAGTCGAAACCGTTATACTGGAGTAACTTAGGCACAACATATTTTTGGAGTCATTTACCCCTGTTTTTAATACACATGCTCAATACACTTATCATCTGTATCATGGCTGGTTCTGCCAAATGGGCAGAGAAAGACATCAGGGGAATTCCTTGAAAAGCAGCCAGGAAAAAAGAACGCTGCCCAGAGACTCCACATAGGGTGGATACGGGCCAAAGTGGGTCCAGGTGCCCAGATGCTCAGCTGCTGTTGACTCGTGCCCCTTCTCACCAAGAGAACCAGAACCGAAAAAACAACTAAGATGAGCCTGGCTTAAATATAAAAGAAGGTAAAAGTAGGTGAGAAAATAAAGAGAAAGACAGGTGAAGAATCTTATTGGCTGCCATCTGGCCTGCTTGTCTTGACATCATAATGCCCTTTTAACTCTCTGTTGGCCGACACTCCCACGTTTCCAAACCGGCCATCATGGCCCGATGCTGCCAGGCATTAGAATTACCCCATGAGTCCATCTCTCATTCATTGACTACAATCCCCAGCCATCATGTCACATACAGACAAAAGGCTGGCTTCCTTCAACGGCAAGGACGATACAGCATTAGTCTGTTCTATTTCCAGGCCTTGCTATTTGTTATTTTGTCACAGCAACTCGCCTTGAGGTAACAATTACAAACACTAAGCGCAAAAAACCTCTTCCTGCCCGAGTGGAACATGACCGCCCGAATACAAAGATGATACGAGACAGGCATAATAGGATCCAACACTAATCCAGGAGAATGGGGGCAAAAACATCAAAAGGACCTTTTAGAAAAGGAGCAGATTAAACACAAGTCTATTGGATTCTGGTCTCGACACAAGACGGGAGGGTGCAGACCTCACAAATCCCCAGCATAGATAGACTCACCTGCATCACTTTATCAAAGCCAAAACGGAGACAATACGTAGTAGGTTGGATCACTGCTATGATACAGATTACCAGTCAAGCAGAGTAAAATACAAGCAACACATGTGTAAGTCACAGAGGGAGCAATAAAACAAGTCTCAGAGGAGCTGCAATTTTGTTGTGCTTGAAGCAGCTCAGGAAATAGAATTTAATTAGTCTGCATTCATGATTTTTCATAAGGATTTTTATTTTTTATTATTATTGACATACTGGTTGATTTTTTTCTCTTCAATGTTATATCAGCACCAAGGCTATTTTCATAGCAAGGAGTATGGTGTGTACAAAACACACGCTTACAACCAGCCTTCAATTCACAACTCAGATTTATAAACAAATTAGGTCATTGATATTTGTTATCATGTCTTATACAATTGCAGTATGCCTAATAAAAGCATGGGCAGATTAAAATAAGGTAAACAATATAACTGGACGGCTAAGGCAAATGCCAAGCAAACCATTTCTTAATATTATGCTGGATGATTCCGATTTTTCCCCTACATGACACATTTTTTGTCATCAACAGTACCATCAGTAGTCAAGGGGGGTAGTTTCCGGGACAGAACTGACAGCTAGAACTGTCTTAACTGAAAACCGCTTGCAATAGAATCCGTATGGAAATATATCAGCGCTATTGATTTGTCTGAAAATGCACACACGTAATGTTTGTTTGTAAAACATGTTTGTAAAAACTACATAAATGTCCTAATTTAACTAGTAAACCTTAGTTCTGTCTTAATCTAATCCCTGTCCGGGAACTGCCTGACAAAAGTTTCTTTAGGAATATTTAACATGGTTTTCTTATAGTAAATGTGCAGACTGAGTACCATTTGTATTACCATATTTTTCATACAAATACCATGTTTAAACTATGGTTATCATAATGAGAGTATGAGACTGTGATAATTTGTGGTTACTATGGCTTTAATACAAATTTCATAGTTTGACTATGGTGACAGTGATAAAACCCTGGTTAATTTTAATAAGAAGAACCATCATTTCTGTCAAAATACCATAGTTATTACACAAGGCTTTTGTTATTGCATTTAAACTGTCAAAGGGAAAAAGAACATTCAACTCACCGCTTGAAGGAGATTAACGGTTAATATATTACACTTAGTAAGAATAGAAAAATAGTTGCAATACTGTATTTGAAATTAGAAATGTGATTCAGTTAGTTTTTTAAAGGGATCGGTTTAACAAATCACATTAATTGTAACAATGTTTTTTTTCAGAATGTAAAAGCACCAGGAAAACAAATTAAGCTCCTGCAAACCACAGACATTATGAAAAACATCAACCAGCAATAAAAGCCCCAATGTTAATGCAATCCTATTCATCTACAGCATATGATCACTGCTACTTCGCTCCGCGTTTAAGCATCTCATAAATCATAATGCATAAAAAGGGCAATTCATTTGCCTGGAAGAAGATAGATTCTCGCTTCCAGAAGCATACCAGGAACCCCCACTATTACACGAGACCTGTGCAATGCCCTCACCCTTCACCGTGCATGCTCTGTCACAAGCACTAATGCATAAAAACGCATGCTCCTCATTTCCTCTGATAAAAGCCGCAGAATGTTACTGACTCCCGGGCCACAGAAGTACGGGACAAAAACACTCTCTTTGTGTTTGTGATCGTGCACGCAGGACTTGCCCACTGCAAAAGCTGGCTAACGCATCTGAGCTGGTGTCCTCAAATACCGATGTAGCTTTAATATGCGTGGCCTGCTCGAGTCAAATAGCTGAGTGGAGGGAGGAGGGAGGGGGTTATACGGCTCCGATCCGCTGCTTTCACGAGCTCCAAGTGTCCACATTCAGTTGCAATGGTGGATTTCTCTAGGCGCGCGCTTACAAAAGTTGACTTCACCCCATGCAACACCAAAAGCGTTTAATACTCTACCTGATTCTCCATAGTTCACCGGCACGATGAAGGTCCTGTTTATTTACAGAAGGCTTTTGAGCGGCTGTTCCCGACTCCTCATTGTGTGTCAATTCCAGCCCAAAACCGGAAACTAGACGGTTCCCCTCCCCTCTCCGGACCTCTGGCATGCACCCAAAACAGAAAGCGTTTGCGTCCAATCAGGTGCCGTCGACGACACGCTTTACGCATCGGAGCCAATCGCAAAGCGCGGTAGGCGGGACTTCCCACGGGCTGCTGTACTGGTGGTAGGTAATAATTAGAGATTAGCCGAACCGATAGGATGTTTTTGTTTTTTCAGTCTAGTCGCACTACATGGCATGCTATTAATTTTTTTCCTGTGCACTTTTTAAATGTATTTCTTTCCCTCAAAATAAAGCATGTTAGACACAGCTGTGTTGTGATTGGATAGTTGAGGACATACCTCTGTTCTCTGTTTCATTAGGAAGATTACAGTAAATTATTAACGGATAGGGATTTCACTTGCCATTTTGGGGGATTTGTTTAGTTTAATATATTTTTTTAAAGTCACAAATTGATTTAGGAAGCTTGTAATAATTACATTTTTGAGCTGTAAAACGTACGAAGGTTTCGTCATTGGTAACTTTTCGTGAAAATACCATAGGCACGTATTACTTATTGGGGAATCTACTTCAAACTGTGTGAGAATCTAGTGTTTTGAAAGTGTTGGCCAATATCATATAACAACAACTGTATATCCTATAGTCGAAGACATAGTATATTTGTAAATTATGCAAAATATTTGTAAAAAATCTTTAAATATTTAAAAATCTCTGTAGACAGAGCAGAAGGAGGTGAGGCTGTATGAACTGTATGCATGCACGGCACCTGTGATCTGTCCCAAAGATGTACACTAGATGGCGCAATGTGAGAGCAAATCGATACATCTGTTTGGAAAATCCTTAACCTCGACTTGACCCCATTTTTCCAAATAAAGCATACGACAAGTTGCATTACCAACCAGTTCTCTGTGTGTCAAGAGTTTAGTGCGCATTAAGATCCTTCACGATGACAACATTTTAAACCTTTAAATAATCTTGTACCAAACGATGTTTTAAGAATCATAACTAGACAGTGATGATATTAGTATTATTTAATGCCACATAAGTCTTTTTTAACAGTGATGTCATGTCAGTACATCATTATACACAATTTCATACAAGGATATGGAGGTTATCGAAAGTATAAAGTTCTCTTTACAAAATACGTTTAAAAACAATTCCAACATCAATACATTCCCAAATTATTATGTTTGTAAACAAACAGTTTCACCATTTTACAGAATATTATGGAAGTGACGTCTAATATCAGACAAATATAGTGACTTCTCCATAAATAGACTATTAATCGAACATATTTTACATTAGCACCTTATCAGTGTGAAGTTCACACCAAAGCATTTCTTAACAATTACCATTCAAGTTTTTCCCATAAATCAAGTAATTGTCACACTTTAGTTAATAAACATAATAGTCTTTTAAAAGCGTTAAAGCCCTTGATTAAAATTCAAGAATTAAATGTCGTAAATACATTTAATCTTGTCACAACAGTGCAAATACTAATTTTTACACAACAGATGGTAAGTTGTTTGTAAAAATTATAATACAATCAGTACACAGACAGTCACCCTCAACTTTACAGAGCACACACACACGCGCGCACACGCACACACACACACACACACGCACGCACGCACGCACGCACGCACGCACGCACGCACGCACACACACACACACACAGGATGAAGTGCCAGAAATGGCAACATCACCACAAGATGTAAAATTTGTCTCATATAACTATTACTTTGTTTCACTTTAGCGTTCAAAGAGCAAGGTGTCTCTCTAATCCAGGATTATCTCTATCCTGCCTACAGTATATAATATATTGTTTAGAATAAAACAAGCCGAACCTAGATCAGCATTACACCAAGTAGCTTTATAAATATGACAATTCATTTGCTTTTTGTTCTGTCTGCTAACACCTTTTCCTCAGCTTTGTGGTGCCTTTAAGGACAATGTAAGGCAGCCCAATTGCCCAGCTATCCCGTGGCCAGTACTGCACGTCAGGTAGTGAATAGGGGATCTCCAGGGTAGCATCCAGGTAGGCGATCAAAGTGCTAGCATAAGCAGTGGCTAACACAATCAAAATGTGCCTGAACAGAAAGGTGAAAAACCAAGAATAACATGGTCACCTGACAGTCTGTATTGTGACTTATATGACAAATATTTTACACAGCATCGAGGTCTTGTATTCCATTATGCACAGAAAATAAAAAATGCCATTTATACAATAATGATACACAAATGCAAGCCTAACATAATAAGAGGACTGTGACATGTCAAATTAAATAAAGGACTGGAACACACTGCTGTAAACTGTAACTGCCTCACTTACCAGATCCCATGCAGATAACAGAAGTTCAGTTTCTGCCAAAAACTACAGCCAAAGCGATCGCTGATCCAGCAGGAGATGGCCAGCACCCACAGACCAATAGATGCCCAGGTCAGTCGCAAAACTCTCTGATTTGGGCAACTGTTTGAGAAAAACACAGCAGTTGAGAAAAGTTCAAAACAAGCAAGACGGTAAAATAAGAAAAAAATGCATCCACATTCATAAGCGTTAAAGATCAAATCTAGTAAATCTATTAGTATTTCTAGCCTTAAAGTGATAGTTCACCCAAAAATGAAATTCTGTCATCATTTACTCACCCTCTTGTCGTTTCAAACCTGTATGACTTTCTTCTGCAGAACACAAAAGAAGATATTTTGAAGTATGTTGGTAACCGAACAGCGCCGACACCCATTGACTTCTATTGAATGGACACAAAACCAATGCAAGTGAATGGGTACCAGTTAACAACATTATTCAAAATATCTTCTTTTGTGTTCTGCGGAAGAGAAAGAAAGTCATACAGGTTTGAAACGACAATTCGGATATGAACAAAAATCTAATATCTGATACATATAATATATATATATTTATCCTTATGCCTACATAAGAATGCACCATATTAGAAAAAGCAGGACAGTGCTTTATGTGTTTTACTGTAATGTATATATGACAAATAAAAGACTTTGAATGTATATAATTTACTCTTTTAATTCCACCAACAGGGAGTAGATGATATGTAGTGCAAAGAAGTTGAGAGCGTAGGCATTGGCTGTAGGTTTGAAAAAGGAGAATATAGTGGTTACAACCGTCATAACCAGAACCATTTGAGAGAAGGATCTCCTGAAGAACAACAGAGAAAGACAGAAAAAACATTAACCATTACATTGCCAAACCCACTTTTTCACCATATAGTCAGCTAAAAATTCTATATAATATAATCAAAACTCAAGGTTAGGCTAGCACAGCCATGATACATGGGAGCTTATACTTTCTTTAGGTATTAGATATCCAACCCACGATGACAGATGAATTAAAAAATAAAATACAACTTTAACATCGATCAAACGTTTTCTGGATTACAATTAGATATTCGAGTTTTACAGGGATTTTAAGCAAACCCTCTCATCTAGATTTAAACTATTTCTTACCCATATTTAAATATTAATAAACAGTCGGTTGGACCTCACTGAGAAAGCTGTGGACACCATCTCTCCCACAGCGAGGTGAGTAGAATTTGATATTTCTTAGTAAAACCGGGTTACTGTTACACGCGTCAAAGAGTAAATGGATCCTTTAATTGCTTCTTACTATTTTTACTAAATTGAAGATGCAGGTTTTCCAGGGAATAAAACACACAGTTCTATGGAAAGAGTCCATATGGTACATTAAGAATAAAAAGCATAATGTAGTTAATAAAGTTCAGCATTACCTGTCCTTAACAAAAGATGGGAAGTGTCTGCGTGGGAACCACAGAGAGTAGCCGATAGCCAAAACCCAGAGGATTGACAGCTCATCAAGCATCTGTCCCATGAAACTCAGAGTCATGTGAAAATACATGGAGAAGATACCTGAAGAGGGATACAAATGGCTCTTTTAATCTATTTTTACCTGACCAAATTACATGCATGGTCATCGATTGTGGTTAAAAATCAGATTATAACAAATATGTACATGGTCTTGTGAACACCACATCCTAAACACTTCATATGACTTTCTTTCTTCTGCAGAAGACAAAAGAAGATATTCTGAAGGACGTTGGTAACCAGACAACTTTGGCCTCCATTGATTTCCATTGTATGGACACAGAACCACTGAGACACTTCTCAAAATATCTTATTTTGTGTTATACATTGTAAAGAGTTATATACAGGTTTTAAATGACATGAGGATGAATCAATGATGCTAGAATTTTTATTTTTGTGTGAACTATCCCTTTAACTACCGAGCAATGCTGACCCCTGCTGGATTATCAATGCCACAACGCCTTGTAAATTCAACTCGTGTTGATATGCTGACACTTGCCTACAAAGACCATCATGATCCAGACCAGGTGCACGGCCAGGTTCCTTTCCCTGGCATATGGATGTAACAGGTAAAGCATAATAGGGGAGATCACAAAGAAGATGAAACTGCTCATCTGAAGGAGGAAAGGACACAGTATGTTAGTGGATTGGACACATACTCAAATCACCCAGCCTCTTAAATCTGGCTGCCTGTCACACATATCTGCAGTTATATGTTTTTATCGGTTTGTTATTCGGGTAGGGCCGGAACACTTGAATGGGCTGAACAAATAGTCTTTGATACACATGGGATAGACAGAAGATTGTGCTTGAGTCACTGGAAATGTGTCAATAGTGTGGGTGTAGTTTCTGGATAAAAGCATGACACTTTTGAACATTACTGTATGGAGACTGCAGCAATGTCTTGAATAAGATTCATTAATAAAAAGGAGTGTTAAATGATGATATTCACAGACAGGGTGGTGATTGAATAAAGGTTTTGTGGCTGCATACCGTGTTAAAATATTCCACAACAATCTCTGAGTGTTTATAGTTATCTTCACACCAGTCCACTTCAGAGCTCTCATAAGAAAATATGTTTGCCATTTTATCCGCTGATGGGAATGAAGGGATCCCTGAGAGAGAGAGAAAGAGAGAGACTGTCAATGCACAATACGTCCAAATGTACATGACTAACTGATGTTTTTTGAAGGACAAAACACCAAACAGTCACGTTGTCTTTGCACAAAAAAAAAAAAATCCAGAATGGGGAACAAAAGCACTTTAACTACCTTGACAGAAACTCTGTCTTTTCTAGCATGAGCTTAAACGGACAGGTGACATTTTCACGTTTATCCTGCCTGAGCAGGTTTTGCATGCAAGTACAACATTGCTTCCTGTGACTCAAACGTTGTCATTTTGAGCAACATAAACCTATTCGGATTTTAAGACACAAATGTTTCACTAATGTTTTACTAACTAAACATGTATATATTTTTTTCAATTTAATATTCTTCAATTAAAAATCAATTTATCCTTTTTGATTCGTAGCTATAGCCTATTAACACCTCTGATTGCGGTCACGTGGTTTTCTAAATCAATAGGCTACCTGTACAGGTTAAATAAGCCAATTGCACCTGTATGCAGTTAGGAATATCACTAAACTAACAAACCCATACAACCACATTTTTCACTGGATATGTTCTTCAGAACATTACACCATAGGCCACTTAGCCTTATTAAACCTGGCAATGCCAATCCACGGGATAATAAATTAATTGTAGGCACAGCAACAGCGCAAGCAAGCACATTTTCAAGCATGCGAAACGCTGACGATTATCTATATAAACTCTCTCAAATCGATAATTCCAAACGATCGCACTCTTAGATAAAAAGCAGTACTATCACTTACCTCTTAAAAATGTATCCACCACCGCGCGCTCCATGTGTCAGGTAGGTTTAAGTAGGGGAGAAATGTCCCCGATCCTGTTACTCGGGTCTCGCTCTGTGACATCACCTGGAGAGTTCAGGTGAAACCGAGCGAACAGTAGCATTCTTCATGGTACCATTGTACTGTAAAGCTGTGAATGCGCTATGTGGACAGACCTGAAACGAGCCGTTTTACATGACAACGGCTGGCAACCACGCGCCGCCTCCGGCACGAGCTGCAGCGCAAGTTTGACAAGCTGAGGTGAACCACACTTTAAACTCACCTGTCGAGTATCAAACACCTCTCGACTCATTACTCATGTTTTTTTTTTTACAATTTTAGTATTTAATGTCATGAGTGTCATTCATTCATGATCATATTCAATGAAAAGGTAAAAGGACGTTTTGATGCTCTTTTTTTTAAAAGTCCAATTTAAATCTTGCAGGCCTGCTTATTTGCATATATAGGCCTGAACAAAATAAAAAGAATGCATTTAATCTGTCAAAAAAAATTAATGTCAAGAATGAATCTGAAAGTTTCTTGAATTGTTGAGATGCTATAAATATTTTGGTTCAGTTTAAACTGGTAACTAAATAGTACATTTATGGGCTGCAAATTCTTTTAAAATGCCTGTTAACCCGCAAAGCAGTGGTGTGCCCACAGGGGTGGCACCGGGTGGCAGCTGCCACCCTAATAATGAGCTTTGCCACCTCAGTTGCCACCCCAACGCTGACCATACAGACTTGGGTACTAATGTAATGCACAAACAATTTTTGGATTAGGTTTGTGGAGAGCATTATTTTTGCTGAAAATCGGAAATTGCTAATTAATATTCTGATAGAGGCGCGTGTCTGTCGGCATTTGAGCAACCTGATCACAGCGCTCAGGCAGGAGCGGTAGTATAACTGCAGTCGAGTCGAAAGAAAAATGCACTTCTCCAGAGACATGTAGGTGAGAATGTAAATCTCCACGCATCAAATATACCAAAGCAATAGTAGTAGTAAAACCTGTTTACTGTTGCAATTAAAGCTCGTGGTCCAGTGGACTGTGGTTGATCTGTGATCCGTTTGGAACGCGCCCCCCACTGTTAAGATGCTTGTGTTGCGTGACCCTCGGATTAACTGCAAAGCTTTTCTATCATAGAGTGAAAGACAGTTCTAAATGCCATCTCTTTCTCTCTCTATATACCTCGGCGAGTTCAGTATGAAAGCGCATTATCGCATATAGCCTATTTCTTTATTTAAATCACTGCGTAAGGCAAAGCGTAAAGTTAAAATTATAGTGTTGTGTAGCGTTAAAGCTATTAGCCGCTAATTCGACACACAAATGACGCCACAAAGTGTCTGTACTAGAAAAAAACTATCACATGCGTTTGATATAAATAAAATGTGCGCTGCTGGGCAAGAGTCGTTGCGCATGCTAGAAGGTGAGGACTACATCTGTCAGTCTGATCTCGATAGATATACAGCTATTTGCTCAACTGCACGTTTGTGTACATATTCATCCTTATTCTTTATACGTGTGTCTGTTTTTATAAATATGATGTAGCCAGGAAGGATTTCAGCTCACATTCACTTTTCAAAACTGTTCTATGATCAGCAATGAACTTCAAGTGTCTGCGGTTGTCTTTCAGAAACAACAATACAAATTAGCACAAGTTTGGATTCAATTGTGCTGGGAAACAGACCTGAAAGAAGAATTATGTATCATTTCACATATGATTATGAGAGATTTTAAGGCACTATTTTGTGACCTTTGTAAAGCTGCTTTGAAACAACATGGACTGTAAAAGTCCTCTAAGGGGAGAATTCCCCTTTTCCTTAAACAATTTATGTGAACACTATTTATTCCTTAACTATAGTTCAAAGAAAGAAGTCGTCATGGTAATCATCACCTAATCCCTCTACATTTTTAATGTAGGCTAAAGATTTTCCTTTTTTTGCTGATAAAAAAATGATGTGAACCAGATTAAAATAGGGATCAATAATTAGGAATCTATAATATTCCTAATCCTTACAATACAACTGCGAAAATGAAGATTGATACGTGTAGGTATTGCCACCCCTCATTGTGCTCTTGTCCCCCTTTGCCACCCCATGTATAAAATCCTGGACACGCCCCTGAAGATCAGCCTACAGCCTGGAAAACATAGGCTATAGCCTACATGACACAAAATGGGGTATAATAAGTTTGAATAAGTGCAGTTACTCCTTTAAACCCATTAAGATCACATGCAAATATCAAGCATGTTCTTAAATCTCTATTTGTTTTCACACTCAGCAACATGTTGAGGATTTGCATAAATGCTTATGTTACATGAGGGACCGATTATTGTTGTGTATCTCTGTGCACCTGTTAAGGAGAACATTTTCACTCTGAACACACCTGCTCAACCAGTTCTCCCACAGTGGGAGTTCCATCTACCTTCAACGCCACAGAAAGAACGTTTCTCCGTCTTCACCTGTCTGTCAAAACACTTTGTGTCAGGGCAAGTAACCTCTATTCTATTGCAAATCCAGTCCAAACATATTCTCAATGTTTTGTCTGTAGAAATTAGGTGGGGGCAAAGACTACAACATGTTTCGCAAGGTGAGGCTTTTTAGACTGGGGTCTAAATGTTGTTTCAGGAACAATGGTGTGTTGGCCAAAGGGCAAATTGAAGGTCAAATGCAAGGCTTCAAGAAAAAGTAAAGCTCCACAAACGTATGCATTTGCTTTAAAGAAACCTTGAACTGGACCACTCTAAGTACAGCACAAATAAGGAACTCTTTTATACATAATTTATATTTTCATATATATTTTTTTACATAATTTCCTTATTTATGAGAATATAGACACTAGAATCTGTGGCTGAAATTATGGTATGTAAAATGAGTTCTTTCAGGACCTCATTAAAGTTCATACTACTGTACATTATACAGGTTATAATATAGCATGGTTATTTTAATAAGACTCACTTTAATACTGTTAATATCCTAGAAAACCAATGTGTGTTAAAAAATAGAAAATAAAAAAACATGCATTTTTTACCTATGCAGTTTTTGGTATATTAGACATTCATTGTTAATTCATGGTAAGGTTTTAAGACAGTTTGAAAATCTTGTAAACAGCACAACCCAGTGGTCACCTGTGGACGGTGCAGAGTCTTTGTAAACAGCGTATACTCCCTCTTAGCCTTCAAATTGTACCAACAAATATTGACAACTGACAATTTGAGCGCATTTGAAATTGTTGATCTTATCATAGGCTAAGACTGGAGTGTTCCCAGATTTCCATAGATTTGGTGGTGGTTTGGGGTCAAAAGTCATGGTTCAGGTTCATCAGTGCTGTCTACCTCATTCACATAAAAAGGTCAGATCTTCTCAACATAGTTCCCAGGAAAGAGACCTTCCCTGCCATGAATCCGCCCTCGCCACCAGCCTGATGGATCTACAGAAAACCCAAAGAACGCATCACATTTAAGGTATTATGGTTAAGCCAAGGACATGATTTTTTATGTGACTTATTTTAAAATTTGGTTCCAGGGCCAACAATGGATTTGTTGTTTGGTTTCATGTCCTACATGGCTAAATAATGGCATTCTCTCTCATTTCCAGGTCTCACCTTCTTTGACTAGATCTATGATGTCATTAGCATCAAAACTAATTTCATCCACATCCTGGCCCACATATTGATAGAGCGCTCTGCAGCGTGGGCCTTGTGGTCGGGTCTGGGGTCTGTGTCGGCTTGTGGGGGCCGGGGGTGGCCGCTGACTGATGCTCCTTTTCCTCTGCATTCTGGTAAGCAAAGATCCTTCTTAGACGCAGTATTCAGAAAAACGGGATTTTAGATGTTCTTTCAGAAGTTCTCTTACCCTGACATGCCCTGATCAGGTACATTGAGGAAATCAAGGTTTGTGGACTGATTCTGCGCCGGCCTGGAGCCTTTCCGACTCTTCTGTGATCCCAGTTTGGCAAGAGCTTTGCTGGGTGGAGGGTTCTGCCTCATGGGGAGGGAGTATGTGGCATCCCTCTGTTGCTGATGAGCAGTAGCCCGGGGAAACTGTGCAGCCCCATTTTGATGGCCACCTGTGAGAAATAAAAAAGTGGAGCTCAGTGGAGTCAATGCTTTACTGGTGTTATTTTCATGACAGATGTAAGGATAACCGATTCTAACATATTAGACAACAGATTTGGTTGTGGCCTTCCAGGTTTCAACACTAAAGATTCATAAATGAAGAGATTCATGTTTATACCTCTGTGTTGTTTTGGGGTTCTTCCTCCATGACCCTGTTGCATATTCTTCCTGGTTGGCTCTGGAGAAACACAACATCAGAGCACAATAAAATTTTGTAAATCATTTCCATCCATTCCCACATTCACTTACTGGATGTCTTTGGAAGTCCATCTCCTACAGATACAGAAAGCGTCTTTCCTCCAGGTTTGATCTGAACTGCATCCATCTGCCCCCTCTGGAAAACCACCACACGGGTGCCGCCTCCTCCCCAGCCTTCTTTCTTCACATGGAATTCCAGCCTGTTCAACATGAGACCATGTTGGACTGCTATAAGGAGACTGCACTAATTCATTGTAAATGACATTGAAAGAAATAAAATTGAATCAGGACCTGTCGCTGAAGGACAGTGAAAGTTTGCTTTTGGTGTGTTCCTCGTAGCGCTTGCACAGCAAGCTGAGAAACTCTGTCTTAAACGTGGACTCCAGAAGACTGTCATACTCGGTGTCATGAAGAATAAAGAAGTCATCTTGTCTTGTGCTGGAGGGTAATGCAAAAAAGAGTATAGTTTAACATTCATTGAAATATGTGAGTGGTGCTTGCCAAAAAAGCCCTCATCCACTTTTGCATGATGTTCTGGGCCATTGATGTTAGCTGTTTGTTTCTCAAGAAGTGTTTTGTTTTTGCCTCAATTATCCTCAATAAACTGATTTTTTTTATCATTTAGAGACATCATTTGCATTGGCAAACGTGTGGAATGATTTCTGAAGTGTAAAAGGTATGAGCGATAACAGCAGAGGAGAGGAAAGGTGAGAGAGCGCGACTGCTGAGATAATACAAAGTACAGAAGGAAGAACTTATATCTGCAATTGATTTTTAGATTATCTTCAACCAGGGTGATGGACAATCACCATTCTTCTGAAAAATACCATCTCCATCTCGCTCTCTTGTTCTTTCTGTCTTCGTCACGTATGTGCAAACAAACCACAAAACCTTTAAGAACATATAAGGCAGAAACATATTTTCATGCATATTACCAGAATTTTGAAAATATTTTAAATAAAATCTAAATAATATGGTATATATATATATATATATATATATATATACTGTATATATAAATAGCATTACACAAATAAATAAATATATTGAAAAATACATAAGGAATGGTCATTATTTTTTTTAATTTACCCATTAAACTTGGTTCCAACATATGGAAATTTAATTGAATTAATATATTGCCTTATTTTTTCTGTATATTTCCATTTGTTTTTGAGGAAATAATGCATTTTATTATAGAGAAGAAACAGTGGTTATCTCTGCAATTGATTTCTACATGATTTTAGCACATCTTTGATATATCCTCTTCAATCAGAGTAATGAACAATCACCATTCCTCTGAAAAACACCATCTCGTTCTCCTTTCTCTCTTTCTCTATACCTCACGTATGTGCAAGCACACCAGCCACAAAAGCTTTAGCTTCATATATATAAGGCAAAAATTAGAACAGAGCCATAAATATTAACATATTTCCTGTTTGTTAATTTCCCCTTTGCAGTTTGCAAACAGTGGCAGAACTTCCGCATGAGACCGTGTGCAACAGCAGCAGTGGTTGTCTGGAAGCTTGTTTGTGTTGCACATAAGCACCGTCCCCAATTAAGTATAAACACTATTAATATGTAGAGAACATTTGCTCAGACCCAAAAAGCTTTGAAAGAGGTGAAATGTGTTTTTGAATAGTTGTATATTTAGCCGATTGTGGCTAAACGTGCAACGTATTTCACTGAAAATATTAGGTTGTCAGGCCGAAACAACTGTATTTAAATTATGATTTCAAAACAAATAGTGAGCACAATATTCCTCTTTTCTTGGTGTTCCTCATTTAAAGTTTTGTAATTGCATTTGTACTGGGAAATACTGGTTAAGCAAAACTGACATGTGACCCTGGACCACAAAACCAGTCTAAAGTATCACAAGTATATTTGTATGGATGCCGATTAGAAATAAAAGAAAGAATCATTTGATTAATTGAATAGTTAAAACATAACAATGTAAACAAATAAATCACTTTTTAAATTGAGAAATGAATAGACTTATTTAAACTGATTTATTTAACTTGTAACTTGTTTTAAAATGTAGTTTAATTGAATAATAAAACACTAAATTGAAAAAATCTTTTTAAATGTCTAAATAAATAGATACATTTAAAACGTTTTATTTAATTCATGCTTTGAAACGTAAAAAATAAAAAGTTCATTCATAAATCATTTTAAATGCACATTTTAAATCGCTTTTTAAAAAAAGCATTTGCCAAATGCTTTACTTTGTCATTTTGCCAAATGCTTTTCTTTATCCATTTGTCAATCGAGTCAAAAAATGCCATTGGACTGTACACACATGGGGGAAACCAATCAGCTTTCGGCTCAGTTTTAGGATACACCCCCTCTCGCACATGCCATACAAAGTAATTGTAAGGCGGAATTTCATTGGACAGCAAGAAAGACCTACTGCCAAAGACCTACTGCCATTAAAACAGTAACGTAATTCCTTATGTTGCGCGCCATAACTACATAACATGGCAGAAGTTAATTTCGGACACTGCATATGTGAACCCAAAACCCAAATTACTCTTCATTAATCTCACACACAGACTCCAGCACAGAATGATCAAAGTTCAGCGTGTGAGAGCCATGGTCGCGTTGTTCTTTTACAATGGCGAGAGACAGAGCTGGAGATCCGAACAGAATTCAAAGTTATAAACTGAGTTCAGCATGAGCTGTACACACAATGGCCTCGACACTGAACCTATCCGCTCACTCGAGAGTCCAGAATGTTGTAACTTGTTGTTATGGACTGTCGAATTTTGACTCCCCACCAGATTACTACTCCCCTCATTGAAATTGCTGCGGGATTAGCTAATCCTCACCCCTTCTCCACACGTAATCCTAACAGCTAATGTGAGTGGGGAATGGGGGAGTCATAATTTGGCAGGAGTCATTTTTGGCACCTCAACAGCAAAACGAAAATGCGTTGCTGTGAATCAGGGGTGTAGAAGAGACGAGGATGAAACTCGGGTTGGGATTGTAATGTTGCCAGGAAAGCTGCAACCATTTCATTTACACCCTGTCTATCATTAAACCACACACAAGCCGCGCGGCAAAAGACTATAACCCATTATAAACAGAAATCTGTCCCTGGATGCGCTTCATTGTGCTGCACATCTTGTTTTATAGGGGTACACACACACACCGGTGGTAGCGTTCCCCGCTAACAGTGGTTCCTAATCCCGTCAATGCCACCGCCATATTGGTGAGGGCAAAAACCGACGACAAAGACATACGAGTGGATGGGTGGAGCTGCAGTTTTCTGGATAAAAACACAACATGGTTTTCATTTCTCAACTAATTTCAATACTTTTCTATTTACGTGGACTTCAGAAACCTTTTGGCTCCAGTTAAGACGTAACAGTTATAGACATTTATTGTCATACGGAACTGTTAAAACACAGGCTTGTCAAGCAATCATTTAGGCTTAATAATTGTGTACACATCGCTAATGTGAAATAATTTAAGGTAGATTAAATGCACATGATCAGAACACATCTTATTCACTTTAAAATCCTGGGAAAAATCAAAACAATTCATCTTTACTATATGACTATATGCTGCTATTTCATACTTATAATGCACGGCAGGGTTATTTGTTTTACTATATCACATACATCATGTTTTACTGCTGGAAACGAGGTTGTACATTTGTACGCGAGGTAACAAAATTCCGGCGGTGCGCGTTCAGTACGCGCGTACAATTCTGATGACGAAATTGGCGTCACGCGCACTGTACGCTGTCCCTCGCGTACGCGTAAAAAGGGAACTATACTTCGGCCTTTAGATGGATTGTCATTACAGGAAGGAAGTGCATTTTCAGATTTTAACAGAAAAATATAAGGGCACACGAATTTTAAAAAGAGAATGACCCACATTGATAAACTATTTACAATAAACGCTGGAATATTTCATGAAAAAAAACATTTTTTATTTCACTGGAACTTTAAAGGCGATTTTCTCAATATTTTGTTTTTGCACCATCAAATTTCAGATTTTCAAATAGTTGTATAAGGACCAAATATTGTACCATGCATCAATGGAAAGCTTATTCATTTAGCTTTCAAAAAATGGACCCGTATAGCTGGTTTTGTGGTCCATATTGTTTGGGGCTCGCTCCACCCATTTGCATGCAGTCGCCATATGCGTCTTTCCTAAACAAGCACATATCTGGAGTTCATGTTGTGCCGAAACACACCTCAAAGAAACCGAACGGATACTCCCGATGTCCAGCTTTCTCTTCAGGACTTCCTTTATCTGACCCTTTTCCGGTCCTTTCTTTACCTTCTCCCGACCAATTAGATAGATGGACTTTGGCGTCAATATTAGATCCCTTTTTATTGTCTGAAAAATCAGCGAAAAAAGAGAAACTGACTGCTTGCAAGAATGTGTATTTTATCAATCATTATATATTTTTCAACACATCATTTCAATGAATAAAACGGAGTGTTTGTTTACACTGAGTACAAATAGCCCACCTTGTTGGCAGAGACTATTTGCACTAGCTCAGCCCACCAATATGTGATTAGAATTGTCATGATCCTGCCTCTTCTTGTCTTGATATTCTAGCCTTGTGGCAGGGTCATGACAGCCCCACGTGTTTTGTGTGAGACACATGGCATTGTTTGTTTTGGCGTGCCATGTGCTCTCCTGTCTCGTCTTGACCCCGTCCCCTCGTTTCCTCGTTTAGCTTCCCGCCATTGTCTGATTCCCCACACCTTCCCATTGTTATTGACCCTTGTTAGTCCTCCTATATATTGACCTGGTGTTCGCTGTCCTGTGCTGTGTCATTGTGTATTATTCCTGTGTCAGACACCTTATGTTTGGGTCCTGTGTGTTAGAAACTATGTACCTCATGTGAGTCGTGTTTAGTTTATTGTGCCATGAGTATTATGCTACCTAAGTTTGTGATTAGTATTTAAGTGTGGTTATACTGTCTCTACCTTGTTTTGCCCCCTAGTGGGAAATCTTTAGTTTTCTGTATTTACCTCAGGTCCGTTTTACCCCAACGTGGGTTTTTGTTTTGTAATTAAAATTCTAGTATAGACCGCTGTCTGCGTTTGGGTTCTTCCTTTGACTATTCTTGACAGGAATAGAGAAAGGGTAAGAACGACACCATTTCAAACAGCGACTACAGTGGCGTGAGTTGTAATGTCTGTATAGCTTTGGCACTAGAGACCGGGGTTCTAATCCACCTCTTGCTGAAAACCCTTTTTTACCTTTTTCTATCACATTGCAGATCATAAAGGCATTTATTTTCAATAAAATTGATTAAGACTTAAAATTATTTTTATTCATAAAGTTTAGGGTTAGGTTAGGGGTAGGTGTAGGGCTTTAACATCTCAATAAGTTGCCATAATTTTTATAAATATAATGATTTACACTGTTTTACATTGCATAATGTTTAATGCACAACAATACTGAGGTGCAAATAGTAACGTTATCTGACACTATTTATAAGTACCAATAGCATCTAACTACTATTTCTACTTAATACAAAGAAAATACAGCTAGTTGTGGTTAGTGTAAATAGCATATCGCTAAGAAATGCTACTATTTTCACATAGTGTAAACAGAACCTACTGCTATCTAAACTTGGTGTAAATAGCATCTATTGCTATTTACACTTAGTGCGAATTGCCGCTGCCTAAATAAAAGTAGCTCACAGCACCTTTTGGATAAAGTCATGCTTAAACAGGTTGTTTCTGCATCACAGGACATAGTCTGTTATTGTGTCTTTCTTTCTGTTTTATTTGTTCTTGTGAGTTTTTCACCTTGAATCTGCGGTCGAACTTGTTAACAGAGTCTGCAAAGTCAATCCGCTCCCTCTTGGTCAAGAACTGTCGAAGTTCAGGCTTCTCCTCCATGCCCAGGTAATCTCCAACAAAGTTTCTGTTTATACTATTACGGCGGCGTTCTTTAAAGTTATACAGTATATCAGATGCTGAATGTGAGACAGAGAGAGAGAGAGAGGGGGGGGGGGGCACAATCAGTGAAACACTATGGCCTTTACACAGAGTTTGACAGATCTGAGGACAGTCATACAGAAACCTTTGAGATGAGACATGAGCATAGTTGCATAAATCTACTTCTGCCTTGAGTCTTCCTGTATATTCACATGCTATAAGTGTCATCCATAAATGAGCAAACCTAAAACAAACAGCTTTGTTTTATAGATGGTAAACATATTACTCATCGCTTTATCTCACACTTACCCTCCTCCCTCATTTGTTCATATTTCTTCCTGGCAATGTATTTTCTCCATGCCTTCTGGATGGTTCTGGCAAATGTGTCGAACTTCCTTTCTCGCATCTCCTCCAGTAAAAATAGCTACGGTTAGAAGAAATGGGGGATGGAACAATAAATGCTGTTGAAAGTCAAGGCGGAATTTGAAGAACAGTTTATTTATGCCCTCAATGCTGTCAGATAGCCAGTCTTGACTAAACAGGTTATGTATTTACGTCTTATTATTTTGGGGGTGTTTAGTGATTTAAGATCCTCACCGACTCTGGGTTCTTGATGAAGACTTTACTGCGGCCCATTTGATACTGGTCGGTATCCATGTTTACAGATTGCAAGAGGTGCAAAACGCCCTGCTGTTCTGCACCCCGCCAATGCGGCCACGTCTCTGCAGTTAGGATGGCGTACCTAACAAAGGTGACCATTTGCGGAAAGAATGCATACAAACACGCATGAAAGTTGTGAAAAAGTCAGGCTTATTCCAGCATGTATTTATTTTTGAACTGATCCTAAAATATAATATTACGTAAAACTTACCTTTGTAAAAACTTCTGGAAGATTCTGCGATAGGCAAAACCAGCACGTCGCACCCTAATATTTTCCCGTAAACCGAGATACTCCACCTGATGTTTAGCTCTAGGATAGAGGACCATCAAAGTTTATTACATTCTGTGAGTTTGTTTAGTGTCTTGGCATTTTAATTTAAGTCTCATTGTCTGAATGTTGTATCTAATAATGCTATCATTGCCTTTATAGGACAGACAATATTATTCACTGTGAAAAAAATGCTGCCTTACATTTTTAAGCACAATCAAATTGACCTTACAAGTCATTCGACTGAACTTGTTAAATTAAAGGGACAGTTCACCCAAAAATAAAAATTATGTTATTATTTACATATTTTCTTTATGATGAACACAGAGAAAGATATTTGGAAGAATGCTTGTAACCAAACAGTTCTTGGCCACCATTGACTATCATAGTAGAAAACATTACAATGGTAAAAACTGTTTGCTTTCCTACATTCTTCAAAATATCTTGTTTTGTGATCAATAGGACACAGAAATTTATAAAGCATTTTTTCTACAATCTACAATCATTTTTTCTTCTTCTGTGAATCTGTGATGCTTCAGGTGGTCAACTCACCTGCTCTCCTCCCAGTCTTTTGGTCTCTTGGTCTCATTGGGTTTAATGCAGCGGATGTAATGCGGCGTGCACTTCATCAGTGTGCTGACCAATTCATTGGCCTGTCTCTGTGAACCACACAGTGATTGCATAAGAAACGATTCTTTTCTTTTAATTGGACTCCAAACATGGAAAATGTGACTGGTGTGCTGATCCGCAGAAGTATTAAGAGTTTATTAAGGACAGTTGGACTTACTTTGATCTTTGAGCTTGCTGTGGTTGGTCTGCCCTTCTTATCCGTGTTGAGGTTTTCTGGGAAGAGGCTTCGGATGAAGTCACTGCAGTACCACAGAAAGAAATACTTCTGGATGTTTGGAATACGTTCATTGAGGTTATAATAAAAGTGGGTATATCAGTTTTTTTTCTGGAAAACTCATTATGCTCATCTGTCTTTGCTTTGTAGCTCTCTTGCATTGCATAACTTTTCTGTGCTTACTTCTCCAACAAACCTACATAAAAGGGGTGGAACATAGACAATGCTCAGGCCTAAAACAAAAAAGGGAGATAATACTTACTATTCGCTGCTTTGCATCAGTTCAATGAGATCAGGGAAAAGCACATCTCTGTTTCTTTCACAGAAACCGTTGATATCATACGACACCTAAATCAGAAAAATATGAGCGTAACTGTTCGCCAGACAACTTCTGACATTGATATTTACCTAATTTTTCAACGCAAGTCTCTATACACACCTTGCCGGCGTAGTGGTGAATGACGAAACCAGAGTTCCAGTTGTTGAAGTGTTCGTGTGTCCCCACAGCAGCCTGAAGCTTCTGAAGTAAAGTCATATCAGCCCCTTCTCCTTTAGCATGCATGGTGGCACACACATCATCCAGCACACTCATGATGCCCGGGGGATTCTGAGATTGAGGAGAAAATAATGTTAAAGCGTAGAGAAGAAATATAACAAGATAATGGCACATGTTTTTTACCTTAAGATTTTTGTTTAGACTTATATTATTAAGAGCATATTGCAAAAGCACTCTGTGGACTTACCAGTTTATTTTCTATTAAGTCACACACAATTTTGTTGTTAAAATATTCAATGGGTTTCCATTTGATGCCCTCTTGTACATACTCTTCCTGTGGACAGTAAAGAAGAATGATGAGAGACATCAAGTCCTCATAAACATAAAATATATACTGTACATCTGTATGACCATGTTTTTGTACCTGCTCAGCTTTCAGTGTTAACTCAATAAAGATCTGCTGCAACTTCTCATTCACAAAATTGATACAAAACTGCTCGAAACCATTTTTCTAGAGTAAGACAGAAAGAGAGGGTTAAAATAATACCTTTATTATTCATTTAGTTATTCCCAGAATACAGATGAAAGTATGGGACAAAGCTTCAATTGAAAATATAATGCACAACAAGAGCAATACATCTGCGTGATATCTGCTGAAACCGAAACCGATTCTGAAAGATCAAATGAATATTTCTTAACTTTCTGAACGTTATTAATTCAAATAAAACTGGTGATGTTTCTTAACATTTTCGTGATCCTTGATCATCGGCTGTTTTTAAACCATCGGCCGATAGTGTGATTAATTGCTTTTATCGACTGATACCGATTATAAGCCGATATATCGGTGCATCTCTATTTAAAACAGCCTTAATTGTATTAATATACAGTAAATAAAATGAGGAAAGGTGAATATTTACCTGAAAAATCTCAAATCCATAAATATCCAGAACTCCAACGCTGAGCTCTTCGACAGGTTTCTGTATGGCTTTGTTAATTGCCTAAAAACAGAAAAAACAATTCTCTAACTCAAACCACTGAAGGTTACAGTATAGCCGCATGTTTACAGCCGTATACTGTTTCCTAACCTCAACCAGGTAGTCAAACAGACGCGTGTACAGAGCTTTGGAAAGAGCGTCACGCGTGTAGCACGCTTGTTCCCTGTTTAGAGTCACATCGATGGTTTCTGACTTGCCACCCCATTTGGAGTCCATTTTCCGGCTGGTGAGTTTCTCCTGTAGACCTCTCTGATCGATGCCCAGAAGGTACGCTGGAAATGCTAACACTGGGATGAGAAGGTGGAACAGAACAGAACAGAACAGAACAGAACACTCCAATGAAAGAGTAGAAGTCACCATTATTAGAAATCTTGTATGTTTGGTGAGGGTGGAAAAAGGTTGAAATGTCCCCAATTATGGACAAAACATTGTTTATCAAGTGTGCACATATCACTCACAGTCTGTGCTCTCCACCTGACCGTAGTTTCCAGCTTCCACAAAGCTGATGTTGCCCAGGTGTAAGATGCCAGATACTATCTGCAGCACCTGACTCTGAAATGCCGCTGGTATGCCAATCACCTGGATTGCTTCCTGTGGACAAAATCATCAATACACATCATCAATTGTAGGGTCATTGCTCACTCCAATGAAACTGACAGATTGAAAGTCATTATGTTATATGCGAAGATTTACCATAGTTTCCTGGAAGTCCTTGCTGTCATTGGTTCCATCCACTTTGTAGGTGCCAGACTGGTTCAGATAGTAATAGTAATCTGGGGTCATAATTCCTAACTGTTCTTTCTGCTGAGGTGAGCCTCCCTCTATAAGCTAGCAAAAAGAAAGAAAGAAAGAAAGAAAGAAAGAAAGAAAGAAAGAAAGAAAGAAAGAAAGAAAGAAAGAAAGAAAGAAAAAAAGAAAGAAAGAAAGAAAGAAAGAATAAAAGAATGAAAGTGTCAATAAAACAAAATATTAATATAGTTTCTTTAAATTTGTGCAAGATAAACTTGTGTACGCAAACAAGGAGTAAACAAACTCTTCTTAAAAAACACTAGCTTTACCTGATAGAAGATGTGAAAGTTCCTCTCATTCTCATTCTGACTCACTACTCTTGATTTTTCCAGGAGAAAGTTGGAGATCTTCCCTCCGTCTGGTTCTCCTCCTCTACTGAACTGAATCTCAAAGTATTTACCCTGTCAATCAAACCAATGTTACAAAGCTTTACAAATAAGAGGTTTATTCAAGTGCACTATTAGTATATCTCTTTACAAACTCAAAATAAGAATGTGAACTTTTTATGTATCGAGAAACACACATAAAATTATAATCAAGTATATTTGGCTCAAGTATATATATACTTAAAGCATAATTTAGTTTTCTAAGTATATACTTGTTGTGTAGTTGTGTTTACTCTTTAGATTGAGTAGCCTATTAAAAGATTAATAATAATACTTATTTATATGTTCAAGTATGGTAACAGTATAATACATAAATAGTATAATATACATTTAAAATTATCTTAATAATAATACTGTACTTTATAATATTTAAACAGTAAACTATGATGTTAAGTTTACTTAGAATGTACAAGTATACAGCATGAAAACTACTAAGCTAACGGTTTACTGAGTAAACTTCAAAGTGTACTGTCATTAAAAAAAACGTTCTAAAAGTATAGTATTAAACTATCAGTAGTAAACTATCAGTATCCCTATAAGTTTACTTCTAGTACAATTGCAGCACAATCTGTTGTGTACTCCAAGTGACTGCTACTGTTACACTTAAATTACTAAAAAGTTCACTTTTATAAACTAAAAAGTGGGACAATTTAGTCCCAAGTAAGAATTGAAATAGTACATTGCTATTAGTATACTTACTGCATAAAGTATACTTAAAAAACTGGAACTTTTTTCCATTTCACTTTCAGTTTTTCTTTTAATTTTACTTAAAATAACTTGTTATACTAAAATGTCCTTAACTGAATTCACCACGGTGTTATTTCTGGGACAACACATTTTGTATTACTTCGTGTTGTCCCTTTTATTTATTTCACACAAGTGTGCTAAAATAACACACCATGTGTTAAATTGCATAACACAAACAATGCGTTAATGATTAACACATCCTTTTCGGGAGTGTAGGAAACTGAGCAGATATATGAAGAGTGTGAAACATACAAAGCGACTTGAATTGTTGTTGCGGACTGTCTTTGCGTTGCCAAATGCTTCCAGAAGAGGATTCGATTGCAGGATAATGTCCTTCACATGCTAAACAACACAAACAACACAAAAGAGGTTTCAGGGCTCAGATCTCCTTTATATCTGCATAAATATTAAAAGAACTTTGCAAAGAAGAGTTTCAAAGACGTTACCTGAACTTTGGCTCCTCCCCCTGACACTTTAGATATGTAGCCCATAATGTACTTAGCAGCAACTGTTTTTCCTGCCCCACTTTCTCCACTGGACACACATTCAAGACAGGTAACCACAACACATATGCATTTACATTCATTTTGCATTTTGCAGACACTTGTATTTAAAGCAATGTACAGTGCTTTGCAAAGTACAAGTAAGCACGTTCCCTGGGAATCGACGCCATGTCCTCATGCTCTGAAAAGCCATGTGCCACATTCAAGATTCATTTTCACAATTTCATTTTTACACAAACATACTATTGCTGCTTTCATCACTATCACAGGAAGCTGTGGGTAATGGCTTTAAAACCCACCTATTCTTTATTAAATGCTTCCTCAAAGAAATGCAAACCGTGATAAATCAAACTGCAAAAACAAAAATGTCATGTTACACACGAATGCTTTATTTCATTGGCTGTGCCTGAGAATGAAGGTCCCGGAAATCCAATGTTTGCGAAATATCTGGTCATCATGCCTTGGAAGTTTAACTCTTTTTAGAGACACTGTTATTCAATAATGCTGTCTGTTAGGTTATTGGGTGGATGGGCAATGTAACTGCCTTTAGTCTTTAGCCATCAGCCTGTGTTCTGCAAATCAGGAAGGAAGCTATACTAAGAACGGTGACCACTACTGCTGCAAAGCTTTTGGTGGGTGTGACAAAAAAAATAGGGGAAGGAACTGCCAAAAGCAAGAAAAAGTCAAAAGAAAACGATGAATTAATAATGGCAATAGAGCCACAGTGATATATGCGTACACGGCCAAATCGCCAGTGTTAAAATAAATCAAATTAACACTCACAGTGTATATATATAATACACACTCTCATTGGCGATTTTGCTGTGTAGGTGTAGGTGCATTGCACAACCATCAAATCATTTAGTGTCAAATCAAAGTAAATTATACTTAAGTTGTTAGAAAGTAAAATGTCACAATTTTAAGTTAAAAGTCTTCTCAAAGCTGAAGAGTCTCTAAGAGCAAAAGTGAATCACTTCTCTGATATTCGCTCTCCAGCGGTTTATTTTTGGGAGAGGTTCACGACGGTGTGGCTTTAATGTGAAACGGGCTTTGAGTTTGAATGCACCAAGTTACAGGAAAACAGACTGGTGTTGAAACTTACAAACCTGATAATGACACACTGATTTTCACTGTCTATCATCATGTTCCTGTACATGTTATCAGTCAGAGCATATATATGCGGTGGGTTTTCATACTGGGCCTGAAGAGAGAAAGATGAACAGACGTGAATTTGACATCAACATACAAATGAATATTTAAAGTAACAGTGTTTGTTTGTATGTGGACGTACAGCTCCCTGGTAGAGTTCAATCTCATGCTCAGTGAAGTATGGCATCTGTTTAAATGGATTCACTGAGATCAATACAGCCCCTATGTACGTCTTTAGATTTGAGTTAAGGACATATGAACTAATTCAGTGTAGTTTTGTTTTATTTCAATTTGGCTCAGTTGTTAAAAAAAGTTTATATTTTTGCTTGTCTTTTCAAGATTATTTGCCAAAGAGCAATGCAAGCTGATTTGAAAAATGTAAAAACAAATATCCCAAAGAAGACTGTAGTGAAACAAAAAATGTACAATACTTTAATAACTGTATTTTAATTGTTGTATAACATTGTATGTATAATTGTAGTTATTTTGTCTTATGTGACCTAAACATCACTGACAATCAACAATCAGCATTTTTCTGCAAAGCAATGTTGGGCTTAAGAAGGTTTTCTCATAATATAACCAACACAGTCACTGCTCAGCGTTGTGTGAAATAAGGAAGTGAGTATATCCGAGATACACAAAAGCTGAAGGGCATAAACTTTTGATTCAAGCTCTATACATTCAATATTTTTACATTAAGATGTCAATATTGATTTTTATAAAAGTATTTTAAGAAAATCGCATTCTTACTATCAGAAAACTTTTAGACATTCAACTTAATTACTTTTGTTTTAATCTGTTGATTAAAAGGATACAAAGATGTAGTCGTCCATGAATCTCTTTTTGAGATTTTCCACGATGGCATCTTCTGTGATCTTGGACAGAAGCACCATGTCATCCACACCGCTCTGTTTGACATTTTGACTCTGCCAGTGGTACTTACTGGCCTGAAAGAGAGACAGAATGGAAAAATAGTATTCAGAGGAGCATTTAGAGTACTTAGTACTTAGAAAAAACAGTCATTAGAAAATACAGCAATAAAGGACAATTTGGCATCTGCAGCCTATTTCATTTGTATAATTGAACATATCTCCTGTAAACTAATCATCCATAGGATATATAGGATGGGTGTGTCATCCATCAGGAATTGATTGTGAAATGTGGCTGTTTGGTATCAGAATAATGCCAACAATGCCATTTGGTTTTGACGAAACCTTTCGACCAGGATGAGGATGCTGAAGATCAAATTCATCCTTGAGAGCATCTCAACATCCCAATGGCTTCCTTTCAATTCCATTGATATTTGTTTTTTATTGTCATAACATCACAATTAACGTTAACACCTGCTAACATTTTTAAAAGCTGCATTACCAGTAACTTAACTTAAAACAATTAATAAATTTATTTAGGAACATGTATTGCATTATGCAATAGCCTGTCAAACATCAGCTGGAAAAGAAAGTCGCGTCACATGCAGAGCTTACTACATTTTCAAGATTACAAAGACAAACAGGCCAGAAAACAATATTTTGTTTTATAACAGGAAGTTTCTGTTTTAGAGGTCATATGTTTTTAGGTCAGTATGTTAAATCTAACAACATAATCTATATAAAAATAATGGGTGTGAGAGAAGGTGCTTAACCAAAGTTTTGCATGTAGCATTAATATTCAGGCAGGAAAAAGACCTTGCCTTTGGAAAACTGACAGCGTTATCATGAACAGACTAACGGAATCCAGTTCCTCTTTCAACCTTACCAGTTGCTGAAGTGTTTACCACCACATTTAACCATTTACGATTGCACATAGAGAAGAAGAGAAGCTAAAACTTGAACTGAGATGGGCGACCGCATGCGTTTTTAAGGGAACATGATCTTCACAAAAATCAACTCAGAAATTCAAAATCATATTGACTTGACACCGATGTTTTCTAAAAACAAATGTTTGCAGGGAATTGGTGGTTTGATGGTTTTAAATTGCAGATTTAAGTAAGGTCTAACATACTAAAAGGATAGGTTTAACCCCAAAATGAAAATTCATTCTTTGTTTATTCACCCTCAAGTCATATAAAACCTGTATGACTTCTGCAGAACACAAAACAATATTTCTAAGAAGGCTGGTAACCAAACAACATTGAACCCCATTGACTTCCATTGTGTGGACACAAACAATTGAGACATTTCTCAAAATATCTTCTTTTGTGTTCCACAGAAGAATGAGTCATATATAGCTGTTAAATAACATTAACGTACATAAATTATGACAGATTTTTTTTGTTGTATCCTTCTAATTACAACGTTTTTCTAAAGCCTACAAATGTGATGAGAAAAAGAGCCCCAGTCTTCTGAAACATAAAGTGGATTTATTTCAATGACTGAAAGGTGGTTGCATGTGGTAATTATGACAGGAAACCACAAATAGTTAGCATGAAGCAGATATACAGAGACTATAGACCAGCTGTGTGTCACAGTTTATTGTGTGTACATAGCACTATAGCACAATCCTCTTACAAAACATCATGCAAATGAACAGTGCTGCCTAAATACCTGCTTGATACTTTTTTATAAGAATAAATAAATATTCCACAGTTCACAATTGGAGAGGTTTCAAAACAGCTAACAATCAAACATTTCCAGTGTCTCAAAGTCTTCACCGTCTTTGGAGCAGGATTCATATTGATTTCCCATTCGAATTTGAGGTAAACCAGTCATTACCCTAAATGTTCTCCTTAAGTCTTCTTTGCTTTTGATGTGTTTCACCATATTGCTGTGTCTGTGGTCTGAATGCCTGAGCCAAAGCTCCAACATCATATGGGGTTCTTCCACTATAATGTTTGTATTTATCTGAGCTACAAGTTATAAGTAGCTTTAGTAGCTAAGCATTAGCTTTAGAGTTTAGCCACAGTTAACATTTAAAGTGATAGTTCACCCAACAAATGAAAATTCTGTCATCATTTACTCAACCTCTTGTCATTTCAAGCCTATATGACTATCTTTCTTCCACAGAACACAAAAAATATATTTTTAAAGTTGCGATTGACTTCTTTTCTCGTATCGTGACGTGTATCCTAGTGAAACGGCTTCTGAAATTAGAAAAAAATGTAGTGCGGGCCTTTATTTTGCCCTTCTCCTTTTGATTGGTTTGTTGTAAGTTGGGCCTGCAGGGGAGGGCTAAAAATGCCTGGCCATTGGACAGTTAGTATAGTCCTACCTCTTTTTTTTGCTGACGTCATGTGGTAAAGCATCGTTGTTGGGGGAGAGGAGCTTGACGTTTTTGATTAAAGATAACAAGTGCAAATTAATCTTTAAAAAATAATGGTGTGCACGGATAAATAATTTAAAATAATCACTGCAACGCTGTGTAAAACACTTCGAATTTTCCTGTTTGATTGCATGGTGACTTTAAGAATGTTGTTAACTGGCACCCATTCACTTGCATTGGTTTTGTGTCTTTGCAATAGAAGTGAATGGATGCCACTGTTCTTCGTTTACTAACTTTCTTCAAAAATGCGTCTTTTGTGTTTTCCGGAAGAAAGAAAGTCATACACATTTGAAATGACATTAGGGTGAGTAAATAAAGATTTTTGTGTGACCTATCACTGTAATGTAGAACCGGTAATAAGTGGAATATGCTTGAACTTTGGAAAATGCTGATTTCCGTATTTAGAAAGTCTCTGATTCTCTAATCCAAAATTGGCCAATGCGTCATATAGAGATTAAAGAATTAGCTGATGTGCTCTTATAAAATCCAGAAAGAGGAAATGACAGCATTCATCTATCCGGATGCTACAATACACCTGACAAATCAGACGTCAAGTCACACTTCATTGACGTTCTGTATAATGACACAGTGTAGATACAGCTGGAAGAGAGTTAACAGTCTCGCTGTTTTTCACGTTTGGGCCTCATGACACCTTGCGAAACCTCCAAATGAATGACTTTCTTCCCACTTCTCAGATTTTTGGACTACAATGTATCACACCGCATCCTTTAAAACAATGTGACTACCGCTGATTTTGCATCCATCCTCTGGCTGTCGGAAGCTGCAGCCACCTATAGAGGACATTTTAGCATAGACTGAAATACAGACTCCATAAAGCTGAAGATGTGAGAAAGCATACCAAGACAGGAACCACCAGTCCCCTCTGACACATATCTTCACTTCCCTCCCACCCAACTCTACAAACTCTAGATGCTGTTGCCAAAAAATCTTGCGTGAACCTCAAGCTACGAGTCAAACATTCACTTCCTTAAGAGTACCTTTTTAGCATTGACAAGCTTCAGACAACCAGGTGAACTCAGGGAAACCTTCAGTAGCAAAGGAAATGTGAACAGCGTCTTTCAATAACAAATGTGCTCCACCCATAAATGTGCAGATGCAGAACATTAAACCATAATTTAAACAGAGTCAATTGGTTTCCATTTAAGGAGCTGTCGAAATTCCTTACAAACCCTGTGACTGTATGTGGTGCTGTTCTGTCGACCTACAGGAGTCGTCTCAAATTTTTTTAGAAATTATGTTGCTTTTGACATTCAGATTTAGCAACTACTTGTGAGTAAACAAAAAAAGTGTTGCTATATACATAAAAAACCTCAAGTGAAGTTAAATGATTTTGTGCTATAACTTTAATAAAATGTTATTTGATCTATAACAGTATCTGTAACAGTCACTTGGTCAAAGCTTATCTGAGATAGCTTCATTAAAATAAGCCACAAGCATACTAAACAGCAGTGACATATAAACTGTTTTCTTTACCATTGTGTTGGTTTGTTTATTCTCCTCCCTGTGGTTCTTCTCTTTTGGCCGATTAGTGTAGCGAGTTTGACAAATCCAAAGGTTTCTCAGCACCCAGCCATGACTGCCAGACTGTAGAGCACAAGGGCAGAAAGTGCAACGAAGGGAAACAGTCTGTGAGCAGATATGACTTCCTCAAACTCGCCTTTAGGTGAGACGAGAAGTTGAATGCTTTCTACATCCACTGACAACCACAGACCGTACACACACCCCTATCGCAATGATAGATAGTTTAACTTATCGCCCTTCAGGATGATTCAAGTTTTAAGGTTAGCCGTTATGCTGAAGAGAGGTGTGAGACACAGGATGCAGCCCCTCCTGCGACTGGATGGCAGTAAAGTTAGAGTGATACGGTCATCCTATAAGCAGAAAGGCTGAACACACCCTCAACAGCATTTAAACATCTCTATTCGGTTCTCAATACAAAATCATGGTGCTTTAGTAGCATAAAATGGCAGAGACAGAGAGAGAGAAATTCTGGACAGGGCCAGGGATGCCCAAAGCCTATATTAAAGGAATGCTGTACCTTAGTGTATGAAGTCAAATAAAAATAATGAGTGATTAAAAACCATATGAAAATGTTGTTTCATACTAGAAAAGAATAAAGTCATAAGGGAATAAACAAAATGAAGGTAAATAAGTGGGGACACTGTTTACTTTTGAGTGAACTGTCCCTTTAAACACCAATGTCATGACAAAGGGGTGGAACTTACAAATGTGAGGTTTGCATGGGACACATCTGACATTTAGAGTGAAATTAATGTAGGTGACCACATACCGGGCTTTTTAACGATTTATCGCGATTAACCGCATCCAGAATAAAAGTTTGCATTCACATAATATATGTCTGTGCACTGTGCATATTTATTTTATATTTATAAACATAGACGTACATATACATGTATATATTTAGGAAATATGTGCATGTATATATTAATATTAATTAATATATATATATAAACATTTATTCATTTTTATGTTTTTCTGAAATATATACAATGCATGTATATGTGTTTATAAATACAAAATTAATATGCACAGTGCACAGACATATATCATGTAAACATAAACTCTTATTCTGGATGCAATTAATCGCAATAAATCGTTCAACAGCCCTACGAATACAATCAAAATAATACAATGGGTGTAAATTGTACACAATGCATTTTTTATTTCAGTATTTCAAATTCAACTCGTCTACTTACAGTTCAGACACAAACTACATCGACACGATACAGAACAGCATATTACTGAATAGCATGTGAAAACATAAAACCATGTGACTGTGTTATCCAATGTAAATCTACAGTTTCTGCAAATGTATGAACACAGCAAAATATTAAAAAAGCTTTTTTTCAAAAGCACATGTTCGTCTTTCACATACTGTAATAACTGTACCAAAATCTGATTATGCATTTAGCGCCTCTATAGAGAGACTTTAACGATAATTCTAGTTTTCATAGAATCTTGCTTATAATTTCTTAGCAAAAAAAAGCACAGCAATCCCTACAATAAAAAAAATACATAAATCTTGAGATTATGACCAATAAAAACATAGCACCATACTATAGCACCACAGATAAGCCACCAGCATTAAATGGAGGCCATCTGCTCTTTCAATCAAACATTTGATAAGCGCTGCCAGGATCCAAGACAGAGACAACATCTGTTAGAACTCTAAACAGTCCTAACAAATTTAGACAGATGATTTAGTGACAAATTTGAGCTAAAAGTTTTGGATTCTCAAATCTTTTAAGTCTATTAGGCTTTTGTAAACAACTAGGGGAAACCTAAAAGCATGAAAACTAATTGCAAGCGATATGATCATAGGCCGAGCGGCCTAATGGGTAGAGCAGGAAACTGTGGGTTGGAACCTGGGTTTAAGGTCACTTTCAATATATATAAAACACTACATATGAGACACCATATGACAGGTTACATCACGACTCAGAATCCCCCAAAAAAGAACATCTGCTCATCGTGAATTTCTTTCCAAGCCTTTTAATGAGGAACAGAGCAAAGTTGAGTTGAAGCAACTGAGCTAAAATATCACTGGCCACTTCAGCGTCCATCAATGTACATGTAAGCTAAAACAGCCCTCACATCTCAATCTCTCTGATCGCTAAACACTTCAAATGTTTCAGGTTTGACGGATGCACTTACCTTACGATTATTAGTGAAAGCATTACAGGTCCAGAAGATAAGATAACGGCACGTTATCAGGAAACAGTCGTGAGGCCATCAGATTTAAAGATACAGTATCTTAGCACCAGCCCAACAGGCGAATGAGAGCTTATGAGATCTAAACGATCGAATGATCTGAGTGATACTGTTTGTTATCTTAAAAGCTGCTCACACTGACATCTTCCAGTCACAATACTGTGCAATGCTGGTCATCATGTCACTACACATCTTCTCTCAACAATCGGTCGCTTTTTTGTCAGTGTGAACGGCCCTTGAGAAAATAACGTTGAGAAACAGTTTCCTTTATCACATTACAAGAACTATTGTCACAAACCCGTTTCTGTACACCAGGTTATTTGCGAAGGCACCACGTTGAAAGCAAAAGAACCCTGACAGGTCTTTCAGACAGACTGGTATTCACAGCAACAGGCCCAAAGCAGCTGGTCTGAGAGAGAGACAGAGAGCCGCAAGTCTCTCTTTCGTTCTCATTTCTTCCACACTCTCTACTACAATGATGTCAGTCAGTCAGTGGTTAACAACACTCCTCCAGTGGAATGCTGAGCATGGGCGGTTTGGCCACGCAAGAAGGAAGAGGTGGGGGGGGAGAGAGAGAGAGAGAGAGAGAGAGAGAGAGGTCAGTGTCCTTGGCAGGTTTTGCAGCACATCTGTCTGAAATATGGGCGGCTGCAAAACTTGAACCTGAGCACCAGGGGGCAGTACGCCACTGTGTTCACATCTTTACACTCTGCAAGACAAAAAAATGTAAATCAGTCACATGTACTACAAAGATCAGCTCTAAAAACCTTTTGATGAGGTGTATTTCTGACCCCCAAAAATGTTCCCATTGACTTTCCATAGTAGGATTAAAAATTACTATGGTCAAGTCAATGGGGATCGTTTTGGGGTAAACTATTCCTGATTTTATATGCAGTTTTGAAGTTTGATTTGTACACATGTTCAAATACATGTGCATGCGTTAAAATGCCATATCATCTAGACACGTTTGATTCATTTCAACATGCTATAATCCATAACGCTCTAACCATAATCAAACCACATCATTTAGGTCAATGTAAATCTGAATACAGAACGTGTCTCTTTGTGTCTGTCTGTAACCTCTAACCTTCAGGGTTATCTGTAGGGCCACTGTATTCACAATTGCTCTTGCACTGCTGCGTGTACGCAGGCCGTAGCGATTCTGGGCATTCATTGGACGGCTGGCTGGTGTGTGTCAGACACTGCACTGAGCGCATTTCTTGACCCATCCCGCACTTAGACAAGCACTGAAACGCAAACACATGGGACAGAACATTGGCTTAAAGGTGCAGTTTGTAAAGAACGCCGCTAGAGGGCGCACGATCAAAACAACAACAATGCCATAGCTGTGCCGGATCTGTTGTGTTCAACTCCACCGCTGATGGCCATCAATCAGACGGGAACGAGAAATCATGTTAGCGGATGAGGTAAAGTTTTATAAATGTTGCAAATAATTGTGGTCTATAAATAAGTGACTGCTCGAAACAAGTTAGTGGCTTGCTAGACGCATGAAACTACTTCCACATTTGTCCACGACACTGTTGTCATACGGTTTTCTACGTCAGAGGTGGTAACAAAGGGGGAACGCGGATATGACGCCATTGACAGGCGACTGCACAGCCCCGTGTCACTGTTTAGAATGCCGATTTTCTCACGATTTACAAGTAGTTGGAAACATTTGAGATATTGTAAGTACTCAGCTGAACAAAATATATAACACTAGTTTAGTGGTTTTGGGATATTTTACTGCAAAATTGTTACAAACTGCACCTTTAACTCAAAAAGGTTACAAACTTGGCAAGTGTTTGCGGAACTAAGCACACGCCTGCCATTCACATCTCATCAAGACATAATCTAACATTACTTGAACTTTAAACATCAGAAAAGTCAGTTGTTAACCGGAGAAGGTCTTACCTCTCCCCAGGGTCCCGTGACCCAGTGAGGTGGGGGGCAGCGCTGTATGTTACAGCGCACCCTAGTGGTCGGGCGGCTTTTTTTCGGGCACTCTGCCTCAGGCAGTGTTTCTCCACTTTCTCCACTCTTACATACAATCACCCTGTACCGGTAACCTGGACCACAGTTAGGAGTGCACTGCAAGATGAGTGAAAGACAATGACAGATTTAGGGAGTGAGAGAGAGAAAGTGAGAGATTTTTCTCTTTAGTGTTCCTCTACCTCAGACCAATTCAGCGCTTGCCACTCTGGGGGGCAGGTGTGGTTGTGACAGGGCTCAGTCATGGAAGGATGTGGGGTGCCGCAGACCGAGTCATCCAGGACTTTCTGTTCTGTGGCCGAGATCTTCCTCTCACACAGAACCTCCCGTGTGCGCACTCCTCCGTTACAGCTCCTGCTGCATTCTGACCACTCCCCGGTCCTCCACCTGACACACGCACACATCAAGCCCATCATCATCCACACATCATAAATGCCTCATTCATTCATCATCAGCCACTGGTGATGTCACCATGTTGTACTGCATTGTTATCTGATATAACTAAGATATGTCTAAGATCGCATTGACAACCTGCATTTTAATTTATGCAAAACTGGAAGAGAGAAATTTTAGGAGTTTTATAACCCACGTTGGAGGGCAGGGCTCCATGTTGCACATCCTTTTCTTGTCTTTGGGCTTGTTCTTCTTGTCACAGAAGTGGTTGTACACAACAGAGAGATCAGCTTGTTTTTTGCACACGACTTGCTGCACTTGAACCCCTGAAACAGAGAAGAGCAGCCACTTACAATGGTTACAATGGCATTACAAATGCTCTCTCATTTATATGTCGCTTTGGATAAAACCGACTGCTAAATTAATAAATGTAAGAAAAACCTCATTTTTAAATGCCGTCTTACACTAGGCAAGCTTTGTTTGGAACAAAGCTTAAGTTTTCACAGCAAATAGTTATGCGCCTCAGCTAATGGTTTCTTATCAGCAACATGGATTCGGGTCATTAGTTCAAAAGACTTAAAAGAAAGAATAAAGGGAAAAGAAAGTAAAGGACAGGAAGTGACTTCAGAGCTAGCAACATCCTCTGTGGTGGTCTCAGTATATAGTGCATGCAACTGTTCAATTCCCAGGCTAGCAAATTGTACATCCTGTTTGTGTGAATTTATTGGTCAGCTTTTCGTCTCTTTTGCACATTCATGTATAGTTTTGTGTGCAAGTTTTGTGTGTCTGTGATCAGATGTTGAAGCTGTAATACACAAGACTTTACCTCCCGCACACAGCGCAGAGCAGTGAGACCAGGATGTATAATACCAGGCGTAACCGCTCAGTAGATCTCTATTGACCGGTGGGTTAAATCGGTAATGGATGCCAGGATTCTCCTCACGGACCAAGACCTGCAACATACCACAAACAACAGAGGATTAAAGTCAATGTTAAATGTTGAGCAAAAAGTTAAACAACAGAACTGTATATTACTCCCACTAAGAATTACAATTTCATGCTATTTACTATTTCAAGGCATTTAAAGTTGAAGAGTGCAAAAATAATGGCTGTTCTTTCCAGACGCTTTCCCAAACACTTCCCCCCCGAAACCAAATACACGGCAGCTTACGAAATTCTGCAAGATCTGTACCACAAATAAAGGCAGTGCACAAATATACAGACCACCCAGCACCATGGAGCTACAGTAACGTTACCATAACAATCAGGGTCATGTTTGTGGGCCCAAGTGCTTCCAAGGTCTCCGGTTCATTGGTGGGTCGGCGGTAGTAGAAGGTGGTCCCTGCGATGTCAAAGCGGCGTGGCGTGTCGATGGTCAGCTTGCCGTTGATAAAGTACTGATCCCCTTTGCTCTTCAACACTGCAGTGGGTACAGAAAGGGTTAATGCTACTTTTCGACAACATGAGGGCAAGAAAACAATAAAAAAAAAAGATTTTACAAATGCCTGCTGAAAAGACTGTTGCCACAAGTAATGCAATTATGAAACCTCAATTGAGCTCAAAAATGTAGATGCATTTCACTAGAACCTTTTCGAGCTTATATTTTTTACAGTGCAAAGCCTCATTTTTGAGGCAAAACCATGAAAAATCGTCTCACCCAAGTAATTGAGAGAAATGTTGAGCTCCTGGATGTGTATAAACACAGATCCTTTGGGAATTCTGACCACTTCTTCATAACCTAAGAGAGAGTACACACACACACACACACATTTATTCATAGCAGCAGAACAATGCACTTAGTAGATGACTGTGACTGGATCTGCAGAAGTTTGAAATTCCGATTGAATTCTTGGGCAACGTCTCTACATTATGCTGCCCAACACATATTGTGTTTAAAGCCAGATTCCACCACAGGCCTACAAACAACTCCAGACTCTGACCAGAAGGTAAAAAAGAAATAGCTAAACTTATTTCAATTCAGTCGTATCACTGACAGAGGCTCTGTTGTTAACTGAGACCATGTGGTGAAGACATTGACCGTAAATCCCATAGTGACCCCCTGCCTTTTGCATCAATGCTGAATGCTGGAGTACTTAACACACATACAGAGAGAGAGAGAGAGAGAAAGAGAGAGAGAGAGAGAGAGAGAGATTTTGTTTAAAAAATAACTTTTTGCTACACTTGGCAATGAAAAATATAAGGTTTACTGCCCATAAAACTGTGTTTGACATTAATAAATTATAATAATTGATATCTAAAACTATTTAAATATTTTAGATAATGTTTTCCTTTCGATATTTGTGTAGAGCTTGTTACTCTACATTGAACTTGCTGACTCCCTACTTCCACTGACCATTTTATTTACTCACCCAAGTAAATTTCCACTCATTTTTGACACTTGACTGCTAATTTTAAACCCATCCTGAAAATATTCTTGAGCGCATTTAAAAAAATATATGAGTGTTGTTACTTTAAATTGTTTGTTTAAATTGTATTTATGCCTTTAAAAACCTTGAACTCACAAACAAGGATAAAGCCAAGAATAACCCGTCATCTCTGCTTCGGCTAGCCACTGCGGTCAATGTTCTCCGCTGCCGGCCCAGGGAGTGGCCCACAAGGGCTTCCTGAATCTGAGAATAACCCTTAACCCAGCACAGATCCAGCAGACTGCACCACCCACAGCAAACATGCGGCCCACATGCCAACACTGCTATCTCCCAAAAATCATCCGAATCATTCAGTGTCACGTCATGACCCTTTAATAGCAGTCCTGTATATTCAATCAGTCAAAGCGGGTGACTGGAAACCTCGAATAAATGAATATACCTGAGACCGGTGTTACTGGAAACAATGGCCACAGTACATTAAAATGTTTTTTGTGACCATTTTTTCCATTATAATCTTAATTAAATCAGATGTTAAAACTAGCAAAGTACTACATTACAGACAAATATGCGCACATACTGTATACCTGCAATGTGTTTCTATTATCCTCAAAACTTTCAAAACCTTCCTATCAGCTAACAAATTTAAAGGAATAGTTTTTTGGGTGAACTATTCCTTTAATAATGGTTGGTCTGTATGTTTAACAGGAAAATGGAGGATAGAGTATTGCATGGCCAAGATTCTGTGTTCCAGGGTTTACAGGTTTCAAGAGAGTCCTTGCATGTGAGCAGGTAATTATAAAACGCCTTTGAGAACCGCTGGGGTCCCTGAGCACCCCTCAACAGCAAGGAAACTCTCCGACATATACTGTATCTGAACTGTAGCATTATTTTTACTACACAAGTCCTTATACACATTGTTCTGAAACAGCCTCTCGAAACTAAGTCTGTGCCATCTACACAGGTCTTGAGGTGCAAGGTTCATCACAACTCCTAAATAGGTAGTTCACACAAAAACAAAAATGATGTCATCAATTATTCACCCTCATTTCATTCAAAATCTGTATATGACTTTTTCTTCTGTAGAACACAAAATAAGATATTTTGAGAAATGTCTCCGTGGTTTTGTGTGCATACAGTGAAAGTCAATGGGCACCAGTGTTGTTTGGTTGAAAATTGAAAAAATGAAAATTCTGTCAATATTTACTCAGAATGTCAGTAACCAAACAGATCTCATCCCCCATTGACTACCATAATATTTGTTTTACCTACTACGGCAGTAAATGGAGATGACATCTGTTTGGTTACTGACATTCTTCCAAATATTCTCCTTTGTGTTGAGTAGAACAAAGAAATGTATACAGGTTTGGAACAACCTGAGGGTGAATAAACAATGACAAATTTTCATTTTTGGGTGAACTATCCCTTTAACAACGTTCTTCAAAATATCTTCTTTTGTGTTTTGCAGAAGAAAGTAAGTCAGGTTTGGAATGACATGAGTAAATTTGCATTTTTGGGTGAACTATTCCTTTAAAGGTCTCCTCAGACGAGCACTTTCAACAAGTTGGTATGATTTATTAGGGTCTTCATGAAATGTCTGGAACATATTTTGCTTAAAAACACTCTGTTGTGTAAACAAAACCCTTCTTGTCTCGTCAAAAACAGCTATGCTCTCAGCAACCCGTTTTGGTGCATGTCTCTTTAACTGATAATGAGTTACAGCGAACCCCACCCCCCCTTCTGTCTGGCGTGTCAACACAACACACGTGTAGTAACTGCCATGGCAATGGTTTAGCTAAATTATATTTCCTGAATTCCTCTGCGGTTAGTTTCGTCTTAAACGTCTCAAATCATTCGTCCGGAGACTAAAAAATCAGTCACAGCAAACAGCGCTCACGTTGTTCATGTATGCTTGCCTAAAATCCACGGAATCCACTGCAGATCTCAGCGGAATTACATGGATTTTAGCGCTTGTCATTGACAAGTTATAACGTTACACACAACGTGAGAGCTAGTTTGCTGTGACAGATTTTTCAGCCTAAGCACGAATGATTTGAGACGTTTAAAACGAAAGTAAAAGAAGAAGAAGAAAACTAAACTAACCCTAGTGTTCGCCCTGTTCATTAGCAAAACAAACAGCTTGCCGCAGCTAAACATATTAACGCACATAATGAATTAACATACATACAGCTAAACTCCAAGTGTCCATCTGCACTTATATACAGTAAGTTTAACACTGGTTTTGAATGTTCTATTTAGCCCGTGACTGACTTAGCTCCCTTCGCTATCATATGCTAACGTATACGCTATCATATGCTCCTATATATACGGTACATTTACATCAATTCAGACTGTTGATAAATATTACTTACATCGGCAGTTTTGTCTCGTTCAGTCGGTCTCGATCCCTCTTGAGGAACAACTTTGAAGCTAATCCTGCTTGTACTGTCCCAGGTTGAAAAAGCACTCCGGCTTGAAGTGATTCGCGCAAAGCAGGTTTTTACTTATGGTTTCTGATGGATTTCCACTAAAAATAAAATAAATCCACCCCTGTCTCTTCCTAGGTTTGGACTCTGTGCAGCGACTACATTGCATGTTGTTCACTAACTTTAGCTATGGCGTCACGTACACCGCTGTCGCTTGTTAAAACAACAATGGCGGAGCTCGGTGGGTGGTACTGTGTAGATTAAGTGGCGGTAATATTATAATAAAATCCGCTTTGGACGTCACAATTGGAGTAAAATCTGAACGGCTCGATTTCTCACATGCTTGCAGGGAAAGGCACACCAAAACAAACTTACTGGGTTCTTATTTTTCACGTTTTCTGGGTTGCTAGATGCACCGGGGACCCGATTATAGCACTTTATAGCATTATAGCACAGAAGAAGTGGGGTTTTCATCTGACGTCTCCTTTAACCTTTTTCATCTAATGACATAATTCTCTGATTGTGTATTTAAAGGCTTTCTTAGAAGCTTTGACTAAAGAACATGAAAGCTGTATTATCAAGGAGTTTAAAGGTCTGTGTACCGCACTAAAGAACACTAAGAAGCATTCATCTCTCTTATGTTCTGGACACTCAAAGAAGCATCAATTAGCCTTCTGGGTTATAGCCAACACTCAAAATACTTCCCCAGACACCAAGCGAACCGGCCGAGGCTGCTCCCAGTACCTCAAAGCGTGTCACACACACATTTATGAGATCTAGGGGGCAGCGACTCAATTCAGGCACTAGGGCTTGTGTTACTTCAGTTAACAAGAGCAAAGTCAACAGACTAAATTATATTCTTCTTGTGAGTGAATTCAACAAATGAGTTGCGTCTGCAGTTAGCAATGTTTATTTGCATATGCTTTCATATCAGATCATGGTGCAACTTTACATTTTCAGCCATCAATGAAGGAATTGTGTTTGAACCTGTACAATATTTTAACTCTAGTCAAAGCTGACGGGAATAGTATTTTAGCACCCAAGCATATTGTATTTTAACTCCGGTTGTGAATCCACAGCTATAGAAACTGAACCTCTGTCAAGAGTGGAGCTGAAACCTCTTGGAGGGCCTGTATTTTAACACCTAAAATGTTCTTTCATGAGCCTGTTGATATAAAACAGAACAGTCTTTGGAAACTTAGTGCTCAGTGAGATTTCCGCAATGTTTGTTTTGCACACAGTGATACAAATCCTTCTAGTTCAAAACAAAGTGCACACGCTCAGTACCTCCTTCGGACAAGGAGTCATTGAACACCCCCTCGATGACCTCACAGCTGCTCCCGTCTCCTCCACAAACGCGGCAGCGATCTTCCCGAACATCCGAGCCCAGGATCCGGTCACAGCCCACGTGCTGCAAAATAGGTACATGTAAATAGAGGGGTCAGAGGTCAAGCAATGTACAAGAAAAAAAGAGCAGATATTTCATTGTACACAGACATGCAAAATAAACCGACACAAAACCACTGTGCAAAGAACAGCTGTTTTTTTCTGAAGAATATTCACAGGAAGTACGTTTCAGCCATCATTTTTGATGAATAGTGTCACTTAAATATTAGGAATGAAAAGGCATTTTGAAAAAATGAATGAAATGATGGATTTTTCTTGTTAAAACCCATGTGACTTTCTTCATTCTGTAGTAATACAAAATATGTTAGGAAGAATTTTAGCAACTGACAGACTCAAGTCTCCATTCACCTTCATTGTAAAGGACAAATGCAATGAAAGTAAATGGCGACTAAGACTGTCCAGCATCTTACAATTCAGTTTTTAACGTCACGACGGTAAGTAAATGATAACGGAGTAAATTATAACAAAATGATGATTGTAATCTTTGGTAAACAAACCCAGGCAACACAAAACGTACTCTCTTGAAACTACGAGACCTTCCAAATCCAGAGCTGTCCAACTTCACAGAAAAATCCCACTAAAGCCCCAAAGACTTTTGTTGACCTGGCCTAGATTCCATAACCTGCACATGTTTGACCTATTTCCTCCCAAAAACAATGCAAGTTAGTGGCTATTTGGTTTGGAGGCTAAACCACAAACACTACTTAGATTTTTGCCCCTGCTGATCTTTGGTTTTCATGTACACCATAAAAAAGATCAATAGGGGAATAAGAAAGAAAAGTAAAAGTAGAATAGGAGTGAAGGAAAGAAATAAAGAAAGAGTATGAGTGGAAGGCAAGGAGGGAGGGAGGGAGAAGCACTGTGATCATGTTCAGCTGCCTGTACTGCCGACAGATGGATTTGGAGGGTCATGGAGTTCTTGCGGCATTCAGTGCAGAGCAGAACTCTGGGCTGAACTGTTGATAAACAGAACCGTCGGTCTGGACGAGAGTACAGGGATAAAGCAGTCCAACTCGGTCCAAGAGAGCACACGCAGAACATCAGGGGATAGGAAAGTTAACTCTCTAGCGTATGAGATCAATTAAATGTGCTTAACGCTGTTAACACATTCATTCCATTTGACATTCATTCAGCTCTGCGTATTTTCTAAAAACGTGCGTTTCAATCACAAAAGCATAAAGAGAACTTATTCAAACCATTTCTATCTTTTACTCAGGCAGACGGTTCCAATCCATCTGAAGAAACGTACGGTTCATAAAAGCACGCACATGTCTCACCTTACACTCTCCATTAACACACACGTCCAGAGAGTCGTCTCTGCAGGGCGTACCGTCCACCACAGCTGGAGCGCGCTCAGTGTAGAAGTTATAGCTTTCTGCCAGGCAGTTCAGTGAGCATGACTTCACCCCACCTGCGGCCAAACGCACAAAACATCACACCACAACAAACACGTGCCGTTTAGTTAGAAACATGAGGTGAATACTGAGAACAAGAGCTGGCCTGGAAGACAGTAACAGAGATGAAAGTAAATAAGTCACTGAATGAAGTGTAACATGTTTTTTTTCTGCAGGAAATGCGACAGAATCACGATGGAGAGCTTTTTTTAATAGCTTAACAGGCAATGAGATTCAACAGAAAACAAATGGAAAATGTTTTTAAGAGAAAAGCATCAACAATGTTTCTACTTTTCTTTGACAAGATAGAAAAGTCAAATATTTCTCTCCAGTTCTTCATATGTTGTTGCTGTCTATACGACACCTCATATCTCCATATTTCGTGATTTTTTTTTTTCGCCATAAATCACTTTTATTAGTCACCCTTTAAGTTTGTCACTTGGTTTTACAAATATCCAACCAATGAAATTAAAAAGTGCTTGTCAACTTGATTTAAGAATTTTAAAAGTGCAGTGTTTTTTCCATTTTCTGAAAAACAGCGAATCTGGACATACAAGGTTTTGGAAAGACAGGGAGATCATGCATTCTTCTTGTCGTCTTTTCATAATATTGGACATATTGGATCTCATTTTGTTCAAAACATCTGAGACAAAGTTGATTCATAACTTCATAAGCTTAATACTTCTGCAAATGTCTTGAATGTGGGTCAAGGATGAAAAAGGGTTTAAGCATAAAAAGTGTAATACTGCTTTAAATTGATGATAATTTAATAGCATTTTGTTTTTTTTGTTTTTATGAACAAAAAATAAATATACATTTTTCCCTTAAAATGTCATTCAGTTCAACATGTGCAACAATCCTAGGTTTTGCCCATTTGTCAATAATAATTTTTTACTCATTTAAAGCACAATAAAATGTAATATGCTCCCTTATTCTCATATTTTAATATATACAAGTCAGAATAAGCATGTTGTTTGAATTTGTACATAAATATTGTGTTACACTGAATGACAATGTTACATTATTTCAAACTTAGTTGAAACCATAAAGTAGACCTTTTACTTACATTTAATGTGCTTTCTATGGACATAAAATCACTTTTGTACATTTTAATGTCTTTGACCCATATACATTTTGTTTATAGTTTAAATGCGACAAAGATCTTGCATAAGACACAGATATGAATTGTAACACACAGATATTATGTAATATACAGAATTAAAGTTTTTAACCCTGACTTTTCAATTTGACACACACGCACAGAAATCATGCTGTTCCAATAGGCTACTCGTTATTTGTGTTGACCTGGCACTTCATGTGTTATAACTAATTAACTTACAACAAACTCTCTCCTTTGTTTAATGCACCCCTAACAATGGGGACATGTGAACGACGTATTACACGCAGCCAAACTGAGCTTTATAACTATACTAACTCTATGGGACAGCCGCCAACACTCCGTTGAGTCCCATGGCTGCATGTGGTATTTTAATGAGCTTGTGGGGTTTATGTAAGTTTATTCTTCCACTGCCGATACATCCTCGGGTAGCACAAGGATGGGGGGCCCGGGAGTGATGGGAGAAGCACATTTCAGATGGCTTGCTTATGGATATCAAGCAGCTGAATCTGATTCAAATCTACACACACAAACACACACATATGCTTCATTCCCCTTGTCTCTTCTGTCACGGCCCTACAAATTTAAGAAACAGAAAATAAAGCATGTTGGAGGGGAAAAGTCGTTCTCAGCGCATTCCCTGAGAGACTAAGACAGAAGTCATGAGATGGAGGAGGAAGAGGGGAAATCGAACCCATGACATTCACATGCTCTAGCATCTAAAGGAACTATACAGTCTTATAATCCATACTGTGAAATGTGAAGCCAGTTTTCCAAGATACAGACTGGCGCCACATCATTTTTAGCTTGCTCTTGGTCATGTGATAGAGAACAAGGAGTTAATAGAATCTAATCCAACACTGGTACGAGTAAGTTAATTTGTCTCGGACCCCCTACAGCAAGGCCCCTCCATGGGCCTCCTTTAATATTATGCGTGAAAGGCCATTAGGTCTGAACCTGTTCCCCTTTTTGTCTGGCAGTGATGATGCTACAACCCAAAACATTTACCAAAGTCTACATGCTAAACAATAACCCTTCTACAACATTTTTTTTATAAACCTAAGGAGGGCAGTTTTTGAGCTGCGAATGAAAGGTTGCAGGTTCCTTCGATGCCAATTTTCTGTTAGTGTTGGCCTAATCTGATAAGGTCCATGGTGCTTGTGAAAACATGAAAGCCTACTGAAGCAGTCTTACGATGGAAAACTACAGGTCCCATGAGGCTTTGCTCTGGCAGGACAGAGGTATATTTTTGAGGAGGTGGCTAGCGCTTCACTGGAGTGTATGGGGTTCATGAGAGTTTGAGTATGAGGTTTTTTCAATAGACAGGCTTTAAAAGTGGAGGAAAGTGCCTGCTTTGTTAAATGCTATATATTGTTATAAAAGGAAAAAGGAAAATGTAAATAAAGGAAAATATACTGGTAATTTTCTGCCAGTACTTTATCTGTTTTTTACGGGATTTTTTTTACAGTGTACATCACGGGTCCCCTTGTATGGAATTCACCATGTTGTTTTTACAGTGCACCTTGCATTAAACACAGTATCCCACAATGCAATGCGTCTGCTGTTAAACGGCATCTGGACACCGTTTAAGATACTATTAACTAATTAACTAAGTCGCGATATCAGATTTTCATTATACGGTTATTGTGTCCAAAGATTTCAGTATAACAGTATTATCGCGATACCTATTGATTAAAAATGTAATAAAATATAAAAAGTAATACAATCAGTCACCTTTAAGTTATTTTGTGTTCTCTTTCTTTTGACCAATTAATCACACTTAAAATATGAACGCAGTGAGGCAAAGAGAGAGAGTTTGTAACCACAAAGACAAATTTTCAAATGGGTGCTAAATAATTCACAGTATTATCGTTGGTGTAGTATTAACAAAATATCAATATTGTGTTTTTTATATCACGATTATTGACAATACCAGTACATTGTGGCACCTATACTCATCACAAAAACATGGGTGGTGGTATGCCATTACACCCAAATTATTACAAATTATTTTATGGAAAGAAGTAATGCAGGCCCACACAGAGAGAAAATGTGAAGCAGGCAACACAAAAAGCAATAAGATGATGGGGTGAACAGATAAAGAGGAGATGCTGGTCTAGGGTCTATCTGCTACCCGACCTTATGACAGACTGAAACATCAGTCTGGCAGATATTTAACAGCCGTAGGGATTTCCATTGTAAAATCAGCTGTCTTGATGAAAGCAGCACTTGTGGCTAGTCTGCAGTGGGTTTATCTCTTTAAGTCATTATGTTATTTAAGGGACAGATTAAATGCAGTTACCCAGCTTTGAACTCATCAAGAGCAGGATCTCAAACTGGGAACTCTGAGAGTTGGCAGCCCAGAGCCCAGCATATGGATGCCAGACCATCGTCTGCATTCTCTTTCTCTATCATTATCTATATCTCTGGAGCATGGTGGTCCAGGCTAAATATCTAAATCGCCTCCAAAAGCCCAAAATTCACAAAACATTTTTTTGTAAATTTATGACAGAGGGAAAAGATACTGAGAGATTAAGAGTTCAATTCAGTACCTGGACAGTAGTGCACCATTCACAAGTTCATATGTTCTATGATGGGCTATCTATTTGCTTTTCATGTTTTTAGTATTTTATATAGCTTGGTGGATGTGGTCACTATAGAAAAGTGCAGAAGATTCTAATACAATTCAGCTTTATTGATCCATGTGATTCCAAAACAACACAACACCAATTCTAAAAACAAATACTCCTTTACATAATTCCTTCACTTACCCCCTCTGTATGGTTTCCATGTGTAATATTTTCCCCGAAAAGGAACGCTGTCAAAATCGGAGCACTGAATCTCCCGAAAGTCCTGGGATACGGCCGAGCACTCCTAACCCATAAACAAACACACATAATTTAGTCTGTCTAACAATCTGTTGGAGCATGACTTCATCAGTCATTATCTTCCTTCAGAGAAAACCACCAGACTGCAGGTCAAAAAAATGTGTGCTATATAGCACTAAAAGTGGTTCTTGGCTCGTAATCATTGGGGAACCACTTTTAGAGCTATACAGAACCATATTTTGGTGCTTCAGAGGTTCTTCAGAGGTTCTTTGGGATGACTGAGGTGCTATATAGAACTGCTGAAGAACCATATAGGGACTTAACAGGTTCTTTATACGGAAACGGTGCTATATAGCACCTCGGTCACCCCAAAGAACCTATGAAGAACCTCTGAAGCACGATAAGGTGCTATATAGCACTAAAAGCGGTTCCCCTATGATTATTAGCAAAGAACCACTTTAAGTGCTATATAGCACCTTTTTTTTTGAGTGTATAGGAGCAGAATCTACAAACAAACATTTGCTACTTACAACTTGCGTGTGCTATATGATAATATGCTGTATAAGCATCTGAACTAACATTGTCTTCTGTAACAAACAATCAAAATGTGGCTTTGAAACTTACATCAATGTTGCAGGATCTGAAACGCTTTCTCTCTCCCAGACAATACTTTCCCCCAACCGTTGGCCTGCATAAGCATCAAAACCATCTGAGTGCAACTCAAAATGCACAATTACACAATCACTTCTGCTTAAATTCATTTCAGCCAGACATCTTCTGTCTGCCTGTCTATCTGTTAGTTTTCCGATTTTCTCTGGCATGTCTTCAGAATAGGTTCATAGAGTTCAATGGGGCTGAAAGTAAGAACATCACGAATGATTAAATCAATTACACAAAGGCGATTGCTTAAAGAGATTTATACCGCAGGCTATTACAGCATAAAAAGCGCTATTTGCTATGGAAAATCTGAAGACTGCTTCAATCAATGTCATTTAGTCCTGATTGGGTGAACTCTCAAATGGGCGGGATTTGCAAGAATTTGCCAGTAAATATAACAATGATATACAAAACTGACAACTTATGACATTAAAATCAAAACCAAACATGGATTGTCCCAAATTTACCAGGGATGCACGATATTATTGGCACTAAGATTTTATCGGCTAATATTGGCTTATAAATAAAATATTGGTATCGACCACATATAAAAATAACACCAATATGCTTTGCCGATAAAAAGACGTGTTGATTATGTGTAGGCGTTCTCACATATACGATTGCTTTTTCTATCATTGACTAAAAACTTTTTTGGAAATGCCATGATAGAACAAACTTAGAGATGCACGTCTCGTGCTATCATTCTCGAATAAACGTATAGCCTTACAGTATATCAATATCAGTTAAAATGAATTGAAAAATATTGGCAAAATGAAATATCGTGCATTACTAAAATTTACCATTGTTAATCGTGTCCAATGTCAATATCCATTTGCATGAATTGTAAAAACTACATTTTTGACTCATTACATTACACTGACAAGACATTTTTACACATTTTGGAAGATATTGGACTTGTTTAACACCCCGCAAACCAATTGCCATGTGACATCACAGATTAGAGAGTAGAGGCCTTTGCATGCTTTCAAGCTGTGTGATGTGACACACCGATTGGTCTGCACTGCATGAAGTCCAACTAGCCTAACTATTAACTAACAATCCAATCAGATTCTATAAAACACAAGACCTTGACCCACCTAGGGCTGTCACAATGGCGAATGGAGGATGAGACTCCGCCCCCGCAGGTGCGACTACACTCCTCCCATGGAGACCAGTGGCCCCACCCACCATCCACACCTTCAGGACGAGTTCCATATGGCACACATACTCTCTTATAGCACCACTAAAGAAATAGAAATGTTGACCACAGGTCAACATAAAAATTTGTTGCGAAACTTCATATGAAAATTCAATATTGAGAGTTGCAGACTTTACTATCAAGCAAAATAAATGTTATCTGCCTATCAAGCCAAAAAAAGCTTTATCTTTCAGACTGCCAGACTGCTATTTCCTGAGCCTGGATATAGCAGTGTTCTGGCATTCCTGGCCTGCTCCCAGAATTCTCAGCGCTTACCCCTTTTTCAATAGTGCTGGTCTGACAGATGGTGCCCTCGGCTGCTGGAATGCTACTGGTGATGCAGCGATTCCCTTTACTCATGCACCACAGCTCACTGCACACTTCCTGAACACAAACACACACACTAAAGAAATTGACTCCAGGCAATGGAACATAAACAGACTTTAAATAAACACTGAAGCTGTGAAAGTGAAACAAGCCTTTGACGCTTAATAAAATGTGCCAATCAACTCTCTCAACCTGAATATGCTGTTGCTTAGACGTACCAAAAGAGACTATAGAGGCTGCAATGGTGTTTTATCATCACATTTTAGCGTCAGGCAGTCAGAATTAACAGCACTAATTATTTAATTATTGTATTAATTAATTATTACCATGGTATTTGTCTAAAATCATGGTAAAACGATTTTTGCTTAAAACAGGGCATTACCATACCATTGTGATACCATAGCACTTTTACAAACACAATTAATGTTTCTTAAGCCCAAATTCTAATTATTAGATGTTCTCAGGCTTTTGTCTGTCAATCTAACTGAAAGAACACACTTCTCTTAGCCAACAACTTCCTGTTTTATTAGACTACATAGTTGCAGTGAGAGCCAAACTAAAGTGTATTATCCTCCTCCAGATGTTCAGCTTCCTGCTCTGATATCGTGTAAAGCAGACAATACAGAAGGCTCAACTCTTTAAAAGCAGGTATGGTACACTTTACACACCGCCTGCTGTAAAAATCATCTCTGAGTCTTTTGAGGTGGGAAGGTCAAACACAGCCGGCAAAGCAAAGAGCCACAATCCAGCGAAATGCAACATTTTTGACCATCTTGTGGTTTTGGACAAAAATGGCAGAACGCCAGCAGTCTGAAGTTTAAAGGGGGAGGAAAAAATGGAATGTTAGAGTCAGCGAAAGGTAGAGCGACCATCTGGTGCACATTTAGAGAGAGAGGCAAAATGATTTACTATGGGAATATACATGTAAATTGGATAGGACCTCAGCCAGCAACATATTTTTTCTATATAAAGACGCGACCTGCAAACCTGTATGACTTTTTTCTTCTGCAGAACACAAAAGAAGATATTTTGTTATTTTAGAATGTTGGTAACCAAACAATGGCGATACCCATCGACTTGCATTGGATTTGTATCCGTACAATAGAAGTAAATGGGTACCGCTGTTGTTTGGTTACCAACATTCTTCAAATATCTTCTGTGTTCTGCAGAAGAAAAAAAGTCAGAGGGTGAGTAAATGATAACAGAATCTTTATTTTTGGGTGAACTATATCTTGCAAAGAATCCTGCAATAGGATGGTTTTGTTCAAATTGGTGTTTCGTACAGTCGATATAAAATGTGCATGTACAGGCATGAAAAGCATTACAGAAACACCGTGGTCTTGTATCTTCAGAAAAATACATGGCATTTTCATGGTGCCATGTCCAAAAAGCATTGTTATATAGTTATGTGCAGTTTTGTTATATGCATCAAAAATAGTAAAAGAGTCTTTAGGAAACAATGGTTGTCACTGAGTAAGGCAAGTACCCCGTATTTACACTGACGAGACTTCACTCCATACTGGAAGCGGCACTGCTCATCAGCGTCATAAGCTTGGCCAGGGGCTGTGGTGGGGTACACAAACTCCTGCTTGGCAGCCACATTGTTCAGGCAGGAACCCATTCCAGAGCTGACAAAAACAAAATAGAGATGTGTCAGGATTTGTGAAAGCAATTTGATAAAATAATTGGGCTACTAACACTAAGATTAATAATTCAATCCAACTGATGGTTTCCCAAAAGCTTGAGTAGCTATCAAAACCTGTTTGACCACCTGTTTTTAGGGCACTGCCATATCACATGGATTAAATTACTGGTTGAACGACATTATTTTAAATGGCAAGGGGGCATAAATGATCATATCAAATAAAATATCCACAAAATGAATACATTTCAAATAACTTTAACATTTCACTAAAACAATACAAAATGTATTTGACAGCAGCATCTGTGTTGTAAGTGACACTAGGCTGAATGAGCACATTTCCAAATCGTCAATTTGTAAAGAGATAACAGCCAAAAATGCCTAAATATCAATACATTTTATAAGTGAGTACTCTAATACTGAAAATTTGTGACAGCAAAATACAGTTATGGTCAATATATCATGCTCAATGCAGCTTTTACAGTATGTCCAAGTGGAAATATAGATCTCAGAACTGGGAAACAGACGCACTCGAGGAAGGTGGTGATGTAATCACGGCTGCAGGCAGACCAGACGAAGGGGTTGGTCTTCATGGTGATGTGGGCGGCCATGAGTTTCGCGGTCTCCTGACTGCGCACCCCACAAGCATTGCCAACACCATCATGATTCATTCCGAACCTGTGAAAAAGATGAATGATTTTATGGAATTGTGGGACGGACTCAGTCTGGAAAAATATAAAACATGTAATAATTCTACTTTTCCTGATTTACTTTCCCTGCGCGGTATTACCATAATATCAATCCCACCAGGCAGACAGAGCTGAGTTTTGTAAATAAAGCACAGATCTTAATAAGCATTGAATTTATGAGAAAAGCTAAGGGATAGTTCACCAAAAAAAGAAAAATCTTTTATCATTTACTCAACCTCATGTCTTTCCAAACCTGTATGACTTTATTCAAAATGCAAAGGATATTTTGAATAATGTTGGCAACCAAACATCACTGGACCCTATTGACTTCCACTGTGTGCAAACAAAACCACTGAGACATTTCTCAAAATATCCTAATTTGTGTTCTGCTGAAAAAAGTCATATTCAGGTTTTGAACAAGTTAAGGATGAATAAATAATGACAGATTTTTTTATTTTTGGGTAACCTAATTTCAGCTGGATTGTGAGTGGTTAATGAACAGTGTGCGTGCAGGTTTTTGTGCATTAGTAACTGTATGTGAAATATTTAGTGATTTCACCCCTCGTTGCAGTATGTGTGCACACGCAAACTCATCAGTATCTCACACAAACATATGCCCCTTTGTCTAGACACTAGACAGCCCCAGTGGGCAGCGTCAGATGGTCGTCGGTTCAAAGGTACCTGGACAAACCAATAAAACCAGACCACTAATGACTTCACCACCTATGAAAACAGTTTGGAGACCTGCGAGCGTAGCTAAAGCAACAGAATGGTCGGTGACCCAGCACAAACAGAGCCGAGATCTCCCAATGATAGCGCAATACACTTTTCCACAAACAAAACATCAAAATTGCCTTTCATGGAAATATTCAGAAAGTTTGAGGAATGATACGTGCGCTATATTGGCCAGGCGTGCCCATAAATTCATGCATGAATGAATTGCACAAAGTGAGTGAAATGGTGGACCACCAAGTAAAACAATACTTCAACATCTCGGAGTGCAAGAAACCACAGAAGAAATGCCTAGTGCCTGGAGTCATTTGAGTCTGTCGTCACTTGCTCCACTAAGAAGATAAAAATATCTTGCAAAAAGGAGAGAAAATATTAGTGTAGTTGTAGGTGATGAGCATCATTCATATGTAAAGGCTGCCAATGGGTCACCGGGTTCAATTCTGAAGTTAACCCAAAGCTGGATTTAATGGACTGCACAGGGTAGAGATCAAATGTCAAACATGTAAGTTCAAAAGTGTTGACTGAAGACATAAGCAGGTGGCACTGAAATTTCAGGGCGCTTTTTGAGCATATGTAAACAAGGATGAAGCCATTTTATTCATTAGAACGTGCTGTGTAAATATAGACATCTGCTTGATTAAACCTTAGTGAAATGTTTAAGGGTCTTAACCCAACGCAAGCAGCATCAATCACCAAACTGCAGGAAAAAAGACTGGCATGAACAGAGAAACAGAACAGAGAATGAGGACAGACACTCACGTGTGTCCAATTTCATGTGAAATGGTGAAAGCAGTGGCCAGACCAATGTCTTCATTGATGCTGCAACTTCTCTCTGGTTCACACATACCGCCAACAGGTGCCAGACCTTATGTGAACACACACAAATGCTATTGTGTTATAACATATGCTTTAATTTACATATGCAGATAAATTGGCCAATGAATGGATGTCTTACCAAGTGTTCCACAAGGTTTGTTCTTGTATATGCAGATGTCATATCTGGAAAACAAACATTACAGAAATCTTTGAAAAAAAGTTTTGTCAGTGTGAATGAACTGCTTCGGCCGCACACACACACACACACACACACACGCACACACGCACGTGTTTGTTTACACACTAGAGAGCAACCAGCTGGACATTGTCCTGGTATGACAGTGAAGACAATGAAAGGAAATGCACACATAGCCTGTGATAAAAGCTTTCTATGAACGACTCAACACTTCCCAGACTAACTTTATATCTCTTTGTCACTTTCTTTCTCAAAGGTTTGATCATGGGTTTCCCAGGGCATACAAACTTATCCAATGTATAGCCTACTTTTAATGCACTGTAAGTCACTTATAAAGCATCTGCATGTAACTTGCAGACACAGCAATGAAGCAGTGTAGATGAAAGCTATAGCTCTATGTACAGTATGTACCATTAATCGCCAGTCCTTCCAAACACCATGTTAGTTATTGCAAAGATGTTGCCTTTTCCCTGTCACTTGTAAACACTTTTTTAAATTGTGACCCATTTCCTAGACCTAGACCAAAGGAGTGCCATGAATTTTTAGACAGCTGTTTGTGTGTTAGGTCTTATGGCGTTTAAAAGTAATAACATTAGTCTTCAACCATTTTTAGGCCAATGAACAGATGAATAGTAAACAGATGGAGCAGGGAACACATAGGTCACACAAACAGCAGAAAGATTGTAAATGCTGTTTGAAATGTTAAATACAAGACCATTCACACAGTTTGGTTATGCTCACATGAAGAAAGTAGAAGTTTGAGAACCACAAAGCATACTGTGGGTTCACAGTGCTAACAGAAGTCTAATACAAACCAACCTAGTAATGAGGACTGCTGTATCATGGTGAGCGATTCCATTGTCGGGAATGGCATTGCCATGGCCATTCCGGTGCAAGATGGATTTTTGCCACTTGCAGAAACTGTCTAAAGATTTTCCTGCGTGATGGTTTACCTCTAGCGTGGGCTGATAAGAACAGAAAAGATTGTATTGACATTCAATACATTCAGATATAACAGTGTGTATTATTTGATCAGCTGAAGTACATACATATTTAATATAGATTGAGAATTGATTGCCTAACATCTCTATTTTTAAATTTAAAAAATCAACTAATAAAGAAATTGTTCTGTGCAATACAAAAGAAGATATTTTGAGAAATGTCTCAGTGGTCCATACAATGAAAGTCAATGGGGTCCAGTGCTGTTTGGTTACCAGCGTTCTTCAAAATATCTTCTTTTGTGTTACACAGAAGAAGGTCATACAGGTTTGAAATGACATGATGGTGAAAAAATGATTATTGAACTATTCCTTTAACAGAAAGTGTTTTTCTGCACCCCTGTGACTGCCTGGCATTCACCATTACCCTTATAACCCAGGAATGCACACACTGGCACAGTAAAATCCCACAATCCTATGCGTAAAATCCTAACTTTCCAGGTTTCCTCTGCTTCAGGAGAATGGGGTGTTCTCATTTGGAAATGAACCACGTTCGGTTCCACAAAACCTCCGCGTGCCTGACTGCGGTTATCTCAACACAGCTAATGCTGCTCCTAATGACCGGTCTCCCATCATTTGTCAAATGACATTATGCGGAACAAATTACGGGGGGATTTATTTTTAGCTGTCTGCGATTTGGGATCATTAATGGCTCATTAAATGCACCGCAAACCTATTCCGATCCTTCCCCTGCCTTCCATGTTGTCTGTAGGAGACCGTTTGAGGTCTTGACTCTGTCTGTGTGTTCCAGAGATCCCGCTGAGGAAGCCAACTCACTCGTGTGGTGTCGTCACAGGAGGTGGCCCGGACACACATCGGCGGGTGGGGAACAGTGTCGGTACAGTGTAAATTTCCCACCTGCCCATAGATTTGGTTCGCTTTATTTTTTATTACATTTTTTTCAGTATCCTGTATGTGGCAATACGAGAGGTCACAATCGACAATAAAAGTACTCATGGCCGACTCTCGCCAGACATACCCAGCAGAGCTAACAGTGCAAACTTGTGTGGACTGTCTCAACTGGCTCAGACTAGGATAGACACTTTAGCCTAGAAATTAATAAACAAGGAACTCTTTGACAGGTGAAATAAACCAGACCAAGGCTGATGTGTGCACGTGTGCTACATAAAGAGTACCTGGTCTTCCATAAGTAAAATAAGCCTGGTCACAACGATGTTCACTGCGTTCCCCAGGCTAGAATCCTGGAACAGTTTGGCAACCTGACCTCCAGAGAAACAAGAAAAAACAGTCTTAAAAAACAAGCCAATTATCTGTTTTTAGACCTTTGTAATACTGCTGTTTACTGTAAAGATGGATGTTTTACAGTTCGCTATAAAACAAGTGCTAACTGCTGCATTTTGGCTGTAAGGTGAGGTAAGCTCTTCATTAAACACATACCACAGGTATGAAACAATTTGTAGCAATGCCACAAATCGCCTATGGGGATTATAAATTGCACAAAGTAATGTGGATTCTTACTGAAGACACTTGCTTAGAAAACTGTTTTTTATTTAATCATTAGCTGGTGAGCCAACTCAAATGACCCGAAGGGGGTCAATCGTACGCCGAAGATAATTTTACATTGCAGACTGAATTGTGATGAGCCAGCTGATGTCAACTGTAGACATCCATTCCCCAAACTGCCATAAAGATGTCATCACCCCGGGAAATAAAAACAAGGAGGTTTGAAACTTACAATATTCATGACAGCCAGAATGTACTGCTCAATATCACGGCGGCCGTGATAGCTAACCATCATCTTGTCAGCAACCACCAGGGTTTCAACATAGCGCTCTCGGCTGACCGAACGCTTCAGTGGTAACTGGCCTCGCCCCATCTGGTTGGGTGACGGCTTTATTGTTCTTTGCCACCATCCATAGATCTTACCAGGCTTCTCATCTGTTCAAATGTTATTTATAACATATAACCACAGTTATTGACAAAATGTCGTAGTTTAGCAATTAACAATATGTTCAAACATCTTTGTTTATTTGGTAAGGTTTGACACTTCCAAACTGTTTCAAGCTTTTCATAGTGGAAAACCAAATCTTTTGACTCTCTGTCGCCAACTATGTTAACATAAAACTGCATGTTACTTTTTTAAAGCAAGATACAGTATTTATGTTTTATACTCTCACCAATGATTCCACAGGACTGGTCCATGTTCTGGTACCTCAAAGATGACCGTTTGTACACCACATGAGGGCGTCCTTCTCTGCCGTCCTCATTGGTAAAGTTTTTAGCAGAAACCAGAGGTTCGATAAGGTATTCCTCGCCACCAGCCACAATCACCCCTTGCTGTAAAAACCAAAAAATCATGGATTAGCGTTTCCACTCGCCTCCAGATTAACATGAAGGGCTCCACACCGAGGCACGCAAAGAGCTTTTGTTTGCATGTGAAAGAACTTAACAGTTGGTGGTTCTTGATCCCTGGCCTCCCTGGACGATCTGATTTTGCATGATGGACAGGTTACAAGATAATCGAATCTTGCTATCATTAGAGCAGCCACTTGACAATAATGAGCTCGCACTGAATCAAACACTGAGTGTAATAATCCTGGATGAAATAAGACCTTATGGCTAATGGCCAAAGGGTCTTAGCATGTTTCATTGTTTTCTCTTTTCATCTCTTACAGGCACACTTTTCAAAGCCCGCGTAATCCTTTAATGCGCCCAGTGATGCTCTTGTGAACACACTGGGCATTCCCTGCTGAATTAAATCATGCTACTCTGACCATCAGTAATTAACCTGGGAGCCTTTTACCGCCTTCATGAGCAAACTTAATCTTCCACTGTATTTACTCATGTTAGCGCAGACCTAATTGACCCAAATGGATGAAATATCAAGCATGCTGCCAAAACCATGAATCAAAGCAATTGTATAAATGGCTTGAAGTATTAGAATCTTTGATGCGCGACAGTCAGATCACCCAATACAACAGAATATTTAAAGGGTCAGGATAAATAAGCATGACTCTGTAATCTATTTACGCAGGTGCCTTACCACCACAGGCAAATAATGAGCGTGCCACAGCATGCCGCTTGAAACTAAATCCTTCATTAGGCTCCAAAACACCTGTTTTTGGAAGCGAGCTTTAGACCAGCTGAGACAGACAGAAGTCAGACAGCTGCCCATTTCAGATCTCAATGGGTGCCATAACAGTTTAGTCAAGTGTGGAAAGAAGGAGATTATGATGTATCATATATCATTATCGCAACATTATGGATATCATTGGTAGAATATCTAAAAGTGTGTATAAATAAATGCAAATCCTTTGTGTATTTGTTTGATGTGTGTTGTTAGTTTAGTCTTACAATGTATTCTTCACTGTCTGGACCTCACTACAGCATACAGTATGTTGGACAATACATTTTTACCACAGAAAAGAGCATGTCAGCTCCTAAAAATGTCATTTTTGCCACATCCATACTACATGTATATTTCCCTCATCTTAAATAAAAAACATGTTTGTAGACTGATATGATGTCTGCACTCTATCATCAGGGGGTTAGGATGGGTCAATATACTTGTAAAATACATTCTCTGAGAGACAACGACAATGGAACTCACAAGGCCGTTACAGTTGCTAAGAGCCACAGAACTCGAGTGAGGCTGGTGCTGCAGGTGACCCACGTAGTGGCAGTTGGGCAGGTATGGATGGCTCCAGGCCACATGGCCTTTTTTCCAGTATTCCACGCGGAACTCCCGTGAGAGCAGTCCTCCCTGTAAAGTGAGGTTGAGGAGGAGGTCAGCGCTCGGCGTTGACAGCTGATAGTACAGCTGTGGATCTTCTGTGCTTCGCCGTTGTCGGCCTTGTGAGTTAGGGGTCTCCTCTTCCGACAGCGGTTCCCCATGTGGCCCCACTCGCACTGGAATGGCAATCTCATATTGGCCCAAAGTGGACAGAAACTCAGCTGTGGAAACACATAAACGGTCATTGAGACATAAGTAGGACGCAACATCGTGGCGATATATATCGCGACCTGTCAACCTGTAACATGACATGTAGATAGATATTGCCGACACTTTAGAGCAACGAAGAAACTAATGCGAAAACTCAACTGAGCGGAACTGATATTTTAAAGAGCAGTGGGCCACGAGGGAAACTTATTTACTTATATATACTTATATATTATATTTACTTATTTCAAATACTAAAAGAATTTAAAGTTCCCGTGAACCAGAAGTTGCGATCGTTTTTATTTCCGTATTTTGACTCATTTCCGAGTGAAATTTAATTTGTAATGAGAAAAATAGTGGCCGTGGCCTTTTTCATTCTCTGCGATTTGATTGAATGTAAAAAGACAGCCATTGCATTTTGAAATGGAACTGGCAGCAGACTGACAGTTGAAGGGGAGGAGTTAACGGATGCTCCGCCCAAGCCGTCTAACATATGTCATTTAAGATGGATAGTCATTACAGGAAGGAAGTGCATTTTCAGATTTTAACTAAAGATTATGAGGACACACACATTTTAAAAAGAGAATGACCCACATTGATAAACTATTTACAATAAACGTTGCAATATTTCATATCACTGGGACTTTAAAGCAGTTACTGTTAAAGTCAGTTTTACAGACCTAAATGTTATTTTTCCATCACAGTATGATTTAGTGTATGTATATACTGCTTCTACGTACACCACAAAACCAAAGTCGTAGATATGGATGTCCAACTTACGACTTGAATGATATATACAATTGATATATTATATTGGTGATATTTAAATTCCTGTGATATAAAATGATTCTACTTTATGAGATATATCTCCTACCCCGATGACTCACAGACATGTGTACTTTTTTGTGAAACATAATAAAATATATTGGCCACTTTTTCCAAGCCAATTGTTGGATGAACTTATCATTTAAATGGAAATATGAAAATGCGTTCTTCATTTGTGACCCTGGACCACAAAACCAGTCAGAAGGGTCAATTATTCTAAATTTGAGACTTATACATCATCTGAAAGCTGAATAAATAAGCTTTCACTATTCATTCACTTCATTCAGTAAATTACAAAATACATTTTTATTTTCGGATGATCTAGTCCTTTAAGGACGATTATTTTAAATGAAAGTAAACAAACACAAATTGAGGTACATGTGCAAAGATCCAATAATTACTAACAAGGATTTTATTCAGTTGCATTCATGTACTCTGACCGTGTCAATTGGGGAACAAGATAGTTCACAGTGAAACCATTGAAAAGACCACAGAGAAGAAAAGCTAGCTAGAAGCCCAAAGGCCAAGGGCTGCCTGTTGCTATGGAAATCCTGAAATTGTATACTTCCTGTCCCCGACAGTGGGCCTGGAGATTAATTGTGAAAATTCAGTGTTGGAACGACTCCACCCATGAGGCGGAGATCCCCATATAGACACAAACACCCTTCAGACCAAACTCTTTAATACGTTCAAATACTCCTGGCGAAAAAGCATGCCAGGATCAGTGTTCCTAATGTGAAACAAGGATTGTTCCATTGTGTTGTTTACTTTATTCAGCCAGTTTAAACAGAAAGCGGGGCGACAGAAATGTCTCTTTGTTTGGGTCCAGAGACTAGACTTGTGTGTGTGTGACCTTCATTTAGCTTGTTTTCCATAACCTCTCATGACTTGCAGGGCAATAATAAACAATTCACTGTAGGAATTCTGCTTTACAAAGCTGTAGAAATACACCGTCCGGCTTAGCATGTGATTTATATTAAATGTGGCATTGTGTACAATGTCAAAAGGAGAATAACAAACAATGTTATAAAATACAGCCTGTTTCAAAAAGACTTTCATAAAGGGGAGTTCGGTTCTATATCTAGTGTTATCTTTCTTTTCCTAAAGCCATTTATTCAGACTAAGACTGTTTGATAAATGTAATTAATGAAAAAGCAGCTGCCTCTGAGCCACACATGTGTTTTCTTTGGATTTTCGAAACCTATGCGGACTCAAGCCCACAAGCAGAGGAGCTCAACAGATGGAGGTTCATCATTAAAATTAAGAACAAGCTCACTCCTGGGCTTAAATAACACGCTACATTTAGAATTTACATCATAACTCTGAGTTTTTATCATTTGTTTCTGTGTATTTGAATCACGATTTGCTTCTTGCTAGTTGGTTGGTGTTACGGGTGAGGGACATTCCCGTTTTCTATATTATTTGATTGGATAAAAACAAGTATAGTGCATGATGAGTCATCAGTATTTTTGTTCCATTTACCCTGTATCTTTTTTTTTAGAAAGACTGTATCTTTTAAATGTATCTATTTGCTTAATTTCTCAAATCAAAAGGTTTGTTTTGTCAACTTTGAAGAATCCATAAGCATTAAGTCAAATAGCTAACATATGCCAGACATATGCCAGGTTCAGACATGATATTTTGTCTTTTATACTGAAAAAATTGTAGCCTAAACCCAGAAATAAACTAAAAGCCACAAAATTGATATTTTCAACAGAAACCGTTGGTCCCCATTGACTTATATAAACAAAACTAATGCAAGTCAATGGAGACCAACGGTTTTCACTTACCAACATTCTTCAAAATATCTTCTTTTGTGTTCTGCAGAAGAAAAAGTCATATAGGTTTGAAATGCCAAGAGGGTGACAAATTTTCGTTTTTGGGTGAACTCTCCCTTTAAAGGGGATAAGTTATTCTTATTATGTCCGTATAGTAAAAATGTATTGTAAAGCACTTTAGGTCAAAAATATACACTAAATTAGCCATTTAAATCCAGTAACAGGAGCCAGATTTTTATGTCAAAGCATGAAAGTGTACAACTCACACACCCAGCCCTCTGACCACCATCAACGGGCCCTATCTTAAGTAAACACAAGGCCCACAATTGATGGAAGGGTCCTCCCTGCACTCACACCTAATGGGAGCAGCGATCCTACAGAGCGTTTGATCTCCCTTTAATCTCAACGAGGAAAAGAGAGGTGGAGAACGCCTGGATTACTTCCTCATAAACCCCCTCTCTCTCCACAGACGGACACCCATTAAAAGAATAAAGACCTCACTTTTGATTCAAATAAACTGACGGCAGGAGCCGCCCAGGTTTTGAGAGTTTATTTTAGAAGGTTAAGAACAACCTTAATGGGCTGGGGGTGGGGAAGGGGGTATAAACCGAATCCCCTTTTACTGTAGCGTTCCCGTGGAAACCCGTGGAGAGAAAGAGTGACAGAGGGATGTCTCTCTACCTTTCCCAGATGTGCAACAGCTGCATCAAGTCAGTGAGTGAGTCCAGACTTGTGGAGAAGGAAATTCTCCCTCATGCCAGGCTAAGACGTCTTTCTTGAACGGAGACCTTGTCACCACTAAAGCATAAGCCATCCATATTCTGTTTGTGTAATTCTGTCTGAGAGACTAAAATATGCTTGTGGCGACCCCTCTGAATACATTATACATTGGTTTAATTTCCATTCACATGGTTATGTGATGTAACGCTGGTTAGAAGACATCATTATGTTATTTAAGGATGGCAGGCCAAACAAACAGAAAAGTAAAGCAACTACAGCATGTGTACACATCTGTCTCATCCATCTTTAAATAAACACAACAAACGCAGACAGAAAGGCTCACACACTTGGTGAAGTCAAATCCACATGTTTATTCATGTTCCTATTATGTAATGTGAATGAGGATTGTCTCTTTTTCAATTTTCTGATTCGGATGTGAATGAGGATTGTCTCTTTTTCAATTTTTTGATTTGGATATTTGGAATGACGTAATGGATTTGTGCTGTAGGGAAACACATATTGATATTTAAAACTCTTGTAATAAGGATAACTGGGTCATTCAATTAAATATTAACTTGTGGAAGTTTGACAGTTTAGTCTTGATCGCCATCTTAGAGAAAAAACTTGATTAAGTCTTACCGGCTCCAGATATGTTTTTTTGGCAAGTTCTTTTAAAAAAGAAATGTATTTATGGAAATACCCTAGACAGTCAGATCTCTGATTGGATCAATGGTTCTGGCTGGTTCTTGTAATGGCTGTGAGGTCACATCCTTGTGCATATGTTCCTGGTTGTCTAGACAGTTGTTTTTACTTTCAGACTCCGACTTTTGTGTTTCACAGGATCAGCCGGCTTTCATGATCTGTCATTAGCAAGTCAGTTGTGCAGTATAGACGGTTCCAAAGCAACAACATAATCAAACGTTACTGCGCATGCACGCTTTTGTGGCCCAAAAATTAACTTCTGGTACACATTCGCAAAGAATAGAGTCCCTGCATATTATTTCTGATAACATGCAAAAAAAATACCAAGTAAATTTCATTAGCTAGCAAGTTCAACGTATGTCTAGTCAGTATTATTTTGGGTTACCAGTAGAAGAACCGTTACTTGGCTAAACTTTAATGCAACAAAATTACATGACCCATTCAACAAATTGTTTATTTAAAAAATGATATGCAATAAAATTCAAGAAACTGTTTATTTAAAACAATTATTATACAATAACATATTCATATAAATTAATATTAATGTATATTAAATTAAATATAACAAGCCGGAAGTAAACTTCGGGCCAGAGGTGAACATCCACTGAAACAGTCTATAAAGCTTCTCACATAACTTTCTGTGCAAGTATGAGATTTTGCTTTTTTGATAGGAGATTTTCCTTTTATAATATATAAGATTTTTGATTTTAGTAGTTATTTTAAATATACTTAAAAAATCTGTTTCACTGAACACAGATTGATTTTTCAGTGCTTCTCTAGATACCCAACAATCACTATACTGCTATTAATAAAACCGCATAGCAAACAGGAATCTCACCTTGAGACTGAGCAAACTCCTGATCACTCAAACTCTCTGCCACTCCACTGGCAACCATGGCAATGATGCCAACACAGGCTAAACTCCTCCACACCGTTTCCATGGTTACTACAGCAAGCTTCAGTGCGATGCCCAGCCCTCCGTCCCAACATGTCTTCTGCCCTCTGACGGCCCACACTCACCAGAGTGACGCACAGAATTCTGGGACCATGACGGCTTCCCTTTCTTTGTGGATCCTTTCGGTTTGCCTCTCAGAAGAGCTCTACAGAACCAGGACTCATAAATTTGAAGAGCCTCCCTATTGAGAAAAAAAACATGAGAATTAGGAGTCTCTTGGCCAATCTTTTCCCCCACGGAACGGTCAAACATATCAGCTTGGGTGGCTGTTGTTTGCCTCTTGTTGCACTTGGGCTAATCAATCACTCCTTTCACATCCAATGAGGAGAAAAAACACTCTTTCCGAACTAGGGGGCCCCTCTCTCCTTAGTCTAATCTGGAAGAACGAAAGAAGTATGGAAAGTTTAGGGGGATGGTTCTGACCGAGGTCTGGGGTAGGCTGATTAAAGGCACCTATAAAAGAATATCGCTTCAATATGAAAAATGCCACAAGAGGGCCTTGTGTGGCACTGCTGTTATGAATAACAGAGAAAAGGGGCAAGCATAGAATATGTTCTGAATGGAGGACTGACATGCTGTTTAATGCATGTATATGCAGGTATTAAGCACGCTGCCTTATATATTTTTATTTACAAAAGAAGGCACAGTTCACCCAAAAATACTAATTCTGTCATCATTTATTCACCCTCGAGTTGTTCCGAATCTGTAAAAAAAGTGTTCTGATGAACACAGAGAGACATATTTGGAAGAATGTCTGTAACCAAACAGTTCTTGGCCACCATTGACTACCATAGTAGGAAAAATGACAATGGTAGTCAAAAGTGCCCAAGAACTCTTTGCTTACATTCTTCTTTTGTGAAGAACAAAGAAATTTATAAAGCAATCTTTCCTTCAATGGTAGTCAGTGGTGGCCAATAACTGTTTGGTTAAACTTCTGGAAATAGAAGTTTACTTTAAACACATTACATTGTAATATTTATTACAGTGTGCTTTGCATACATCTTGCAAACTACAAACACAGTATGCTATGAATATGCTATTCACCCCAGTCTACTTTTCTCCTCTCTTACTTTCACACAGTGCATTCTGGGAAGAGGGAAACAGAGATGCCATACCAGCCCAGATGGGTGATGAGAAACCAAGTGCAGACAAAGGTAATCAAGAACAGATGGGAAATTATTTGGCAACATAAGGATACAAGTTGCCTCCTGATGAAAAAAGGAAGAATTCGAGAGAGAAAACATCTCAGGGAGACGCAGTCAAAATAGAGTTTACACACTCGTTTGTCCATCTGGGATAACTAGTCCTGTCTTTTGCAAAGACAAAAATGACGTTTTTGTGTGTGCAGGCTTTGTCTAATTTCTATAAAAGAACTGTTGGAAAGTTATTTGAAACCACTGTGCAAGAGTCATCCAAGAATTCTGTTGCTTTAAAATAAGCCATGTTAAACTGCCTGCCTGCCCGCTTTCTTCTCGATGTAAAAAATGTAACACCAACAAATAGGTCAAGACCCAAAAGAGGCCTCGGAGGAAAACAGGTTGACTGGTTTTAAGTTCCCCTCATTTCCTATGAGCTGCACTGAAAGAGCTTAAATGCAGCAAGCGGTCTTAAAACACTAAGAGGTCTTTGTGCCCTTCAAATAGTGATGGACTACAAGACCCTATGCTCTCCACACCCTTTCAATCCATCCAACCATATCCAAAGCCCCCCCACCCCAACCCCCCGTCCCCGTCCCAAGGCCTTTCCTGTTATTTCATGCTCTGCAAATCCCCCTTTTACTCTACCTCATGCCAAAGACTTGTTTTATAGTGAGATAATCAAGATTCATTAAAACATTATCTTAACTTGAACTTGGAAACGTCCAAGTTTGTTCTTCAATGTTCTTTATTTGTGTTTCAGAAACTTCAAAGCAAACATTATGCTATACAACAGAATTTGAGTGAAGAGAGAAAAATGAAACTTTTCCAATGGATGTCTCTTTGCAATGCAGTCTATTTCGAGATAAAACGCTAAGCCAATGATCAACAGAGCACAAGCCACAGACGCTGCAGGAAGACATATCATCCAAATGATTCAGCTGTGGCCTTGAAGGAGCTGAAGTGGCTGTTCTTGAGGGCAAATCAAGAACGAGAAGCATCTGTGAGCTACACGCTGTGTGTCAACATACAGTAGCAGTAGATGTGACACGGTATTTCACAACAAGACTTGTTATCTGGTATATCAGACATGAGGTAAAACAACGCGTTTGATCTGAGACGGTGAGAAGCATTTCGTGCTGTCAGACTACACCAGCAGGTCAAGGAGCCATTAGGCACGAGCAAGACTTTGATAATTAAACCCATATGACTGAATGTAAAGAGTTCACCGCAATGGAGAAATCTCTCTCTCCCCCCGTTTCTTTTCTGTCCAATGTTCTGGAAAGCACTCTCTCGCCGCTCCAAACCTCTTTGGAAACTAGGCATTCCCTGGCCATCTCCATTTGGATGATATGCAGGCAGCAACTTTCTTCAATTTAGCTTGACAGCGAGCTGTGGCAATAAAAAAAGCCACAGGTCTCTGGCATCCGCAAACAATGTCTAACAACAAGGCTTGATTTACACAAACCAGAGGATCCAAACTGGGAAAACCTCCAAAAGAGTCGACATGATATTAACAAAATGTTGGCATATTAGTCTTCTCAATGTATTCGCTGCACTGTTTCGAATAAACAAAGCACAAACAAGTGAAATAAGATTATGATCACTGATTCACAGAGAAGAACAGACGTGACTTATGTAACAACCGGTAATGAACTCTGAATCCATCAGCGGTGACCATAATGTGAGAGCTATTCATGACCGGCTGCAGAGCATGACCATTTCAGTCAGCTCTCATACCACACACCTCAGAACCAGTCGGATTCTTCTGAACACTTTTTCTCTGACTGTAGTTTATTTTACGTACTTTGTATTTCAAAATATGACAGAAGTCAAATATTCTTCCTTCCCTGATGTGTGACAGTCATAATGTTCACCAGCAGAGGGTGATAACACTGGGTAAATAGTCTCCTATCCCAAAGATTATGAGTTTGGACTAGGTGACATATGATTTAAAAAACTCGCTTTGCTACCACCATTGTCCTTTTGAAAAATAAAAAAATGTAAGTCCAGAATAACTACAAAAACGTATATTAACCATAGATACGTATAAACTTATGTTCACTATAGAAACGTCAAATTTCCACATTTGTGGCATGATCCGCCTGCTGCTACAAGATCAGCAGATTCTGTGGCCATCTTTAAGAATCGGCTGAAAACACATCTCTTCCTTCAGCACCTGACCGATCATTTCTGACTTCTATATCTTTTCTACTCTATCTATCTATATATATATAAACATAGCTCTGTACACTGTAGTAGGCTTTATGAGACATGTTTTATTGCACTTATGCTTTTTGTTTTCCTAATGTTGACCCAATTGCTTCCATTGTTTACCCAACTTGTAAGTCGCATTGGATAAAAGCGTCTGCTAAATGACTAAATGTAAATGTAAGTGACAAACATTTAGTATGCTCAAAATAGCTGTATACTATTCAAATACGAGAGTAAAGATAAGCCTGGTATACTAACTATAATAAAATTCGTCAGCCTCGTAGTTTCCAGGATCTCCCCAAAGCTTGCCAAACTCTCTTCAGCACGCGTACACGCGCACTGACAGTCGCGCCAGAAGCGCTCGCTCTACCTGACAGGGAGAAGGTCTCCTGCCATCGCCAATTTACGCATTCAAATTTAATCGTTTATCCAACTTTTTAAAACCTTTTAAAAGCCAAATCATGCATTTTTATACATGTATAAAATTTCAGATGTTTGTCTAACATTCAGTGTTTTTTTTATAGCAGCTGTAATCAGGCATTTATGGCAATACTACAACTGCAGATCATTTAGGAGACTGCAAGCTTTCCTCGGAGGCTCCTGGCAGACTCGGATCCCCGCAAAGAGAGCTATTTCTCCTTTCTGCTAGAGTGATCACCACTCTGACAACGCCGCTGTTTGCATCGGTATACTTTTATCAAGCTGGATGTAAGAACTTGACAGCTAAACAGACATGCATGCATAGCCCTGCGACTAAAAAGTTTGCAATAAAGTATTTGAGAATAATAAGTGTGCACGACTGCACCGCATTCGTTTGCACACTGTATAATAAGCAAAGAGTGAGTGCGTAAAGTCGTTCATAAAACTATCCTCACCGTTTAATTGTCCAGGTAACGTTAGGGGAAATTTGCGACTCTACGATTTGGTCAATCCGTCTGGTCTGTCGTCTTTTTTCAGTGCCGGTTAGTTTTCTGCCACATAGTGAGGCGAGCCGGTGAATTGTGCTCTGGTGCTGTGTGATTTCTCTGCTGCCTTCAGTCTACCGCTAAAGAATCTGAGTGAATTCTGCTCGCGCTCTACTGATGTTCGATTCCAAAACCCCTCGTTCTACTGAATCGGTTCTCTTTAGATATTCGATCGAACCGATTCACAAAACGTTTGTAAATCCCTTGACTGTAAATAAACATTTAACGGTACACTTGGCGATATTATGGCCCCATCATTTAAAGTGACCGAAAAAAAGAGCTGCATTTATCGAAATATGTCCATAATCACTAACGTTTTGAGCGATGACTCGAAACTTTTTATTAACCGGTTCATTTGAATCGGTTCGCACAAACGAGCCGGTTGTGTAAAACGAACCAGACTTCTTACATCACTTTCTGCACAGAGCTCACAGCAATAACAGACACTGAACGCCGGGAGGAGCCACCGCGAGGAACAATTGCGCTCTGTGCGTCGCACCGTTAGGTTCACTTTGATGAACGCGTGTTTGGGCCCCTCAGAGGGGGCTGCCTCGATCACCTGTTGGATATCGGATACCCAACAACACATACTTACACATACACACACCCGCCAAACAGAGCCGGATACCAGATGTGCATTCGTCAACAGTCATGAGGTTGAGGAAAAGCGAATTAGGATTCCTTTAGAAATTAATAGGTGTAATTTAACCTGAAATGGATGTCTATGCCTGACACACATTTTTGACAATAACTCTCCTTTGTTGGACCAATTCCTTAGGATAGATTATTTTTCTTTTAACACTGATAAAAAGCATTATATTTCTTATGTCCACTATGAAGAGCTCATTGTTCAAATACATTAATGGATCCATAAACCAAGTAAATGCAAATTATGACGTTTTTTACAACGTTTTTGTACCTGTTTTAGGCATTAGTCTGGAGGCTGGCTTTTAAAACAGCCACATCCCAAAGCTGCACATCAGACTTTGGTGAAAAAGTTACAGTTTCTGAGAAGTCTAAAGGGAATTCAAATTTCAGCGACTTTAACAGCCCACACATTTCACCTGTGTGCACATTTTCTCTCAAGCTCACGCACATACACACACACACACACACGCACGCACGCACACACACACACAGACAGTAAGACTTGGCAAACGTAGAAACCGTCTAGCGTACAAGCCAGATCACAGAGCTTCATCACCTCAGCAGACTAAATACATTTGTTATACCTCTTCTTCACTATACCTCTTCTTCACCAGTTATTTCTCTCTCTTTCTTTCTCTGTCTCCCTGGATACAGCTACAGGCCACGGTGAGTGTTAAATAAGATTTTTCTGGCTTTTTTTTAGCTCCGTCTGCCAAGGACCGTCTGTTCTTATCTTATCATCGGGCAAATTTACAAACGTTCAAGGCTAATCAAAATGTCAGACATGTAACATGTGCAAATGAGGTGAGATATTAGAGAAAAGTTGCTGGAAACTCACAGCTGAGGGTTCAGAGGAGGTCAAATACCGTACTGACAGATAACTATTACATTAAATTAAGACTGCAGATATCAAGTTAATTTGTAACATCCTGCTGGCATACTCATATGCATGTTAAGCAACGTTTATGGGAGCTATCAAGGCAAATTTTATGTAACAAAGCTTGTTTTTCACACAAATGTAAATATTTTTTAGATAGTATATTAGTTTTAACTATTTTTTTTAATTAAAGTGTAGAAGTGTTTCATTTGGGCAAACACTGCTGTTATATTTTGCATTTAATTATTTAGCTTTTTTTGCTTTAGAGGTAAATTATAGTTTTAATTATTTAATATATTTATAACACCTAGTCCTATTAAACAAATCTTTAATAAAAAGTATTATTTAATAGAACTATCATGAGTTCATAAAAGTCAAGATGTAGGTCAGTGTTTTAGCAGAACATCGTATATGATTTCCATTTGATCAGTTTATAATCTCTTAAAAAGTTTGTTTCTTAATGCTTTTAAAATGAAATTCAATGATAAATATGTGTCACAGCAAGATAAAATATTATCACTCACCACAGAGCAACACACACAATTCTAAATTAAACATAGCAGTAAAGCATTATAAAGATTGTATATACCATTCAAAAATTGTGTTTTGACACTTGGGTTAACTACTAACCCACTGACAGCAACATTTTTGAACTAATTCAGCTAGCTGATGTTATTTTACAAAACAGGTCACACTTCATAAAATACAGCATGTTTGAAATGAAAGTTTACCGTGGAATGAATTATTTAACCTCAAAGCACAATATAGAGCACTGAATCTTTAACATACATACGTTTTAATTTGTGTGAGTTTGGTGGCAGCCTGGCAGGAATTCAAACTCTTTATGTCCAAATGCCCATGATGTTTCAGTGGTCCCGTGAGACCATCTAAATAGGCACAAAATCAAAGTTAGACAAAAAATGAGCAATACAAACAAACTGAGCAGTCTTGAAAACGGTCAAGGGTCAAATAGACTTTTACAGTTCATATAAGGGAAAAGAAGATTGTACTGTCCTATGTAGTTTGCGTGATTGAACAAAACTGTTTTTCCATTCAAGAAAGTTTGACTTTAAATTTGAGACATCATAGTTTGGAAGATTTTTTTTTAAACATCTTTGATTACAGCAATGATTACTGATTTATTGATGGATTACTGATGTATAAGCTTGAAACTCTTTGCAACTCGTAATATTGGGAAACCCTTTAAAACACTAATACGGTAAGAACGCTTAATTATTTTTAGCATTTTCAAAGAAGCACAATTTCAAAGCTCATTAGATGCACATGCACATCAAATGCTGTCGCTTGATGTCTGAATGCACATGTTTTTGTTTAAGGTAAAAATTGTCTCTGTTATAAAAGAGCTGCTGTTGCGAGGAAGGCCCAGCCGCAGTGCGTCACTGTCTTTCACACCGGAAAAAACAAATTATTAAGTTACATTTTCCATTAAACACTGGCGAACCGTATTCATTGTTGAAAGTACATTTTTGATCCTCAAAATACATGTTAAACAAGTAGGCCTCGTTTTGTGGACCCACAAAAGAGAGGACCTACTCCAGACACAGACCCATGTCTGACACAGCAACTCAATGTGTGAGCATGCATGGACCCTCGCCTCTACATTTTAAAGATTTTAAAATTGTGTGTTTGTAAACAGATCTTACAAATCTTGCATTGTGTGCTATATGGTTAAGAAATATTAAGAAGATAATTTACCCCAAAATTAAAATGGTCTTATTCTTGTGTTATTCTAAAGTTAAACATATGCAGAAAAAGTATGACTTTTTCTGCAGAACACAAAATAAAATTTGAAGAACGTTGGTAACCAACTGGCCCCCATTGACTTCTATTGTATGTACAGAAACCTTTCCCAAAGGTCAAAAACATTTCCCAAAATATATTTTTTGTGCTCCACAAAGAAAGTCATACAGGTTTTGAACAACAAATGAGGGTGAATAAAATAATTTTTAGGTGAAGTATAAATTTTATATCACTCTTGTCTCTGTAATCTGCAGGTTCTGTTTAGCCAACCAGAACGCTTGTCAATCATTTTGGTCTTTTTACAGAGGCCCTGTATCAGAAACTGAAAGCCTAGTTTACCAGTTTCTCACATAGTGATGCTTTTTTCTACCGTTTCTTAAGGCATGTGTGAAGCTGAGTTTGCTGTTGATTTTATTTTCCTTACCTGTAATTTTAAGATGATGCCCAGTGTTGGGTAAGTTACTCTGAAAAAGTAATTAATTACTAGTTACTAATTACATATTCAATAGTGTAATTAGATTACTGTACAAATTACTCTCTCCAAAAAGTATTTAGTTACTTATTACTAATTACTTTCTATATCCTACATCAACCTTGATTAGTTAAGTGATTGAAGGATATGAAACGGCTTATTTAATTCATTCAAATAAATAATATTAAACTACATAAAGTAGTATTATTAACTGACCAAAGTATTACAAATGTGAGAATTATACATTAAAGCAAGGATTTTAAAGTTAGACTTTGAATTTTTATGTCAATTCCACTATTGCACACACATATTACACAAAGGATTTAGTTTAATTACATCAGAAGTAACTGTAATTAAACAGAAAAACAAGAGTAATCCCTTACTTTACTTTTTCAAGGGGAAAGTAATTAAATTACAGTAACTAATTACTTAGTAACTAGTTACACCCAACACTGATGATGCCATATTTCTAATTAACTTGAGTGTGCATGTCTGCAGAGGGTGGGGTTTTGGGGCAAGGAGGCGTGTCTAATTCAGCATCACCATAATCTGCCAAAAGTTCCAGAACCGCTCATTTTAAACAGTGATAAACTTGTGGGCTTTTTCCGACATGTTATGCAGTAGCGTTTCAGGAAACATGAGTTGGAGGCTTGTTGACATCTTGTGACTCCTGTTACCCTCTCCACCTCCACTGCATGTCTGAAAAAATCATGACAAAACATAACAATTGTCAAAAACAAAACAGCAATTTCCAGCACACATGTCAATGGAACCAAATGATAAATGTTTGCCATGTGATACCTCATATATTTCAAGTCTCACTGTCCCCCGGGGTCTTTGCTGTGGCCTGTGGTGGTCTGTGACAGTGTGTGTGCGGCTGTGGTAGGGTCTTTCTTTAAGAGTTAGTAACTGTCATCCCTGCAAGTGTGGCCAGCAGAAGACCTCTGTGTCCAGGAAGCTGTGGTTAAATCAAAGATAGCAATGGAGGAGCATCTGTCTTCTTATTTGATGATGCTCCATGTGATTCAACCTCAAGACATGTGCAACTTTACTCCGGTAGACATTGTCAGATCAATTGCATTAAGCCAATGAAAGGCATCATAAGGCGATGAATAAAGGAGTAGGGATTTTTCTTTGGTTGTAAAACTTTGAGTCTACATTCATTTCATAAATATAGGTGTGCGTGTGTGTGTGTCATGTATCCATATACTTTGAACATTGCCCTTGCCCTCTCCTACACATCTTCTGCAACTGGAAAATATTAATCACAGCACATACTGTAGATTATTTTCCATGGTGCCAGAGCTGCACTTTTGTGCCTTTCCGTTATCTACAAGTACTTCATTTTTCATTCGCACCTTGTCCTTTTTTCTTTCTGTCCTTCAGAAAGACGTTTCAACAGAGCATGTGTCTGTTGACATGGGTCTGTAGGAACGTTCTTGAAGCATCAGCACCTGTGCTGGGTGGAGAGGTTGTCATATAAACCCTGGCGGGGGCGGGGAAAGGATATGTCTAAGTTTCCTGTTGTGGTGATTTGAACCGAATGCGAGACTTCGCCAGTTGCAAAAATCAACCACACCAGCCTTAACACATTGCGTTATATTAATCTACACAGCTGTGTTACAACATTTACATTCAATATGTGATTTCTTTGGTGCATGAGGGGTCAGTAAAAGCTGTTTTTATGTGTGAGAAACAAAGGAAAACAAAGCTAAAGAGGCTTAAAGAAGAAAACATCCTCCCACATCCCGCATCTCACAGATCACATCTCACAGATTACCCCATTTTGATGACCTCATCAGCTTCTTCAACCTCTCTTTTCTCTCTTTCTGCCTCAAACGGCAGCATTTTTCACAGTCCCTGATCTGTGGAACATCGTCACCGCCTCCTCGTAACCTCCACCATGTCCGACCCTGCTGCGGAGCTCCCGTTCTACTATGGCAGCATCAGTCGCTCGGAGGCCGAGGAGCACCTGAAGCTGGCCGGCATGGGAGACGGTCTCTTCCTCCTGCGTCAGTGCCTCCGCAGTCTGGGCGGCTATGTCCTCTCCATAGTTTGGAACCTGGACTTTTATCACTACTCTATAGAGAAACAGTTAAATGGGACGTACTGCATTGCGGGTGGAAAGCCTCATTGTGGACCTGCGGAGCTCTGCGAATATTACAGCAAAGACCCAGACGGGTTGGTGTGCACCCTTAGGAAGCCATGCCTGCGATCGGCCGACACGCAGATCACACCTGGAGTGTTTGACAGCCTGAGAGACAACATGTTTAGAGAATATGTGCGCCAGACCTGGAATTTAGAGGTGAGATTTTGTGCAAAGGTAACCAAGCAAAGACAATGAAAATACACATTACAACATTGTTGAATTTTTCATTTTGATGTAAAGTTTGGTTTAAAGAGAAGAGACAGTTCACCCAGAAATGAAAATTCGGTCATCATTTACTCCATTTACTCATTCTCTTGTCATTTTAAACCCTTTTTTTTAAACCTGTAAGAGTTTCTTTCTTTCACATAACACAAAAGAAGATATTTTAAAGAATGTTAGTAACCGAACAGCGCCGGCACCCACTCATTCCTTGTATGGATACAAAATAATGCAAGTGAATGGGTGCATTCTTGAAAATATCGTCTTCATACATGTTTGAAATGACAAGAGTAAATGATGACAGAATTTTCATTTTTTTGGGTGAACTATCCCTTTAAGTAGTTCTAATGATGTTTTAAGGATAGATACCAAGAAAGTGTTCTGATATAAACATATTATACTGACATTTGGGATTTAACTTAATTAAATTCAGAGAAATTTGTCTTGGGCAAACAAATGTTACTGATACAGTACAATATATGTCATCTTAAACTACCATTATATGTGGTATTTGGGTAAATTACATAAAAAGCTATTAAGCTGTTATGCTACACCTTTTTTACTTTTTTTATTCTTTAAATATGCACGTATTAAAAGCCCATAACAATTGAGTAACTACATAAAATATTAGTACTTTTTAAATGTATTTGTCAATTTCAGTCTCCTAATAAAGGTTTTAAAATAGTACAAAAAGAACAGTTAACATGTTGACATATACCTCTATATAGGTTATATAAATCCTCCCCTTATTCAAAAGTATCTTTTATACCATATGTTATCCACTGGATTTGTTAAAAAATATGCTTTTTAGACACGCTTCATAAATGATGTGACCCATCAAGCTAGAAGCACACAGCAGATGTTCTAATGAGAGATTGACAAATCTTCTGGCACTGAAGGATTGTTCATTACTTTTCCTTAGGGTGAAGCGCTGGAGCAAGCGGTCATTAGCCAGGCCCCACAGCTAGAGAAACTGATTGCCACCACAGCGCATGAAAAAATGCCCTGGTTCCATGGCAAGATTGCTCGACAGGAGGGTGAGAGGCGGCTGTACTCAGGATCTCAGCCGGACGGAAAGTTCCTGTGAGCGAAAGCCTTGATTACACATCAGATTGACAATCTAAAGGTTTCCTGCTACAAAAAGGCAGATTTTAGGGGCAAATCAGACAATTATTGTTTTCTTTAAAGAGAGTTCACCCAAAAATGAAATATCATTGACTACCATAGTAGGAAAAATTATTGTATATTTTTTGGTTCTGTTGAACACGAAAGAAGATATATTTTTGGATTTTTTTCTGGTATGGTAGTTAATGATGCCTTAGAAATGTCAGTTACTAACATTCTTCCAAATATCTTTCTTTGTGTTCAACCAAACAAAGACATTTATACAGGTTTGGAACAACTAGAGAGTGAGTAATTCATGACAGAATTTTCATTGTTGGGTAACCTATCCCTTCAAACTAGAGTGGTGTATCTGGTTAAATAAATGGTCAACCTTTAGAAAAGCAGATAAGATGCTTTATAAAAACAACTTCTCTCAACTAATCAAATAATCTGACATCTTTTGTCTAATTTGATCTGTTTTCCAGAGTCAGAGATAGAGAAGAATTTGGCACCTTTGCGCTGTCTGTGACATACGGGAAAACAGTATACCATTATCAGATCTTACACGACAAATCAGGGAAATATGCGATGCCAGAGGGAACTAAATTTGACACTGTCTGGCAGGTAACCTTTACACTTTTATCTCATATTCTCTTCAGTTAAAAAAGGGAAAATATGAGTAAGATCATTTCAAAAGGTAAGGTCATTTGAACAGAACAACTTAAACAAAATTTTGTATATTTGGACTAAATGATTAGCCTATATTTAGCTAAATAAACACAAGAGAGAGTTTCCTGTTTGATGTAGATATTCAAAACTATTCTCGAAGCATACACAAATAAATGGTATACAACTAAAACAAATTTTAGATGGAAATAAATAAAAATTATTTGAATTGTGTTAGGCCACCAAATACAGGATAACCATGCCAAAATGTCTAGCTAATAAATATTTTGCTCACACAACTCACAAAACTTTTGAATGACAACTAAACCTTTCACTATGGTTGTTTTAATAATTCTATTTTTTGGAGGGCAGCTGGTTGAATACCTAAAGATGAAACCAGATGGTCTTGTGACTGTACTTAGAGAACCATGTGTCAACCAAAATAATGCAGGTATGGACTTTTAAAATACTCACTGCATTTATTAAAGCACATTTTTCTGTTTACCTATTACCTATTTTAATTACCTATTTCTAAGAAAGTATGTGCCTTTGATTTTTTTATTTTTTATTATTAAAATCTCTTTTTCCGATTTTACCTGTAGTTGTCTCAAAGGGCCCGGTAAGTATAACTGAAAACAATCACTTATGATGCCTAATTTTAAACGCATGTAACAATATTGTGTTTGATGTTGATCGTTGAGCAGCATTTCTGTTTGTCTATTCCAGAGGTGGAATAAGGAAAATGGGTACACACCGCCCCCTTCGGGTAAGTTTACAGTGTTACAACAAAACTTGAAAGTTGAAACTATGTTTGAAAGTGTTTGACTTTTTCCTATCCATCTCGCTTTAAGAGGTGCTTTATGTCTCATTTATCTAACATGTTTAAACTAGTTAAGTTTAGCAGAGGTTAAGTCACCTGTAGGCTACTAACCTTTAATGAGCATGCCAATAACTTCACACAAGTAACATCAGCTATGATGTGGGCCAGTTCCCAAACCTCCAGGAGCCGAGTCTCGTCCACATTTGCCTATGGACCATGATGCATTCATCAGTCCTTATGACGATCCGAATGAATGCAAGAAGAAAACGCTGTTCATCAAGAGAGACAAGCTCATGATCGACGAGGTGGAGCTTGGATCAGGCAACTTCGGCTGTGTGAAGAAAGGTGTTTTTAAAATGGAAAGGTGGGCCAGAAGGGATGTCATAGGCCTAAAAGGTTACGACGTTACCCAAAATACCCTTATGGAAATAAACTGGAAAATATAATGCAATGTATAGATACTACGCCTAATACGTTTCCATATATTGGAACCAAGTTATATTTTTTTCAATATGAAGAGCAATTCCTTATGTAACCTATTATTCAATATATTAGCAATGTATTATTCTGTATGTTTTTAAATATATTAAATGATTTCATATATTGGCAGTTAAATAAAAAGAAAAGATATTTTCTTTGCATAAAGTTAGATTACGTGATTTAAGGATATTCTAGTAATAGTTGCATACTATTCAACTCAAATTTAGGCCCATAACTGATTCCAATCTCTAAATTGTTTCCAAACACAGCAAACAGATCGATGTGGCTATTAAAGTGTTGAAAAACGAGAACGACAAATCAGTAAAGGAGGAAATGATGCGAGAGGCACAGTTTATGCATAAGCTGAGTGATCCCTTTATTGTGCGCATGATTGGGCTCTGTGAGGCCGAAGCACTCATGTTGGTCATGGAGATGGCCCCTGCTGGCCCACTCAACAAGTTTCTCTCTGGCAAAAAGTGAGTTCATCAATATGTGCATGTAAATTACTTCAACAAATAGTTGCTTTGTTCAAATACACTGACACCAAAATGTTGCACAATAAGCACTTCTCTCCATGGTGTTGTTTTCATTGCTGAATCATATGCTTTTTTGCATCTCTCAGGGACCAGATCAATGCGGATAACATAGTGATGTTAATGCATCAGGTTTCCATGGGGATGAAGTATTTAGAAGGCAGGAACTTTGTTCACAGAGACTTGGCTGCCCGTAATGTACTTTTGGTCAACCAGCAATATGCCAAGATCAGTGATTTTGGTCTCTCCAAGGCGCTGGGTGCAGATGACAATTACTACAAGGTGGGACTGCTCACAGGTGTACAACCTTATTAAATCGGAAAACAGCCCCGTAAGTAGACAGTGTTCATTTTGAGTGTGATTTTTTATGTGTACAGGCACGCACAGGGGGGAAATGGCCTTTGAAGTGGTATGCACCCGAGTGCATCCAGTTTCACAAATTCTCCAGCAAAAGTGACGTTTGGAGCTTTGGCATTACCATGTGGGAGGCCTTCACCTATGGAGGAAAACCGTATAAGGTAAGCATTTGCTGCGATTTGGTCAACATATTTAGTGCCAACTTAAATGAGTTGCTTGTATGATATTGAATTGTCACGTTTTTGTGCAGAAAATGAAAGGCCCAGAAGTAATGAGTTTTATAGAAAGTGGAAATCGTATGGAATGCCCAACTGGATGCCCTGACACCATGTATGAATTGATGAAAGACTGCTGGACATACAAGTAAATATGATCCAATATTGTTTTTAAATTTAGCCAATATAATAAGTGATTTTCTCAACACAGTTACAAGAACAAATCATGTATGTGTTTTTTCTATGTGATTCTGGTGTGGGAGTATAAATAACTTCTGATTAACTTCTGCAGGCACGAAGACCGACCAGGCTTTGTAATTGTTGAGGAGAAGATGAGAACTTTCTATTACTCCATTGCCAAAAAGATACCAGAGTACATGAAGACAGACGGTGAAAGTCCCCCTACAAATGCTAACTGAATTGAGGACACAATAAAAACATGGGAAGAAGCATTCTGAAAATATTTTTGACTTTATGTTTATAAAACTCTCCGTCAGAAGAATGCAAGTGATTTGTTTATTATATGCCTGCTGCCATCAGTAATAGATACTTTGTATTGCTTATGTTTATTATAATGTGTATCATTTAATATTTAAATATGCAATGTGATATTCAAACTCACAATCTCTTGCTTTCTGTTGGATATTGTGTGTTTCCTGTAGTTTCCTGTAATTTTGGAGTTTTGTATTTTGAATGAATTGTTTAATGTTTCTGCTATTTTGCAACTTTAAATAAACTGTACATGCAAGAAAATTAAGTTAGCCAATAAACTCATGATGTCATAAAATATTTTTTAAGACAACAGAATTATTGTAATTTAATTTAAGACAATTAGAATTACATATTTGTAATACAGAAATGTGAAAATAATTTAGTTTATAAAAAATATTATATTGTTATATTGTATTGTATATAAATATGCAATAATATATATAACGCATTAGAATAGATGATTTCAACGTTTATAAAAGTAAAATGTGTTTATTTAATCCACTTCCTTCATAAAGACCTTCCACTAATGTTCTATAGAGAGGAAGTGTACTTTGTTCAATAGGGCGGGGCTTGTGGTTTCCTTAGAAAGTGTAGTCGTGTAGACTAAATAATTGTTACAGTGCGAAGGCCACGTTCCTTTTAACTCTGCAACAAACGCAAATACAATGTAATTTCAATTACAAAAAGCGTTATTGAATAATCTTCAAACAGAGGGTGGCGGGAAAAGGCGGTCCACATCAAAGCGGAACAAGAAAGGCGCTCGCTTGGTAAGTTTGTTTCAACTTCTCTACTGTAGGCTACGACACCATTTCGCTAACAACCTAGTTATTTTATACAGTTTATGGATTTGTGTCGAGATTTGACACAGCTTATTTTCTTATCTCGTTAATGTGGTTTAGTGAAAGTTATATACATGTGATTGTCAGTCGTGCTCGCGCCATTAAAAACATCGTCACACGGAATGAGCGTTTAAACAGACGAGCATCTCACGCAACAAGTTTGTTTCGCTTTTCATTGGTACTGGCATCCATTCGTTAAAAAATATGTGAAAATTGTCTGCACTTTCAGAATTGCGTTTGCAATATGAATATGTAGTTATGTCTATTTTGTGAATCATCATAATGCGTAAATATTTTCCTCCGTGCCGTGATCAGTAAATGCCACCCATGGTGCCCAACCGGAAATTACTCAATAATTCCCCGAATATTCTAAATATAAGGCTCTGTGTACAACATGCAGTGTAAACTGGTATTTCTTTTTTATTCCACTAAACAAAGCCCATTCATAGTCTGTGGTAACTGGCTTCCTTATAATTCAAAAGATTGTCTGCAAAGATAGTGTTGGCTTGGTTAAATGTGCTTAAAATACTAAAGTAAAAAAATACTAAATCTAAAATACTGTTTTTTTACTGCACACTTAATGCCACTTGGCTTTAAAGCTCAGTGAATTGGAATTAATCCTTGGCTTGAAGAATGTGGTTTTGAAAAGTTGCAAAAATGTGAACAAAAATCCAGACATATAAAGTTATTTCATTGTCACAGATGACAAAAATGTTAGGCACTCTTTTGACATGTTGTGTCTTTCATCTGTTTGTGTTCCATTCATCTGTATAATAATAGACTACAAAATGAGCACATACAAAAATTGAAAGTTTATGTTTTCCTTTTTATTTCAGCATTCATCCTCACTAACAAAAGGTTCATTTTCAACATTACACAACAACCCCGCACCCCCCCCAGCGAACATGTCCATGGCCCTCAAACAAGTCTTCAACAAGGACAGGACATTCCGGCCCAAGCGCAAGTTTGAGCCCGGCACGCAGCGCTTTGAACTGCACAAGAAAGCGCAGGCGTCCCTAAACGCCGGCCTAGACCTGAAGCAAGCGGTTCAGCTGCCTCACGGTGAGGACCTCAACGATTGGGTGGCCGTTCACGTAGTGGACTTCTTTAATCGCATCAACCTCATTTACGGCACCATCAGCGACTCCTGCACAGACCAGACCTGCCCAGTTATGTCCGGGGGTCCCAAGTACGAGTATCGTTGGCAGGACGAACAGAAGTACAAGAAGCCCACCGCTCTCCCTGCACCAAAGTACATGAGTCTGCTAATGGAGTGGATTGAGGTCCAGATCAACAATGAACATATCTTCCCCACTAATGTTGGTAAGGACACCACAAACCAGAAAACCTGTGTGCACGCTATGTATCAATAGTGCCCCCCGCGTTCTGTCCCATATGCAGAATACATTTCTTTACACATATTCAATTCGGTGACGGTCTTGCTGCATTCTACGAACCCGTTACATACACCGGTACCACTGTAAATTATATGACCCAATTTGAAAAGCAACACAGATGTGGGATGGTGTACTGAGGATGAGAAAATGCCAGGAGAGGCTGGGAAATTCCCAATAGCAAATACTCAAATCTAAACGCTTAACTTTTATTTGTTTGGTTACTCGTGTCATAAATACTGGTCTAAATAGTCTACATTTTATATGATAGTTGCTTCAAGACATCAAAGCCACACTAGACATGTGATCACATGCGTCACCTGTTCTAATGATACGCCACTGCGGAAATGTCCGTCGCAGCACATGCGTCAGATGAGACATTTTTGCAGATGTTGTGCAGATGAGAGAAGAGACGGGAGAGTTAATGAAATCAGAACGCTTGCATGCTGTAGCTTAATCTAATAATATCCCTTCTGATGTCGTTTCCTATGTTTGTACCTGATCACAGTCACAACAAAAAATCGCTAAACCTCATACACACTTAAATAATACTGTTACACTTGAACTTGTGTCATTTTGTATGTTAGCATGCTGTGTATGTCACTTAAAGGGGTCATATGACACGGCTAAAACGAATATTATCATTTGTTTTCGATGTAATGCAATGTGTATGCACGATTTAAGGTTCAAAAACGCTGTATTTTCCACATGTCGTGCATGTTTGTATCTCCTCTCAAAGCTCATCGCTCTGAAAAGCGAGGTGTGCTATGATTGGCCAGTTAACCAGTGCGTAGTGATTGGTCAAATACCGCAAGCGTGTGACATAAATGTAACGCCTCTTACCATATTTGGAACATCAGGTTCCAAAGCAATTGTACTGACAGGTACGCCCACCTTACTTGCGTATACATTTGGGCGGTCTTAGTTAAATCATGCTTTATGTGGGACATTCGGTGCAGATTTGACCACTCCTACTTGTGAGCAAGCTCGTCCTACTCAACTGCTTGATAGCTTCTCCTTGACTAACCCCACCTTAATTAATGAATTTATTCTGAAATCCAACTCCTCTTCTTGCCATGTTGACCCTGCACCTACATTCCTTTTGAAACACTGCACCTCTGCTATTTCAGGTTCTATTTCACATCTTGTAAACATGTCTCTTACTTCTTCTACTGTTCCAGTTTCCCTCAAAACTGCTGCTATCACTCCTATTCTTAAAAAGCCAAGTCTGGACCCAGCTGACTATGCTAATTATCGTCCAATCGCCAACCTACCATTTGTCTCTAAAATCATGGAAAAGGTTGTTGCCACTCAGCTGCAGTCATTCCTTGCTCACAACCAACACTTTAATATATTTCAGTCAGGTTTCCGCTCGCAACACAGTACCGAAACTGCATTACTAAGGGTTACAAATGACTCCTTCTTTCTGGTGATTCGGGCAACCTTTCCATACTCTGATTACTTGACCTTAGCTCAGCTTTTGACACTGTGTCTCATAATCTACTACTCTTGCGCCTCTCAGAGATTGGAATCTCGGGAGCTGCGTTAGCCTGGTTTTCCTCCTATTTGACGGACAGACAATACTACATCACCATGCATAATTACAAATCTCCCACCGTCCCTCTTAAACAGGGTGTGCCACAGGGCTCAGTTCTAGGGCCATTATTATTTATCATTTATATTATGCCCCTTGGACAAATTATTCGCCGCCATGGTTTTCAGTATCACTCCTATGCCGACGATATTCAGATATACACTTCTTGCCAACCTTACTCTATTCACCAGACTGCTACTCTATTGACATGTGTCAATGAGTTAAAAACCTGGCTTAACTCCAACTCTCTCAGTTTGAACTTGACAAAAACAGAAGTTTTACTTGTCGGTCCTCTAACTGTAACAAAAAACATAACTAACCCTCCTAAAATTGACCTTGAAGCTACATCAATTTTTCCAACTGCTACTGTTAAAAGGTATCATTATTAGTTACAAGTTATTAGGTATCATTTTTGACTTTTCACTAAATCTAGACGCTTATATTAGCAAACTCTCCAAAGCTGCATTCTTTCAACTTTGACGTATTGCAAAACTCTGTCCCTTCATGAGCCCAAAAGATGCTGAATCACTAGTACATGCATTTATTACATCTCGCCTTGACTACTGTAATGCTCTTTTTTTCTGGTTTACCAGCACGCTCCATCTCCCGTTTGCAAAATATTCAAAACTCTGCTGCAAGAATGTTAACATACACCAAACGGTCTGCTCATATCACTCCTATTCTTTTTAACCTCCACTGGCTACCAGTGTCCTCTTGTATCATTTATAAAATTCTGCTTACCTTTAAGTCACTTCATGGTCTTGCACCTACTTATCTCTCTGACCTACTTTCTCCATATACTCCTTCTCGTTTACTTCGATCATCTGGAGGGGAATTTCTTTGTGTTCCTAGATCTCGCCTTTCATCTATGGGAGGGAGATCTTTCTCTGTTATGGCCCCGAAACTTTGGAACTCATTGCCCTTGTGTCTCCGGTCAATAACCACACTACATGAATTTAATTCTTAACTCAAAACTTTTTTGTTTAATCAATATTATCGGTCATCACCTGTTTCTTCTTAAACTGTTGTGGTTTAATGCTGTATCTGATTGTTTGTTGTACTTGACTATCTGTATTACTACTATGGTTTGCAACTTGCAACCGCATGTTCCGGAACGTGGCAAATGTCTACTGTCCATCTATGTATCGATTGACTGCTTATATTGTTTGTCACTGTGAAGTGTCCTTGAGCTTGGGAAAGGCGCTATACAAATTAAACTTATTATTATACCACGAACTGACGTAGATTTGTGGGGGTGTGTTTACACGAGGCGTTTCAGGCAGGTCTGGATGAGCATTCGCTTTTAGATAGAATGCATGTTTTGTTCCGATACTTTAATTTTTGCAATTTTACGTGTCTAATACATGCGCATAGGCAACTTATAACACACCAAAGACACAGAAAAACACGTATTCGCACCATATGACCCCTTTAATGTGACTGTAATGAAATGAAAACAATTTATTTTTTATTTTTAGGTACGCCATTCCCCAAGACCTTCATGCAAGTAGCAAAGAAGATCTTATCTCGTCTGTTCCGTGTCTTCGTGCATGTGTACATCCACCACTTCGACCGTGTGAGCCACATGGGAGCCGAAGCCCATGTGAACACCTGTTACAAACATTTCTATTACTTCGCTACTGAATTCAGCCTCATAGACCACAAAGAACTGGAGCCTCTGGTAAGCACGTGTGTGAGATGTAGAGAAAATTATAAGATGAATATTTAAATTAGGTGTTTATTTGTAGATTTGTCTGTTTCCATGTGTAAGGTTGTGGACAAAGACATGTGCTTCCCAAATTGTTTGAGTGTAGAAACCAAGAAACAAAAGACTGACCGATAAAGGAACGAATGCTAATGCGTGACCGCATGATTAGTAGCTTAACAAACCAATTTCAAAAAGCCTTAACTAATTGTCAGGGCTGTGCAAGGACAAGATGAGTCAGCATGTTTGATATTTCAGCCACCGTCATTTTCTCACATGCGGTTAATGAGCGTCTGAGCTCATGAGGCAGAAAATCCAGCCCCATAGACGCAGTCATTAATTCTCTCTGTAGTCACGGCTGAATGCCTGAGATCAGGTGTCATGGCAGATCCCGTTACTGACATCAGGAGCTTGGTGTCACCGTTTGCATAGTGCGTTTATAAGGGATTTATAATGGTATAGTACAGTGAAATAAAGGGAGCATGATTGTATACATGTTATATTGATACACACCATATTTAAATGAATCGATACATTGAAAGGAAAGAATTTTTTTTAATCAAAAATGATAGCATTGATATTTGTGCATGCCATTTTTTTTACCTGTTGCTTGCTGAACATATGTGATGTGGTTTGTGTGATGGTTATTGGGGCACTAATGCAGTGTGTGTTTCTTTAAACAGAAAGAGATGACATCACGGATGTGCCACTGAAATGGAGAGCGGCCCCTCACATTCCACACAGATCAGAAGAACCACCCAAATTAACAATTTAAAAGCAGATAAAATAGAAAACTTTTAAAGACTATTTTTATACACTTTTAAAGTATTGTAATATTCTGTTTAGCAAGAGACGTCTACATATTTGTATTCTGATGTGTATACAGGCATAGGGAGTATATTTTTATTAGAAATCAGTATTACCAGTTATTTTTTCCAAATTAATTTCTGAATTATTCCTTTTTTCCTGTTGTGCTATTATAATCTATAACATACAGATTATATTTGTGGTTATTTATGTACGTGGTTGAGATATTAAACCCACTATGTCTCGTCTGTGGACCTTATTAGTTGCTATTGGTAGCACTGTGGTCTTTTTACCATTTTTAAACTGATTTTGTGGGGGGTTCAAAATTGTCTGGAACTGATTTAAATGTGTTTAAATGGAGCTGATGGTACTATACTCTTACTAATAGCTAAAACAATCAAATTGGAACATTTTTAATGAACAAACACACAACACTGCATAAAACATTTGGAATTTTTGATTCTGTAAGAGATTCATGTCAGAGATCTGGCATTGCACTGAGTTGTAAAAAAATTAGGTAGTCTGGAGAAAAACTGTTTTTTTTCCCACAGTATTTCAGTGCATTTGAGTTGACATTTAATCGAACCCCCTGATATATTGGGGTTTTCATGTTCTTTTTTTTTTGTTGTTGTGAAAGACAATCCTAATGTTTTATTTTTCAGCTAGCTGTTTTGTGGTATTGTGTCAGCCTTCTGATGCCCTGCACAATTAAAAGTAAAAGACTGACTTACAACTTCGTGTTTAGTCTTGAATTGGAGATATACTATTTTTGAAATCCATACACGTGTAACGCAACGAAACAATTTTGTCTCTGTCCGCTAGATGGAGACAACGCTCACATCACGCAAGTCAGACAGAGATTGATGATGAAATGTTGCGTTACCATAGGCTCTCTTGCCAGCTTAAATAACTAGTCAGTAAAACTTCAGTTATTTAAAAAACTGGGTCCACATTTTGGTTATGGAACCAGTTTTAATTTTCAAAGAAAACCCTTTTATAATGTGCTTTTCAAGTAGGCCTACTGTAATTTTCGAAATTTCAGTGAGTATTAAGAGACCTTTGTTCTGTCTTGGACTAGTCTATGTGCTGAAAAAAGTGCCGAGTTAAAAGAAATTATTGTTCAACCTCTTGCTCTAGTTCCTGCAGTTTGTTTTGAAAATCAAGTTGTTAATTGTTAATCACGCTCAACCCATAATTTCGCAATTACTCTTCTGACGCAATGCCAGATATCTCCAGAAGGTTCGGCATTATAATAAGTGGGCGTATCTCAGTCTCGCTGCAACAGCAAGGTCATGCTGAGATCAAGAATGCACATTTCTTCGTAAATTCAACCAATTCAAGAAGTTTTTATTTACTTTGTGGTATAAAGAATGTGCTTACATGCGCACACGTGCAGTTAAAAGGGACCCATCTCTGTCTTTTTAAACAGTTGTAGGTGATTGTGGACAAAATGAAGTAAATGTGTTGGTAAATTACAGTGGGCTACGGATTACACTCTTTACTAAAGCAAAACTGACTGATAAACGGATGTGCAGCGCTGCACGCGCTTTCTCTTTCGTGCAAAACAAAAGCGTCTGGTCGTGTGTTTACACTTCTGAAAGTGCAAGGACTGCAATAACGGCATTGTTGTGATCTGTTGGAATGTACCAGAATCAGAGTGAAGGGAAAATGACACGTCAGTGGGTGGAGCCTTGATCTCATTCTCTCAGTTTTGATACGTGCACAACGAGAGGAACATACGCACAAATACACACTGCAGTCGCGCATTGGCTCCTTCAAGCTGATTCAATGCGGGTAAATGTTGCATAAGGTTGTGCAAAAGAAACAACAAATTGAAACTAAAATTGGCATGATCAATACATCATGGTTATGACAAAAGCACATTTTTACTTTTAACACATCATATGCCAGTTTGTGTTTAACTTGGAAGGATATGCCTTTTTCTATATGTGTTTATTGTAAAAATTGTGTATACTTCAGTATTAGTCCATCTTGTCTGACTCTCAAAGTAGTCATGCAAATATTTAACAAAACGTCTTCATGCAAATCATACGCTTCATGATAATTACTCTGATTTTCCATTTGTCACCGCATTTGCATTCTGGGGCTTATTGTTTGGCCTAAATTACAATTTCTTAAATTCCAATTTCTAGGAAAAAGGGTATCAGAGAGAAAAGCGCACTTACGAAATATGGGCCCATGCAGGTTGCTTAATCACAAAAATATTTTCTAGAATGAACAATATTCCTTTATTTAGACAAACAGAGGCAGCTCCTGTTTCCCTCCACAGTCAACTTGTTTCAAACGTTAATTATAAGTATTTAAGGGATCATTTTTTGAATTAGTCAAACTTCTGATAATTATGTATGCTTTGTTCTGTGCACTCCCTAGTTAAGCAGGTAGCCTACTGCAGATCCAGGCACATTGTGCTGAATGGCAATTGCTCTCCTTCGAGCATAAGATTTAGATACTACGGCAGAAGTGTGAATAAATCTTCACCGTGTGTATGTTCGAAGTGTGAATAAATCTTCATCGTGTGTATGTTCGAGCTGACTACTTGGAAAAACTACACACCCTTGATGTAACACATGCACACACACTTGTACACTTAACTTTCTTTCTCTCCCTTTGCAAACACACGCTCACACTTCACCCTCTTTCACAAACACCTCTCTTTCTCACTTTCTCCACCACTTTTCTTCTCTCATTAAAATTTCTTGCACCATACATTAGTATGTTAATCCATTGCTTGTGTTGTGAATAAAATCACATTTTACAGAATAACCGACTAACCCACTAAATATCCGATTTCAGATTCACCCTCTTACATGCATGTGCTTCTGTTATTCACTATAAAAGGCATTCCTATGGAGAGTCTGAATGCCTTTCAGAACCTTTTGCGATGGCCCCACTGCCTTAATACGTTAACCCAGAGTACCCTCTGCCCCTCCTCCATCACGTGCTTGTTTTCAACATATCTTGGCATTTCATCATGTGCTTCTCTTTTCCCTGTACTGAACTTTGCGTAATCCTTGGTGCTGTTTTCATGGCTGAATATATAGGCCAAAGCAAACACGGTGAGGACAGACAGACAGACAGATAGATATAAAAGAGGGAGAGTCACATAATGTCCCACAAACTCTACAATTGGCATTGAACGCTTTGAAACAACAACAATAAAGATACGACGAGAAAATAAAGCCTGGGCCATCTGGTAGAAGAATTTATCACTGTTTGACACAACCTTTGCGAGTTCTGGATAAGAATGCTATTATCACAACCTACACTGAAATTACTTTGGGCATAGTTCATTCAGAAATAAACATTCTGTCATCATTTATTTACCTTCTTCATGTCATTCAAAACCTAACCTGATAATTGAAGAAATGTGTTAGCCATTTTGTGTCCATATAAATGGCATAATGTCCATAACATTGGCAATGGGGGCCAATTTGGTGACCATAACATTTGGGTGACCAAATGTTATTTGGTCACCAACATTCTACAAAATATCTTCTTTTGTGTTCTGTGAAAGAAAGTCATACAGGTTTGGATTAATATAAAGGTGAGTAAATTATGAAAGAATGTTCATTTTTGGATGAACTATCCCTTTCCAGGTGTTTTCAGTTTCAGCTTATGTCTGGGGATCAGATCTCAGCTATTTCATTTCACTCATTCAAAGGATCAAATTCATAAAGGCTCATTCATTAACACCAACATGAGGATCATATGCCCAGACTGTCCACCTATCTCAGCATGTCTGTAAAACATGCTGCTGTCCCATCCGGGTGTGTCAGCCGCCTGCCCGTGGATTCCAACATTCCCACTATCTATATTTGGATTCCACCCTGTTAAGGAAAATGTTAACGTTTTAATCAACACGAAACAAACATGGAAGCAATTTAATCTAGTATTTTTATACTATTAATACAAAAATATAAAGTTGTTTATTAAGTAAGCTTACAGAATAATGGTCCAAATTCAAATGCTACACTGTGACCGCTACAAATGTTAGCATAAAACGTCATTTGAGGGAAAAGCACAAGAATATTATTTCCTGGTCATTACGCATATACAAAACCATGTTAGCTTTGATATTGACATGACAGAAAACCTGTTCAGACCAGGTGTCGAGAAATTGCAATTCATGATTAGTCATTTGGGAAATTTGACAGTTCATTTGGCTGTTGCAGAATGTTGCATCAGGCAAAATGAATGCAGTTCGCCTTTACACGATGTATTGATGTCGTTTAATTTACATAACGGACACACATGAATGTGTCCTGAAAATAATTTGTGTGTAAGTAGATTGTCACCATTCTGTTTTTAAAGTGTTTTAAAATTCTTAATAAGAATGCAGCTCCCATTCTCCTCAGGCTATAATCATAACATTCGTCATCAGCTCACGTGATCTCTCCCTCGCTCTTTCTCTGGCTCTCTCGGTCTATCTGCTTGATGCGTGGAGCTTATGTGGTACGTGTTTACACAGGGTACAGGGGGCAGGTCTAACTGAAAGGAGGTGGGAAGGGGCGTGAGATTATAAAACCCAGTATCGTCGTGCGCCGTTTTGTACCTTACACACATTTAGCCTATACACCCCACGGCCACCATCTGCTGCTCCCGAAGCAGAGGCTCATACAACGGCGTCAAGCCTGGAGCTTTAAAGACAACAACGGGGTAAGGACGAGCTTTACATTCGACTGATACATCGGGCTTTTCTATTGCGGTAACGTTAACGTTAGAGGAGCGGACGGGATAACGTCATGGTTTTTTATTTGAAAGGACGCAGTCCAACGGTCGGATTTAGTTCATTGTTGCCACATCTCAGGAAATTTGTAGAAATTACTATTGCAGTTGACGTTTAGGTCAGTTCATTTTCACATTGTCTGGCGTAACCGTTACTGATGTTTTGGTTTATTTCGACCTGTCTTAATGCTGGTGGACTTATTGCAGACCTTAACGTTACGCTTTGTGTTTTGGAGTCATTCGATTCATTTGAATCACTCGGTTGAACTTGCTTGCGTGCATATTAGTCGCGTAAAGTAACGTACTTTGGCAAAATGGATAACGAACGGAAATAGCGAGATTTTCTATCGAAGTTATTCTTGGCACAAATCTCCTGGGCATGTCTCCCTGCCCGTGACGTGACATGCCTTTACTGCGTCTTATTGTGTCGCTTCGGTTCGTGACAGTTTAAAATGGCAGCTTTATAAATAAAGTTCTGTAGTTGTTTAGCAGTTTGAGTGCAACGTTTTAACTGAAGGTACCTGATTTACAGTGCAGTTTAACTTTTTTTCTCAGGTTTCCCGTTTAAAGCGCCACGGTTCGCAAGACATTGGATTAGCTGAGTGAGTTCGATCACTGAAGCTAAAACCGCCGTTGTTGCCGCCAGCCCACCAGTCCAAACAAAGTCATATAAATCAGGACAAAATGGTGCAGAACAAAATCACCGAGGTTACCGGATTCCATCGCTCCTTTAAGGTGAGCGTGTGACTTATTTTTGGTGTACATGAAAATAAGCACTGATCTGTATTTACTACGATTTAGGAGATGAGGCTGATTTCAAGATCGCAGGGTTGTTTAAACATTAATCCATTTCCAGAATGCTCTTAACTTAATATTTATCTTTTGGACTTTAAACCATACAAGTAATAGGTGAACGATTGCCATTTAATTCTGAAATGTGTGTTGTATGCTCATGACAAAGTGCATTGATTTTTAAACCCCAGTACATATGAGCAAAATGTTTTTTTTCTATCCAGGGGCAAAATCCTTTTGAATCCGAGGAATTTACCAAAAACGGATCCCATCTTCTTGACACGGCCTTCAATTTTGATTGTTCCGCCCGACATGGTATATTACGTTTTACCTAATATTTTACAAATGATGTGAATAAACATGATCTTATTAAACATACGTATATCTCACTGCCACTTTGCATGTGAGTGTTTATACCCAACACTGGAATTTGCTCTCTGTCCTTTTAATCAGACATACTATCCAGTCAGCCCATCGACATCCCAGACGCCAAGAAGAGAAACAAGAAGAAAAAGAGATGCAGAGCAACGGACAGCTTCTCAGGGCGATTTGAGGGTGAGTTGCAAGTGTTTGCATATCAAATGGGATGACGATTTGTATTTTTGCATCTTGATGTCCTTGGGACTAACATGTTAATGTAGAATTGACAATATTGCAATTTGAGGCTCACAGTGGGTTCAGTAATTCTAACAATTGTATTTGTTTTGATTTCAGATGTATATAAACTGCAGGATGAGGTACTAGGGGAAGGCGCCTATGCCAGGGTCGAGACCTGCATCAACCAAATCACCCATAAAGAATATGCTGTGAAGGTGAGATGCTTTGTTTATCTTGAAATAAAAGTTGAATTCCACAAGCTAAGCTTTCATGTACATGTTAACAAACAGGCATCCATATCTGATATGGCATTCAAGGGCTATTGTTAGAAAGGACTTTCCTTTTGAAGTGTGTTGGGTTACAGGGAATGAGATTTACCCCTTTGACATGCATACGTGACTGTAGTTGTTTTGTGCTGACTGGCACTGTTGCATGTAGTTGCTTAGGGCAAGTTAGATTCCTACAAGCTGAGGATGTTGAGCTCATGAATATGGACTGTCTGTGAATGACCCTCTTCTGAAATGGGATAACTGTAATAGTTTTTCTTTTTTCAATCTAATAAAACAATTGTTGAATTTGTTGAAATAATTCACACTCAACTGTAGTTTGTCTTGGTATTTTGTACTTCACAGAGTTTTGTTCTAGTTCTCAGAGACCCTTGTTTGAACAACTAGACGCTCTATTGTGTTAGCGCTAGACGTTTTGGTACAGGCTTAGTGGAAAGACTTCATTGTTTATGTTAGACCGGAAAGAAGGTCGACCAATCAGAGAGTTGGAACAGAAACATCCTTTACCGTTCATCACTCTCATTGGCTGGTAGAATGTACAGCGGCAAGAACATTCTGTACTGACAAGTCGATCAAAACATGAACCTCAATAATGGGAGTGGGGTATAGGGTGGAGTTACGTCCTGGAAGTGTTTACCTAGTTTCTCTTTTCTTTTCTCCCTTTTTTTTGCACTCTCGTGCACTGCAGAATTTAGAACCAAGTGTATGTTGTGAAATGAACATTGTGTGCCAGAGACATTAGTCTCACATTTTTATTTGAGGAAGTTGAAATATTGTGAAACTTGGATTGTTTGGGATTTTTCAAGTTCTTTATTTAGCGAGCATCAAAATGTTTTCCATATTACTTGAGCTCTTCATGTTCTTATCTATACTAAAGTGGTCTTAATCCACACATTTAGCTGGCTTAATGTAATTTACCTCACAAAGACGATGTTATTTAGGGATGTGTCTTTGTCCCTTGGGGGTGTTGTATCATTACAAGCAAGCATTAGGTCTGTTAATGATGGGATGGGTTTCAGACAGCTCTCACCAGATGTCCTGCCCTACCCTCCCCCTGTATGTCCCAGTCTGAACAAAAGGCAAAGCTGAATGAAAACAACCCAGTAGCCTCCTCAGCTGGGCCTCCTGACCAGCATGCTTGGGTAGCGTGTTTACAAGCTTGGTTTGATTTACAGAACAGCAGTCAGACAGTCTCTATAAGGGCCTCTTTCTATATGAGGATAAAGATTTATGGGAGATAAACATATAATGTATGTGCTGCCTGGAAATAACATGTTTACATGGGTTACAGCAGTAGCCGAATTTGGCATGGTGCTTGATATGACAAGATTGTAGGTTTGGTTCCCCTGCATGCAAGCTAATTAAGTATATACTTTGAGAGTAAGTCTTTTGGATGACATTTTAAATGCACAAACTAGGTTAATTCTGTCGCCACATGCCTCTGGTTCCTCTGAGCATGTTATACCCTATAATTTTTTTGCAGCGAGGATTGATTGCTGACTCAGCCGTGGAGCAGCAGCACTGGGGTTTTTGGGAATGCGCTGGCCCACATGCCTCATTCTTAACCTCGATGCACATTTGTGCGCTTGCATGCTCGGCTCTCAATAGCGACAATAATCCAGAGAGCTGAACAAATCGCACACACATACAGATTCTGAGAAAACACGAGGCCTTGTGATTTCATTGTAGACTGTTAGGTTTGTTGTATAGCAATTATGTATGATTCCTATTTAGCTTAGTTACTAGGTGAATGAGTAAACTGTTGAATTGTATTTACTAGAATATAGGTTATTATATTTTGTTTCTATGTAGAGATGCGGTGGATTGGATTGGTTTATGTCCTGAATTGTGTAAAACTTTAAAAAAAAAAAAGTGCTACAATTATTTAGGAAGGTAATTTGTAACCAAATGGTTACTATAGGGGGAGATTTCAAAGGTCGGTTGTCACCTCAGGGTGTTGCCCGTGTCATTCGGCTTTGATCCTAACCTATGATTTTTTTTCACTTCAGATAATTGAGAAGAGGCCAGGACACAGCAGGAGTCGTGTTTTTAGAGAGGTGGAAATGCTGTACCAGTGCCAGGGCCACAGGTAAGCCTGTTATTACTGATCTGCTTTGCATATCCAAACCGGTTTTTCTTTATTTTAGTATATATTCAATCTTAAACGTGCGTCAGTTTAATGACGACAGCAATATCGCCTGAAGAAACTTGTGTACGTGTCATTTTTAAGGTTGTTTTGTTGACTGTTGTCACTCAACACTAGTCTTTTGTTCACCAAACAGAAATATTTTGGAGCTTGTGGAGTTCTTTGAGGAAGAGGACAAGTTTTACCTCGTGTTTGAGAAGCTGAGAGGAGGTACGCAGTTTCTGTAGTGTTGTTGTTACTTTTGAGAAACATTACCCAGACTCCCCCGGGTACTAGTTAATTGAATAGAGAGCCGGTTGTATCGACTGAAACCAAAAGATTGCATGGTCTGATGTTAACGTGTAACCTTACGTTTTAGGCTCTGTCTTGAACCACATTCACAAGAGGAGATACTTCAGCGAGCAGGAAGCTAGCATTGTGGTGCAAGAGATTGCGAGTGCGCTGGACTTCCTTCATAACAAAGGTATGAGAAGACTGTTGGGGAGGGGCGGGTAAGGATTGGAAAGTGGAGATAAGGAGATGATGTTTCACATTGGGGGTTTGCTGGGACTAGTGAGAAGTGGGGGTCGTTGGAAATCAAGTTGGCATTTCATCTGTTAGCTTGAAGGATGTGCATTTCTATGTGAAGTTATGAGCATCTCATATGTATTAATCCTGTCAGTACTGATGGGTGAGGGGATGCTCCACTAAATATAGCGGCACTAAGCAGCAGTCTGTGTTGGAAACATTTCCCCACGATGATCGCTTCGCCCCATCGACAATCTTCACTTAAAGCTAACATGTGACTTTCATTTGTGTACTTGCAGGTATGGCCCACAGAGACCTGAAACCTGAAAACATCTTGTGTGAATATGTGGACAGGGTAAGTTTTACATTCGCTTGTCACTGTAGTCGCATTCAAAAGTATATTTTGCATTTGTGGTTTAGGCGGCTTGATAATAGAGTCTGAGGTTTCTGCGTTTCCAGTCACAGTGAAAACATTCAACAAACATACCTGCCAATTGTGGTCAGTCATTTCTGAGCATACGTTCATGATCTGATTTTCCCGTTTGTGTGTTTCTTGTAGATTTCACCTGTGAAGATCTGCGATTTTGATCTGGGCAGTGGAATTAAACTCAATAGTGACAGTTCACCCATCTCCACTCCAGAGCTCCTCACTCCAGTAAGTGTGACCTTTGTTCTTGCTTGCTTTATTTTTTTATCTTCTTGCACTGGCTGCAGATTTTACCAGACCAAATGTTATTAAATTCAAAGGAGAAACAGATTGGAAGCTTGTTGTTTTTGCTGGGTGTATGGATATGGTGTGCACTTTCAGTGCCGTTGCTTATCTGGGGTTACTGCTTTAATGGTATTGGTTGGCTTTGGGTGGTGTCATTGATGTACCTTGTTTTGATTGGCCGGTTTTAATCATTCTAAAAAAGAATGAGGTCAACGGCTGGGTTTATGACCACGGTGAAACTTTAAAGAGGTCATAATAGTTCAGTCATTCCTCTGTTTTCTCTGATATGAGGCCACATCTTTATCTACATCCTTGTATTGTACTTATCAGTACTGTATCTTGTGGACAAGATGGTGTACAATCTTAAAGGAATAACCTGTTTTTTAATTTAAGACATGGAGATTGTGTTGGCGAGTTCCCCAAAATTGTAGTTAACGGTGAAAATTATTTTTATAAATTTTTTTTGAAGAGGGCTATGCTCTCACTTTTTGGAAAAACTGAAATCTGCCAAGAACAAAAACATTTAGTTTCGACATTCCTAAAATGCGTTGTGCTGTGGACTTTTTCTGAAAGTACACAGTGTTAAAGTTATTTTCATTCTTAAACTTGGACCCAGTGTTTGTTTCTTCTGATATAATTTCAAACTTCATTCCTGCCTTGCCACATTTTGCCAGACTGCTCGACGGGAACAGAAGTTAAACGCAAATAAACTTTTCAGGCTTCTTTTCAATTTCCTCACATACCGCCCCCCTTCGGCACATTTGGACTGCGTTTCTCTTTGTTTTTGTCTCTCTGGATTTCCTCGAGCCTGTCTGGGCATTAGTCTTTCGATTAGAGTCACCCCCACTCCTAGCAACTGCTCTGCGATTGGTCTGATGAGAGGGCGGTTGAAAGGGGGAGGAGCATCTAGTGTGTTCTGGTCATGCACTCAACATGTTTTTCTTGGCCCCGATCCAAGAGATCTTATCTAGATTTCATTCCCTGAGTAGATCGCAAACCTTTTGTTGTTTACAAGATTGTCTCTTTAACAAACTAGGGAGTTGTTTCTTATTGTAGGGCAATTGTTACAGTTAAAGCAGGCATATTACGTTTTTTTATTTGTTTTAATGTGGTGTTACCTATGCAATGAAAAGGAAGTCTTGATTTTTCTGGGAAATGCAGGATATTCAGGTTTCTGCAGGATATATTCGCCCATAACCACAAGGGAAATTCAGCTATCTATGTATAGTTGAGTAGCTCGCATAGCTGAAGCATGCCTTGGTGCTAGCCACAAAAAGCCCTTAAGCGAGTTTGTCACCGAACTCGGAAAGTCCCACATATAATCTACCAAGAACTCTGTCGGATGCTAGTCCTCATGTGGTTGCACACAGCAATCGCGTTAGTCCAAATAAATGATGCAACGTCGTGCTAGTCTTGCATCTTAAGTTTGTCTTGAAACTAAAAGTCACTTAAGGTTATTCCAAAAGACAGCGGTAGTCTCTAGTTTCACACTTGGAGTTTAGTTCGGAACAGGGTGCGGTTCGCATGAAAAATCCCTAATGTGAAAGCTGTCAAGCGAACCCGGGTGCGTACCTGGCTACCGAACCCGAGACTACCTTTAGGAGGTGTTCTGAGTTCGGTTGCTCTCGAACTGTGGCAGGGTTCGCATGAATATGAAAGCAACACGGACCCGGGTGCGCACTTGATGAGGAAGTAAAGTGACCTGCGCATGCGTTTAAGCCAATTACGATGTATTTCCTTCATTAAAACACATGTAAGAGATGATAGTGTTGATGATTTACCTTGGATTCGAGCGAGAGTGCAGGCTGCATCGTATTTCAGCGTTGCAAGTGGAATCAGAGCGGCAGGGCAATGGTAATCCACTGTTTTCTCAAAATAGTCTGTTTGCAAGCAGCAGAAAGCCGTCTGCATGCAACGCGCATACAGTAAACCCAAATGTCATTTACTCTGTTGCGAATAATAGCACCAAATTAATAAAAACACAATATATTGATCCGTGTTCTGTTTTCTGTCATGCGCAGCGCACATTTTTGATGACGTAAGACGAACGCAAATGCACCAGAGTTCGACAGAATCAAGTTGAGTCTGAAACCAAACCAACGCTGCGGGGGGCACTCAAGTTCGGACCGCAGCAAACGAGCCCAATCTGAAAACGCCCTTAGGCATGTTTTTAAAATATAGGTACACAAATAGGGTTGGTTACAGACTACAGAGCAGTGTTTGTTACCAGATAGGCCAGTCTGGATTAGTGTGTCGTGAGAGTCTTTGTTCAGGAGTGGGGGTGATGTAAAGTGTTCTCTTGAATGTGAGGGTGTTGAGAGATGGCGAGCGAAAACAGCCGTGTTGATGGGGGTTGGGTGCAACAGTGGGAGCTTTTGTCTGCCTTCGGATTCCTGCACTGCGAAATAGCATTACATAAGTGTGTTTGGAGGTGGAGTTTAGGCGGCAGCTGGGCTAAGGGTAACAAAAGACCGGCAGTGCAGACAGACTGCTGCTTTAACCTCAAAGAAACAAACCAAAGCATGACCCACGTTGGTCTTGAACACCTGAGAAAACATTGAATGTGGGGTGTGGGTCATACCAGCGTTTGTGGTTTTTAGCCTGTGTTTTTTTGCGGTCTACTTTGGAAATTCACCTTTGTGTGATAATGTATGTATCTGCAGCAAGTTTAGTTTGTTGTATGAGTTAAATATTATTTACAAATACACGAAGTTGCACAAAAGTGTCTGCTAAATGAATTCATCTCGGGGAAAAAATGTGAACGGGTAATTTTGTAACAATGACCTCTGTTGCATAATTGTAGATGCTCAATCTAGCATAATAGCAAAACCTGCTGAGGAAAATTTAAAGAGCCCTTTTCTGCCGAATGTTCCAGAATCTCTTTTGTCCTTTAACCAGTGAACTGCTCTCTCAAATGGTTTTATCCTGTTTATATCAAAGATGTGCGTGTGTGTGTCGCTGTCGCAAATGACCGTGTTGCTGTTATGTAATAAACAGTATGTGGGTTTTCTGGGACACACAATCCTCTTTTTTCCTGTTCCAAAGTGTGACCTAGTTTCAGGCAGAGGCGGATGGAGCCCGACCCAACAAGAGCTTGCAGCTGAGCCCTCAAAACACTCCATGACTCACTTCCCCGCCTCTGTGACATAACCGTCGTTACCGTGGTTACTATGTTTTAGGTTTTATGCGCCACGCCGCATTTTCCATCTGGACTGCGGCAGGAAAAGAGTCGAGGTTTGCGTGAGGTGCATCCTTATGCATTCAATTTGTTAATCTTGACAACCCGCCCCCCCTCCGGGTTGGCACGACCTGCTGTTCACCATGTGATTCTCACACAGTATGTCTCAGATGTGCTTAAGGGTCTACATGACATTTGTCAGCTGAATGCAGCGTTTAGAAATTGAACTGCTTAGAACCAATACAAGCGCGTTCAGTTTTACTGTTCTCTGTTTGCTTTTTGTTCCATCTTTGTTGTGCTAACATGGCACGCCACCAGAATTGATGTGACTACATGTGTTTGTGCCTTGTGACCGAGACGACGCAGGTGGCAGTTGTTTACGTTATTCTCAACCCTACTTCCTTTTTCTTTTACTTTAGTGTGGTTCTGCTGAGTACATGGCCCCCGAAGTGGTGGAGGCCTTTAATGAGGAAGCCACCATCTACGATAAACGCTGTGACCTGTGGAGCCTGGGGGTCATCCTGTACATCATGCTGAGTGGGTACCCTCCCTTCGTGGGCCGGTGTGGAAGTGACTGCGGTTGGGAGAATGGAGAACCTTGCCATGCATGTCAGGTACATTGCCTACCATTGTGTAGTCACGTGACTATTAGGGTTGTCACAATTATTCAATAATCGTCTCATCGCGATTGTTTGACCTCATCGCAATGGTTTCAGATCATCGCAATTATTGAAAACCTCTATAGAAGACACTAGGGGGAGCTGGAGTGCCTGCATATTGCATATTTTAGTTTATATATTGTAAGTAACATTTTTATAAACGACTAGAAGCTTTTCTATGACTGATAGCATTTTAATGGTGGCTTCAATTCACTCCTGATCAAACTGGTTTTACACGTATTTGGCTGCTGTATTATTGACATGTAAAAGCCTAGACCTTAAATATATGATGACCCCATTTTTTTTAAGAGAAAATAAAATCTTCTATTCAGAACAATATGGTCTTTTCAAAGCCGAATAAAAAAATGTATGAGAATTAAATGACAAAGCCCTAAAACAGACAATCGTCATAATTGCAATGATTTATTAGACAATTTATCGTCACCCAAATTTCATAATCGTGACAGCCCTAGTGACCATGTGCACTGTTATGAACAGATGTAGCTCTGGTTGGTGTTCATTTGAGATGAAATGTAAAAGTAAAATAAATAATAATAATAATAAATAAATATATTTTTCTTTGTTCCTCTCAGAACACCTTGTTTGAGAGCATCCAGGAGGGCAAGTATGAGTTTCCAGAGAAAGAATGGGCTCACATTTCCTACAGCGCCAAAGACCTCATTTCCAAACTGCTTGTACGGGACGCCAAGAAACGTCTCGGTGCCGCTCAGGTTCTCCAGCACCCTTGGGTACAAGGGGTAAGAAGCTCTGATGTTTTCTTGTTTACTTGAATGAACATTTTTGCAACAAATTTTTTATTTGAACTTCTTCCTTTTTTTCTCCAGGGTGCTCTTGATTGTCTCCTCTCGTCCATCCTGCCGCAAAGGTGAGTTTTTTTTCTTCTCCAAATGGTACCAGTTCATGATGCATGTAGTATCTGCAAATGTCATTCTAACTTTGTCTTTCCCGCACGCCCACAGGAATAGCAGCACTAAGGACTTAACCTTCTTTGCCGGCAAGGCAGTTGCCATGAACCGTCAACTGGCCGAGCAGGATGACCTGGAGGAGCAGCAACAGCAGGACTCTCCTCAGGTCGTCACGATCGGTGCCACATCTGTGCGCCTCTCCCCTCCCTCTAATTCCAAATTGGCCAAACGCAGACAGAGGAGAAGCATGCTGAAGGGAGCACCCGTCTCCGCCTCAGAGCTCCGGCAGCTCCTGGCACCGCTGGTCATTGTGGGGGACTGCGCTTGATTGGTTGAGCTGGGTTCCCTGTACAGACAAACCAATGATTGAGTATTTTCTACCTTCACCCCTCTTTTTTTTCCCTTGGTCCAATTGAAACCGAACTCTTTCCTAAAGTCCTAAAATTTAGGAGTCTGTCTGTCCTAAAGTCTGTTTGTCGGTTCCACCGGTGCAAATGCTTCTAGAGCACTTTTGAACAGCACTCGACAACCTGGGAACGACAGTCTATTCGACGTTGAGTTTAGGATACTGGGTTACATCAGACATTTTAGGAATTTGTCGGAGCATAAAATACCAGCTCTCACACACCAAAGGTCTAATACCCAAACCTCATTTATGTGCTGCTTCCACTTTACAACTGGATTCACTGTGAATTTTCTCTGTGAGAGATGAGTTTGTTCGTTTCAGGAATGTTCCTCCTGTATGCGTGCGATCATTATACTCCCCCTCCCCTTCTGCAGATACTGAAGATGCTAGTTTGCGCTCAGGCAATGCGGATGAAGGCTGTTATGACTCGTTTTATTTTAGTGGAGATCTCATTTAAGTGAAGTTCTGAATAGCGCCTCTAATTCATTTCATCGGTAAAAGAATCCCCTGACTTGGGAATACCAGCATCTTTTGTCGAGCACTTTAGTGCCATTTTAGTGCCAGACTGTGTATTTCTAATTCATACTTGCAGATTGCCCCAGTGTTCTTTCCAGCCATTTTTTTTTATGTGAGGGTTTCACTTTGCAAACTTCATTGGCATGATAGATTCATCCCAACCAATGTCCAGGAAGCCACAAGAGTTTCCAGTAACCTGTCACCAAATATCTTATCAATAGCTGATAACGCGCATGAAAACATTTAAGCACAATAAGGTTCTAGTGGTTGGTGGTTTGACAAGCACACGTTTGCCAGTATGGCTAGATGAATGACGACGGCTGGCATCAGGGAGTAAAGTCTTTGAGAGTGGACAGTTGTGGTACGCAAATATCGAACAAAGCGATTTATAAATGGGAGGGGAGGGAGAGATTATTTTCAAATAACACTTAAAAACGGAAAAAAAATAAAAAATGGAAAAGTATTCCAGGAAAAAGTATTTAAAAAAATAAGTCTTCCAAGACAATGTAGCTGTATGAGTGAAATGGTCTAAGAAATTTTACCTTTTGTTTTTTATATGTTAATGGTTGACTCCAACTCGGAGTGTGCCACACTGATGTTTCAAACTTTGTTTAACTTTTTATTGAAAGAATATTCTATTTTATTTTTACAAAGGTGCTGTTCAGGTGGAACGTTATATTTTTCTTTTTGTATAATTTTTGTTACTTATTGATGTTGATTTATGTGCTGTAACGAGAGCGAGAGAGTGAATGTGACTAGAGAGGGCAAAAAAAAACCTGAAGGAAATTAAGAAAGAGGCTGATAGTGCAGGTCTGTTGTTCAAATGTTTTTTTTCTTGCCTTCAAAGTGACTTTCGGGTTGTTTAAACTCCTTTTTTTCTCTGTAATGCTTGATGGTTTTCGTGAGATGCAACACATTTTGCCATAGGGTCTAGGAGTGCTGATCTTGGATCAGCTTTAGCCATTTACATGCTAACTCCTACGACACAAGCATAGATCACTTGCCTCTCAGAGGCTATGAAATCGACAAGCATTAGTATCATCATTGGGAGTTTGGATTGCTCAAGTGTATCCTGTTGAATGTTTTCAGCGCATCACCAGTTCTGTCGTGTGGTGCTCTGAAATATATGAAACCTAATGGCAGGCCTTGGTTTTGAAGGACCCATTATGCTGATTATTATGACACTGATTGTAACCTTTATTGATTTTCTTTATTAATTTGAAAATGTTTTTACAGATGCATCTTTTGTGGGGGTTTTATGTCTTATAGTAAGACTTGAATTGTATGTACAGCGGTTTCCTCATGTTTTGTTCAGGAAACTACTTTGCTACAATGAGTATGTACAAATGGTAAACAGAAGCATTCGTAAGCTAGATTTAAAGCAATCTTTGGTCTGGGAAATACCATTTCCGACACTTCTCTTCAGTATTTTTGTCTTTTTCTTTTTTGCTTTATATTGCCGATATCTCAGATATTTGGGTTTGTATTTTCTGAAGTGTCTGTGGCACTTGGTATATCCTCAAAAGCCCCTGTGCCTCTGACAAAATATTCACCTCTGTTTTACCCATAGAGGAGATATGGGTTGCCTTGTGTTAACAAATCCAAATTCTATTCTCAAGATTTCTTTGTTGGGGTGTGTAAAATGTTCTCATTTGCAGTTCAATGCTCTTGTTTTACGCAGCCCAATATTAGCCATTGCAAAACAAATGTAAAGGATTGTAGTATGACCCAACGTCCCACCCAAACTTTCTTGGGATAAGAGTATTCAGGTACACAAGAATAGATTATTTTATCCTCAATATGTGACCCTCTAGCCTGAAAGCTATTGTTTTTGAAGCACTGTTTGTCTGTTTCTAAATTCCAAAGTTTGTCCAACATACAAATTGGGGTAAAAATCACCTGAGACGACATGGGTATTGATTTAAGAAGCACTTTACTGTACCATGTGGCTGATTGCAGTTCACTCGAAGCTAAATTTATGACTGTTGTTGCTGAATTTTGTATTGTTTTGTACAAAACAAACCGACAAAACACAATAAAATGCTTTGAACATAGTCCTGTCTTTTGTTATCCTTTCACAGTGGTTCATGGTCTCAGCAAAAGTTGAATTTTATCGATCCACCACTGCTTGTTCACAGACTCATGATGCTTGTATCATATGCTGATACTGCAAGTATTGATGCAGCCAGGCTCAATCTCCTAGACTCTCTTATAAGATTCCCTTGAAGTAGCAATCCTATTGACCCAATCATGCCTGTCTCTGTCACCTGAGCATGAGTCACATGGTGTATCGCCTTACTAAGTAAACATCATTAGAGCCAAGTGTGCTGATATTTCACATGAACTTGCCAAGGCCGGTTTTTGCTTAAACAGCATCTGATACAAACACACTGTAAAAGCCAGTCAGCCCCCGGCTGCTATGGAAACCACAGAGCAGCAGAGCAATCTAAAAGTGTGGGCTGAACATGCGGAGGAAAGTGAGTCAACAAACTGCTTGGATCACACCAACGTTACTGTGTTCTCACAAATATGAGGCTGAATAAAATGAGGGTTTGTGTGCTGGCCCAATGCAGTTTTACCATATTATTTTGTTATATATGAAGGTGGCATCCTATGCCTATATACATATAAACGTATTAAAAAATATATATAAAATATAGAAAGTGTGCTTTAAGTAGAAAAACACGTTTATATAGTTATTATTTAACATTATTCAAATGGGAAACAGTGTCTGGGGTTTTGCACGTTATAAAGATACAATTCGTAGCCCCTTTATACGATCTAATGTCTCCCTCTAGTGTTTGTTTACTCCATGATGAACAGGGACGTGCTCTTTATTTGGGCGGCCACATGCCGTCTAATTTTATAATAAAACCATTAAAGAATTAGTAATGTGTAATTTAAGAAACGTGCAAACGTTTAGAAAAGTGCAATTTGCCAAAAGGCTTGTTTGAGATGGCCAAATTTTGCGCAGAATCGATCACTGGTGATCAGTGCAAGATGCATGCTGGTTAGAAATGTGTCCGAGTTACGTCCGCCTTACTCTGATGTCATGCTGACGTGTGCCAAAAAACTCTCGCGACGGCGAGGCGGTCTGGCCGAGATCCGCTAGCGAGCGCAGTTGCTGTCGGTACACGATCCGACAGCTGTCGGTACACGATCCGGGATGCCTGCACGATCCGTTATGCGCATGCGCATAATGACGTAGTTAACAACGTCACGGTTTCCCTACACTATTGGTATCAAGCATGCGATGAAACACTTGATGGCCAGACGGCACAACTGGCGGCATATTTTTTGTAGGCTACATTGTGTTTTTCATTTAACAGTTCATGGCGGGTCTATTTTGATGTTTTAAAATGTAGCTTACGCTATACATTACGATGTGTTTACGTGGTTGCCAATCCAAAATAATAAAGGAGATGTTACATGAACATACACGATTTTGGTTACATGTGGAATAAAGTCTGAGTCTTGAGAGTCTGTCACTGCAAACCTTCAGTTTCCTCCATACTCCCCTTTGCGATTCATTGCTGCATGGCATTAGGCCTACTTAACTTGCTGTGTTTCGATCTGAGGTCAGTAGTATTGTCAAAAACGGTTTTTATTAAAAGCTGCTAATATTAGTTAACTTTAAATCGACTCATTTTGTATTAGTATGGGTCTATATATAGGCTAATATATCTATCTATATAATCTAAATGAGGAATAATCCCTTCAATGGTGTTTACAGAACACAATAAGTAACATAATATGCATTTCCGCCTAGACTATCTGCATTTACATGAAGAAAGAACTACAAACAAGTCTGGGGAAACGTTACAGAGTATTTCAACGCATAGTGTGCACACAGAAGTGAAAAGCGTGGAACAGATCGTGCAGTGTCGTCGCTAAACAGAATTATCTACTACGTCATTATGCGCATGCGCGGACGGATCGTGCAGGCATCCCGGATCGTGTACCGACAGTTGCTTCTCCCCCGACTGCGTTGATAAAAGCACGATGAGAAACGACTTGCTGACGACACAGCTTCAATGCTCATTGGGCGAGAATGTCAGCTGATCTTTTTTTTATAGCTGGTTTAGAAATGGTATTATTTTTGTATTTCAACTTTTTAATCACAATAGTTCAATATGTAATTATTCTGAATTCTTAGCTAAGCATGGAATTCCTGTAACCCCTAAGGAGTTTGTGGCTGATGCAATTCCAAAAGGAGTTCTTATGCTTTTTAAAGGTTTTTCTTTTACATCGTTATCTTGTCACTCTTTGGACCTATGTAAAACATTTGTAGGTAAACAGTGCTTTTCTTCTAACAAATAAAAAAATAAGAGAATCAGAAGTTTATTTCAGCAAGACTTGGTTTCTTTGCCGTATGTAATTTCTTACTGGAATGGAATTGTAAATGATATCCCCTGGAAAAAAGTTTGGACTTTATCACACAAATATTTAATGACAAACAAAGTGAAAGAGATTACCTTCAAATTGATTCATAGGTTTTATCCAGACAAGTGTTCTCTCAAAAGACAAAAAAATTATATTGATACAAACTGCTCTTTTTGTTTTGAGAAACATGGAAACATCAGTACATTTGTTTTGGAATTGCAGTTATACAATGACATTTTGGTGCGATGTTCTTGATTTGATCAAATGCCATGTTTTACAAATGTGAAAAAGATTAAAAGCAAACCATTGATTTTGAAATGAAAAATTTAAATGAAAATGTACTTCGAATCTATTGAACACTACAAATTCTAAAGCATATAAGGACAATGGATTTATTTAAGGACATAGCACTGGACTGAAAGACCCTGGCTTGTATTTATTTTATTTACTGTTTTATGATGGTAAATTGATGACAATGATGTATTGTTATGTTCTAATCAAAGAATAAAAAAAAGAATGTCAGCTGATATCTTTTTTCTTATGTGTTCCATTAATACGTCCATTAACTGCAGTAGTTTTTGTGATTTATATGTGGCAAAAACACACCTATGTGAAATATATTGTCCTCATAACCACTTTCATGTAAAAGCAGTGGCAATTCAATTGCATCGATTTCATCTGCGATAAAAGCGCTTTTTATTGTTTATTATTAAAGCATAACAAAAACATTACAAAACAAGATGGTATGCAGTTTACATTCAAAAACATACATTTTAAGATGGGCTAAGACAAGAAAAAATCATAAAAGATAATACAACAAACCAAACAACAAAGAAGACAAAAAAGAAGGATTTTTTCAATCCATCCATATTAATAAATTCAAAACAAGAAATATAATTTATATTATCGAGTCTAACAGAATTCCAGCTTTTTATTATTTGCTTTTGACAGCATTTTTATTGTCCCAAATAATTATTAAATAAAACATTACATTTGGGAATAAAATTCTTAGCAAACAGAAGTTATTCATATTATTTAAAAAAGTTTGACCTCCTTTTTCACAGTTTCCATATTTAATTTTTATAAACGACATGTTAAATTCTAACACATTTTATTAATTTGTCCAGGAATGAAAGAAAAATATGCTTTGAAAGAAAATATGTCTGTTTTCTGGAAATGAGTTACAGAATTTACATAATATAGGAACTCTCCAGAAGGATAAATAATGTATCACACACAATTTTTAAATGAATTTCTTTTATTTTTGTGATAAACTGGAAACTTATAGGAGGTTCTAATGTTTAAGCATTCGTTTGTCAAAGAAAATATCTAAATTCTTTCTTACAGACTTGACATGGCTGAGAGTTTGTCTAATATAAGTTTTAGAACATTTCTCACTTTTAAACTTTCTTGGCCCAAGAAAAATGCGATAAAAAGCGAACTATTCCATTGCTGACGTTTCCAGTCGACTCGACAGCGCGATTTGGGAAGTGTCCGCCTTGCCTGCGCTGTTTTCACTCCTCTCCTTACTGTAGGCGCTTATCGACTTCTTTTCAGGCGAAGCAAGGTGCATCTCAAACAAGCCTTATATTACATTCGTGGCATTTTAAATGGTTCGACTCAATGCAGCGCTGCGCAGACCGATCGATTTATAATATCAAACTACTGCGAAAGCGAGTCAAAAGCGGTCTACTCTCGCGGTACTTGAATGTCCTATCAGTCTGCGCAGCGCCGCATAGTCGCACACACCTCTTCATAGGGCTGTTTGATTCTGGGTTTCTGAATTGTTTGGAGTCGATTCCGATTCCAAATCCTGGTTTGGGAATCGAAAGGATTTATTTCAAGAATCGATTCCTAGCTGCTGCTTTCGCTTGCTGCTCAATTCCATGTTTACTACAGATTTTTATTTGTTATTAAACAAATTTACACATTTTTTAAGCAATAAAATTTTCTAATCTGTCACTTTTTACATGTATTAATTGTATATAAAACCTTAAAGAGTACATTCCTCAATATTTTTAAGGGCTTATTTTGGTTTATGGAGTGTCCGACAACAAGTTTATGTACATACATGATGTAAAAATACTATTATTTCGTAATAATAAGCAGTTTTTATTACCTTACTTCTTGACTGACTCTCAAATGATTCGTTCCGCGATTCATCTGTGTAATCTCCGCCTTTCCGCCAGCGTAGTCTGATCTGATTGGTCAGATAGTGTAGTCTGCTGTGATTGGTCAGATGGTCTAGTCTGCTGTGATTGGTCAAACGCGTTCAGCATGTGTCGCAAATGGACCGCCTATCATTACTGCTGTATTACGGTTTGCAGGTGGTTGGATATTAACAGTGTATAGAGAGAGATGGCGTCGATTTTACCTTACCAGTCGAGCCCGAGTCTGACGAATCATTCTTTAATCCTTATACAGATGCCAGTAAGAAAAAGGACTGTTTTAGACACTTCTCTTGTAACAGTTAGTTATCACGGCATACAGTGTACGGTGTTCGTATCTTCAGATGTTATTATAACTATAGTACACCACGCAGTTCTTGAAATAAAGACTTTGTGAGTTAATATGGTTGAACACTTACATTACCGCAACGAGTTTATAGCTAACGTTAGGTAAACAAACAGTAACAACCCCAAAAATAACGGTAACGTTAGCTAAACACAGACATGAGATAACGTCACACAAATTTAATTTTAAGTAAAGACAAAAATAAAGAGTCACACTTACAGGTTGTGATTCGGTGGAGCTTACAGGTCCAAATAAAGTTGGTATTGCAACATATTTTAAGGAAAGACGTTTAATGTATCCTGCAGTAAAGGCGCCAAGATTGATGAAGCAATCTTCGGTAAAATGACGCGCGCAAAGTAAAATGTTCGGTTTATACTCCTTTGGTGTCGTTTGAAAAATAAATAGTAACCATTTTTTCCTCAGAAGTTCTTCCTTTGGTAGTGAAAATAAGACTGACTTAGTTTCACTACATAGAACACAGCTTCTCTTAGACATGATGCACACGTCACGAACGAGCTAGTACAGTGTTTGGGGAGGAGAGAGTTAAGTTTTCGCAGTCAGTCCTAGGCGGGGATTATTTCTAGTGACGTAGATACATTGTGGTTAAAGATTCGGACAGGTCATGACTTGTTCGTGTGATTCAGAGTCGATTACCTTTTTTATAAGCTAATAACTTTGTTATTCGTTCACCTTCGGATTTACAACTTGGCAGATTGCTTACATTCAAACACGGCAAAATTAAACACTTCATGAAATGTATTTTTTATGATCTCGAGGAATGTACTCTTTAACCAAACATGTTGTCATGCAATTCCATGTATCATTAATAACATCATTAATAATCTTTCTCAGTTTTTAATTTACAAGCTGTTTTCAAAATAAAGCACAGGTCAAATTACTATGAACTATTTTTAAAGTTATTCAGCATTGTACACAAAAAATACTTGAGGGCTATGTAGACAGATCGATAATCAGTAAATTTGTATTAAAATATGTAAGAATACTGTGCATATTAATATTACTGTTAAATGCAAGTGGTGCAAACAGATGTTGAAAAAGTTCAGTCCAGCTTTAACAGCTTTAAACAGACGTCCAAGTAAATATGTGGTGAGACTGTGCTTTATATATATGTGTAATTCTCTTCACGCACATACTGAGCTCATCGGTAGAGAGTAGACGGTTCGTTTACAGTCCGTCTGAAAAGCAAACATACTTATATGATTTGTTAAATGTGTACACACATGTTATTATATCTGCATTTTGTGTGCAAACAAAGCTTTTGCTTTTATGGATGCAGAATATTTTGTCATTCCACAGCTCTGGACTTCATCCATCAGTTTTTTCTGAAGTCTGTACTGTTTTAGACAAGAAACGAATGTACCTATTTAATAATATCAACTTATTAACTAGGTACATTAGTTAATACAATGGGAAAACAGTGTCTGGGGTAAACTAATGTACCTAGTTAACAAGCCCCGCCCCTTAGCTGATGTCATCGGTCAACATCGGCTAAGGGGCGGGGCTTGTGCTTATGAAGGCTCTTAAAGAGGAGTCGATTCATTTAATGGAATCGGAATCGACTCTCAATTCTCAACGCCTTGGAATCGATTCTTTTTGGAATCGATTCCCAGCCCTACCTCTTCTCGTTAACAGTTTGATTAATGGCTTTCAGGTGTATGCACCTTTATAAAAGGGACATCAAAAGGGTGCGACAGCGTTTAGAACTCTTGGAACGAGGTAAGTGTGACTGAAATGGCAGGCCAGTCGTAAGTTTACTTTTATCTTGAGTATACTTTCTCTCACAAAAACGGATCATTACCGCAGTCACTTGGGTAAATTCTTATGTAACGTTACAGGCTTTTTTAGTTTTTCACTTTTTGGAATATGTTACGTAAGATATCGTTAGATTAGTGGACTGCAGGTAACGTTACGTAAATTGATGAATGATGACTGGGACATTCCTGACAGGTGTTAATGGGTTTATTATTGTACGGCATCAACATGTATTTGACTTTAAATATTTGACATTAATAGGTCAGAATAATTTGGCCAAATATGGTGAATAGCCGAATTAAGGTGAATAGCAGGCACTCTTGATCGTTGTAGTCTTGCTACCCTTATGTGATGATGCCATGTGGGGTTTTTCTTTCTTTCCAGCTCTGGTTTCGGACACGAGAAGCTCCACGGATATTGAAAGGAAACTAGTATTTTTCTATGTTTGAAATAAAGTACTTTTGTGTGGCATCATTTATTATAAACTATTCAATGTGCAGACTCTTATTTAATAAACTACAGCCTCTCTATTGGACTTAATACAACCATCACAATACTCCACCACAAACGCATACGATTTCATTATAATACATGCAACCACACCACCAAGCTTGTGGAATAAAGCGGTGACTTGTGAGCTCAAGCGTTACCACGTTATTGTTTATAAAAAAAGTATAGCAAAAGTTTTATAATAAAAGTGTACAATCCCAAATCAACGTTGTATGTGTTTACATGATCTTTTACACCGCTTTAATTAACAAACGAAATCAAAAACGAAATGCAACTATCCAAACAGGCGAGCACTTCAGTCAACTGTGTTACGTAAAGAGCGCGACGTTCCGGGGTCCTTGCGCTCATGTTGTCGCCCATAAAATATGGCGTCGTAGGAAGTCTGTTGTTGTCGTCGGAAAGAAAGTGGCAACATACGGATATGCAAAGAACCACGCATGTAGTCAAAGAATCACACCAGACAGACAGGGTGACAGTGGTTATGAATAGCAATGTTGAGATATACGGGATTCTTCCGTGGGATCGACTGCCCGTTTTATTGTGAGACTAATAAAGGAAAAACCGGTGCGGATGGGTGCGCTAGACCCTACTGTCACTTCAGACACGGCAAACAAAGACGAGCCTCCTCTGGGATATATGACATCGGAAAGACTAAAGCGCCTTCAGGTAATCCTACCGGTAAATCGACATTTGTTTTGTTGTCATGCTTTTCTTCATAATAAGGTTTCCGAGTGTCATATGTATTTAAATACAGAAAAGCCTTTTTAACGTGTATAAGTCTGTTTTGTGTCAGGCAATCCAGCGTGTATGACCGATGATGAACATTGTGTATGGGACAGCTGAAAAACATGCGTTTATACACTATATTTATTATGATATATGCACACCATGTACATTTCCTGTAAGCAGTGTTTATAAATGACTGCTAAACCAACCTTATACTATTTATCTTTGTAAAAAATCAGTGTAATGCCATTTGATCACGAAAATGTGAAGTAATTAGGCATTGTTTAATTTAAAAATGAATAGTTAATATTATATATAAATGGAAGCTCCTCGTTTAGATGTTTTGTATGAAATGTTATTGAATTAAATATCTATTTACAGTATTTTGTTTTCACAGATCAAGGTTATGATCCATTCAGTCCCGAGGTTGTAAGACCAGGAGAGCATTATAATGGAGAGCCACCATCAAGCCTGTCGTCGGGCCCGGATGGGGATCTGGGTACCATGGAGCTTGAGTTGGTCAATAAGGCTATTGAGGCTGTTCGCAGTGAGATGGAGAAGGACAAGAAGAAGCTGTCTCAGATTGAAGTTCAGGAATATGAGCCCACCACCAGCTCATGTAAGAGACAAAGGCCTGCTGCTGCATCATCCCATCAGGGCTACGATCCTGGGAGGTACCAAATGGGCCAAGCTAGTGAATACAACCCGACCCCACGCTCCAGCAAATACACCCTGGACTCTGAGAACAGTAGGAACGTTGGCAATGCAATGGAGTACGTGCCAACTGTTGTCTCAAAAAGGAGTGTTAAAAAGACATTGCATCCACCCTCATCTCATGTCCTGCCAACCCCAGTGGCTAAATCCGGCTCCTTACCTGTCAAAAGCAAATACACGCTTGATGGTTCCAAACCCTCCACGGACATGGAGTACGACCCTCTGTCAAACTACTCTGCCAAGCTGCGTGTTAAAGAACAGAAGACTTTGTGTTCAAATAGAGAGGCACGAAAGAGATTGTATCCGGCTGCAAATCAGGAAGAGAACAAGGAATACGTTCCAACAGCAAAGAAACCGAAGTCATCGTCACTTAACGTCTCGAAATACACCGCTAGTTTCTCAGAATCCGACGAGGAGAGTTCAGGGACAGAGTATCGTCCGACGTCCCTGAGCCGTCTGCAGCGCAAGGGGATCAACACAGCCTTAAAACAAGAAAGAGCATCAGGTGCACTGGGACAACAAAGAAAGCATAAAGATGTTTTTTCGCCAAGCGAATATGATGACTTTGAGTCCCTGAATGTGAACATAAAGCCGGTAGAGAAAAAGATGCCAGGAAAAATCAGTCAGTCGAAAAGTTATATATCCGAAAAAACAAAAAAAAAGGATGAGAAAGACTTGGGGAAGAAGAGCAGCGGTCAAAAAGAAAAACGAGAAAGTTCCAGTGGAGACAAAACATTGAAGAGTGTAAATAAGGAGAGTGTGAAAAAAGTCCAAAATAAACACGTGGAGGGGAGCACTAAATCTAAAGTCAGGTCTTCAGAGAAGCTCCGAAAAGAAGCCGTGGATGTAAAGAACAGCAAAGAGAAAAACAAGAAGTTGACCAAGCTAAAAAGTGAACACAAGGATAAAGACAGAGGGAGTACCGACACCAAAAAGGGCAAAATGGACAAACCAGTGAAAACAGACAAGGAATCGTCCAAGTTTAAAGACCTGAAGAACGGAAGACATGAGACCAGCGGCAGAGAGAAGAACACGAAGAAAAGCAGCAGTAGCGTCAGCAGCAGCAGTAAAGAGAAAATTAAAAAGAGCAGCTCGGGTCAAAAAGTGACAGTAGAAACTAAACAGGGGAGCTTGAGTCACGCAGACCTGTTTGGTGCTGAGAGCGCTGAAGAGGACGACGAGAGGATAGTAAGGAAGTTGGCTTCCGCTTTTAAAGTGGGAAGCCTCGTGAATAATAAAAGGAAAGCCTCTGAAGTTGCATCATCGACGGAGGATGATTCTGAAGATGATTATGATGGGGGCGATGATGATGCATTGGACTACTCCAGCCTGCAGGCGGAGATGGAGTACGACTCTGACCCGATGGAAGAGTGTCTGCGGATATTTAATGAATCTAAAGAGGTGAAGACGGAAGATAAAGGGAGACAAGCCAAGCAGGTACAACATCTGTTTGCCTCAGTTTTAATTGTATTGACTTCTATACTGATAAATTGTATAACCAGCACACCTGATGCTTTGCACGCGAAACAGTTCTTTAACTTCAAATTTACAGTATTGCACATTTTGCAATTTATGATGTTATGCAAATGTTTACGCTGGTGGTTTTTCTGATCTTATTTTGGCACGTCTGACAGTTTCAGTTGAACATGTTTTTGGTGCACCTGACGGTTTCATGTTCATTTTAGCCTCCAAAGGAGGAGCTAGAGGAGAATGATGAGACAGAAAGCACTTTAACTACTCTCTTTCCTGGTCAGAAGAAGAGGGTGTCACATTTTAAAGCTCAAGGAAAAGTAAGTGTTGGAATGTAGATGGGCCTGTTTTCTCCTCTTGTTGTCGTAGGCACAGATTCTGTGTGATTTCTTTTGATTGTCCAAATAAAAATGAAAAATCTAAACCGGACAGAAAGGAAGAAATCGGGGTTAACAAATTGTTCAATCATGGATTCTCTTCATTTAGTCAGAGACGTCACTGAGCGCTTCACCGATGCCACAGCGGAGGTTCACTGCGCAGGAGATGTGTTACCAACGGATGCAGAAGGCACAGCAGCAGGCGGCACAGCTGGCCGCCGCTTTTAAAAGCTCTTCTGCTTCTAGCAATCCAGTACTGGGGATGTCTGGAGAGAAACGACGAGTGGCACACCGGCCAAATGCCTCCCTGTCCTCCCCAAAGCCTGCTATGAGGGCTACTGGTATGAGAGTTTGCATATGCACACTAAATTTAAATAAATGTTATGATATTAACGGGATAGTTCACCCAAAAATGAAGATTCTGTCATCATTTACTCACCCTCAGGTTGTTCCAAACCTTTATACATTTCTTTGTTCTGCTAAACACAAAGGAAGATGGAAATGGAAGAATGTCAGTAACCGAGCAGATATCGTCCCCCATTGACTCCTATAGTATTTATTTTCCCTCTATGGCAGTAAACGGGGGACGAGATTTGCTCGGTTACTGAAATTCTTCCAAATATCTTCCTTTGTGTTTAGCAGAACAAAGACATTTCTGCATGTTTGGTACAATCTGAGGGTGAGTAAATGAAGACAGAATTTTGAATGTATAAAATCTAAAATTGGGATATGAATCTAAATATGAAACGTATGCTCTTTCATGACAAGAAGAAAGGCAAAGGCTGCTTTGATGCCTCATTTCTTTATCCAATTTATCTTATCAGTATTTGCTTGTTTTTTAGGATTGGCTGATGCTAGCAGTCGGGTGTTGTCGCCCACCAGGTTGTCGACAGATCAGCTATCTGTCAAAGCTCAAACATCAGCTGGCATCTTGTCTAAAACAACCTCGACCACAGTGGAGAAGAGAGTGGCTCACACCCCCACCTTAAAGGTGAAGCCGTATTCATATAAAAGTATTCATTCTTTTCGCATGTTCTCATTCTATTGTCTGTTTCCGCAGAGCTCTGCAATGAAGCGTCCTGTCATTCCTGCTGAATTTGGGGCCAAGGTGCCCACTAACATCCGCCAACGTTACCTCAACATTTTTATAGACGAGTGTGTGAAGTTCTGTTGTTCTGAACAGGAAGCTTTTCAGACAGTATGTCATCCAACTTTCCCTCTAATGTTTTAGTGATGTTGGATAATTGTTTAGTTTCTGTTTCATTCGCACACACTATTAATGGAAGTTGAATTCATTCGTGTCTTGTTTGATCTTAGGCTTTGGATGAGGAGAAGGTGGTGTATGACAGGAGCAGCAGTAAAAACATTTACCTGAATGTTGCTGTGAACACATTGAAGAAGCTCCGCAGCAGGAGTACACCTGTCTCTCCTGCCACCAGTGCGTCTCACACACACACAGATCATTTTCTTTTGCGCTTTTAAGGTTTACATTGTAAAAACAGATTTTTTTATTTAAACACTTTCGTTGGAAAATAAAGGCGTACTACCCCTTTAAGATCCTTTTTAAAAGCAATCTGTTATAGAGATTTGGTAAAGAGAAAAAATGAAAATTCTTGCATTATTTACTCCCCCTCATTTCATTCTGTGGAGCACAAAATATGATATTTACTTATGGCATTTATTTAAATCCATACTTTTTTCAGAGACTCCACCATTATCAATAAACAGAAAAGCTCAGTCTCATGAAGAAGTGCTCGGTGGACGGCTCGCTGCCACAACCAGCTACACCATCAATCGCTCCGGCAAACAACAGGACGTCAATCTTAAAGGTATGACAGAAATCATGAAACCTGGCTGATATAATTGGGTTAATTTCAAAGGATATTTATGTGTATATATGTGATTGTTCATCATTTTGGGTTTCAGGTGCCATTCTTTACAAAAAATTGAAAAAGTACATTATGACAGAGGAACAGTTACAGGAACATGGCTACCCACAACCACATCCTGAGATCTCAGGTCACGCTGTCGTGCATAACCTTCCGGAAAAGAAGAACAATGATCGTACGTTTTTTTCAATGTCTGTACGCTGTCAGTAGTTCACATAACATTACTTAAAGGGGTCATATGGCGGAAGTACGTGTTTTTCTGTGTTTTTGGTGTGTTATAAGTTGCCCATGCATGTATTAGACGCGTAAAATTGCACAAATGAAAGTGTGGGAACAAAAGATGCATTCTATCTAAAAGCGAATGCTCAACCAGACTTACCTGAAACGCCTCGTGTAACCACACCCCGGCGAATCTACGTAACTTCGTAACATGATTTGACTAAGACCACCCAAATCTACACGTAGTTAAGGTGGGCGTAATTGTAAATCTCATTGTATCGTCTGTCAGTACAATTGCTTTGGAACCTGATGTTCCAAATATGGTAAGAGACGTTACATTTCCGTGAAATGCTTGCAGTATTTGACCAATCACTATGCACTGGTGAACTGGCCAATCATAGCACACCTCGTTTTTCAGAGCGATGAGCTTTGTAAAAAATCAGCGCGTTTCAGAGAGGCGGGGCAAAGAGGAGATACAAACATGCACGGTATGTGGAAAATACAACGTTTTTTAAACTTTAAATGGTGTATACACATTGCGTTACATCTAAAACAAACAATAATATTCGTTTTAGCCGTGCAATATGACTCCTTTAACAAACAGACAAACCACTAGGTGGCAGTATGCTCAAATATTATTGTTACTTCAGCCAATTTAAAGTGGGGTCAAAAAGTAATGTGTCCACATGTGAAGGTCCTTCTGTTTTAGCCATTTTTGTAATTTCATAATGAACGTAAATTGATGTTTTAGTTTACCCATTTCTTTGAAGTCCTAAAACTTCTTGTTAATTCCAGGTTTAAATTTCATTTAAATCTCAGATGTTTTTGTGGTTCTGCTTGTACAGTATATATGATATGTGACAGAACTGAATTGCATGAAGGAATATCTTTCTATACATTTTCATATTGGTTTTGATTTCTCAGCGTTTTCCAAAGTTTGTTATCGATGTGGCGCTGAGTACAAGATAAACGCAAACGGCAACTGTGTGCGTAAAGAGGAGTGCAGTCATCACTGGGGAAGACTGCGCAGAAACAGAGGTGCGTATATGTGCATGTGAAAACGTGAGATTCACAATAACAGCACAGCTGTTTAATTCAAACAAAAGATTTTACGTTTGCATCACATCTTGCATGCATATGTGTGTGTTGTTTAGTTCCTGGAGGTTGGGAGACGCTTTATAACTGTTGTTCTGGGGCTGTTGGTTCTCCTGGATGTGAAGTGGGAAAAGTAAGTGTCACATGTACATAATGGCACGGAAAGATCGGAATACTTAATTTTATTCGTTTTATTTTCTTTCAGCAACACGTACAAGATGGCCGCAAAGAGTCTTTAGATGGTTTTGTGAAGACGTTTAGCAAACAGTTAACTGTTGACGGAAATGGAGGCATCTACGCTTTGGACTGCGAGATGGTAAGAGAACAGTCATTCTAATATGCTCACACATTGTTTAGCTAAAATGCAACTGTGGATGAATAAAGTTAGTCATGTTTAAAACATTTACAGTACATATTACAAACAGCTCTAAACTTGATGTATTTGACGCAACCTTGCATCTGGATACTTGTCCTATAGTGCTACACAAGGCAAGGCTTGGAGTTGACCCGGGTGACTGTCATTAACTCTGACCTCAAGGTCGTGTACGACACGTTCGTCAAGCCAGTTAGCAAAGTGGTGGATTACAACACACGGTAAGAACTGGAATCATCGCAACATTTCAGTGATAGAATTTTAATATTTGTGTAAGCCGTTCTTTTAAATCTGCTCCTGTTATGTGAACGTGTCCAGGTTCTCGGGTGTGACGCAAGAGGATCTGGAGAACACCACCATCACATTGAGAGATGTTCAGGCTGTGTTACTGAGCATGTTTAGTGCTGAGTCCATTCTGATTGGTCACAGTCTTGAGAGTGATCTCTTCGCCCTTAAGGTCAGTCAGGAAGCTGCCAAACAATATGCAGCCAAATCATGCTGGCTTGTAGGATATTTTTACATATGTATTGGGAGTAGATACAAACGGTGGGCAGTTTGAAGGGTTTTGGAATGGTTTCATTGTCTTTTAATGTATATTTGATAACATAATGGTGCAGACTGTTCTTATTCTGTTGTTCTGATCTTGTGCCTGTATGTTCTCTGTTTATTAGCTCATTCACAGCACGGTTGTTGACACAGCCATCGTGTTTCCTCATCGTCTGGGTTTGCCTTACAAACGTGCACTGCGCAACCTTATGGCCGACCACCTTAAACGCATCATACAGGATAGCGGTGAGCATGTTACTCTTAGTAATCTATCCAAAAGATGTAGAATATCAAATGCAACTTTAAAATCAAAAGAAACGAATTATAAAACTGAGTTTGCTCAGAGAGGAGATTTTTTTACATTTTTATTTTATGGTCGTGAGAATTACGCACATTTTCTCCTAAATTATTAAGTTTATTGCTGTAATGCAACTGTCTATCTCATGCCTGTGTTACTGTTTACTCTTTTCTTATTCTAATCTATACAATAATTTTCTTGGAAATGAAATCAATATTTTAACTTTAGAACAACAAATACTACTATAAATGAATGTGTCACGTATTCATAAATTAAAGTAAATACAATTTTAAAATGTCTTTTTATGATTGTAAATATAAATGAGAAAATTGTTTTCTATTCATTTTTGGGTAAAACTACTGGGACAGTTTTTAACAGATTCCTTTATCGACAGAATGTAATATATTTTTATATATATAGGAATCTGTTAAAAACCAAAATGAATAGAAAACAATTTTCTCATTTATATTTACAATCATAAAAAGAAATTTTAAAATTGTATTTACTTTAATTTATGAATACGTGACACATTCATTTATAGTAGTATTTGTTGTTCTAAAGTTAAAATATTGATTTCATTTCCAAGAAAATTATACTGTATATACACGCGTCTAAAAAAAATATATATATATATATATATATTGAAACTGCTCAAATTCTTTGGTTTGTTGATCAAAGCTTAGCAATGTAACATTTTATGATATCATGCAAAATAGAAGAGGCTTTAAATAACAGACAATGTATATATGTATGTGACTCTTGTTGGCAGTGGGGGGGCATGACTCTAGTGAAGATGCCCGGGCCTGCATGGAGCTCATGATATGGAAGCTCAAAGAAGATGCAAAGGTGAAGAGATGACCTTTAACCCCTGCTCTCTCCCAAGCTATGACCTGGAATTATTTTTTGTTGACAAGACTGACATTGAGGAAAAGGTAGTAAGCTCTCCTCTATGAGCGGTACTGGCGTCGCAATGAACTGTGGAAGAGAAAACGCTGTGGTTTGAAAGAGAGACAGAGTCAACGGGGAGGAGACCTGTGGAGTTTCCTATCAAAATAATCTGTGCAACAAGCAATCCTGGCTTCTATGATCCTAAAAAAACCTGACTGTGGTCATCAGTGCCATATTCTTGTTGAAAAGATTGTTTGGGGCGGGGCTTACTGACGTTTTTGTTAAGTTAAAAAAGTATTTTATATTTTTGATAAATGTCCCCTTCATCCCGTCAGTATTCCATCTGATCAGCGACTCTTCCTCCGAATCATCAGTGAATGAACTTTTGTTATGTGGCTGCAGGTGTCCTTATAATGTGTGAATGAATGTGTTGCACTCTACGGCAATTTGTTATCGAATCTGAGATTTCAAATCCACGATTATACTTGAAATCCTTTTTTGAGCACTGATGCAATGTCACTTCCTATAGTAATAACATGGCAATCAACACACTGCAAAACCCGTATCTGTCTAGCTTTAAGTTATTTAAAAATGATTATTCTTTAACATTTTCATGATGCCTTGTAAATCAGACTTTATACAGTATTATTATTATTTGTACTACATGTAGTACTTGATATTTTGGGACAGTTTGTTTACACGTTTGTTATGGATTGTTCACAATTTCCATGAACCAACAGGACAATTAGAAAAAAAATAAACAAAATTTTTGTTTAGTTCAATTCATTTTGTTGTTCATAGATTGTTGTTCACTTCAGCTAAACAATACAATGTTTTGTAAACTGGCACTAAATGTCACAATGTTTTTTCTAGCATTAGAAAAAAGCAATGTATCGCTTCCAAAAAACTGCTGCTTATAACAAAAAATGTTTTGTCAGATCAAATCAAGATGGTTGTACAATGTTTTGTTATATTATGTACTGACATCATTACAATAAGCTGTAAATAGGCTGTATGAAAACTTTTTGTAGCCGTTTAGTTTTATTTTCTATTAAAATCTGTAAATAAACTCTTGAAAATGGTTTAAACCCATCTTAGTGTTCATCTGTATTTTATGTGTCATGGATGTTCAATGCAGTTCGTCTGATGTTTCACAGTGTTTCATTACCTAATGCCCATGTGTCCAAGTGCACTTCCAAATGGATGTCAGGCATGGATTCTGTAATCTTTTATCTTTCCAACTGTTCCATTTCGCCCCACTCACTCGAGTTATTTTGTATGTCTATATACGAGACCCTTTCAAGCAGGTGCCTGACTAAGGACCTTCTCTTCAGCAGCTGTTTTCTTGGACAACAAAATGACACAAAAGGGCTGTGAAGGGACAGAGGGAAGGTCTATTGTATTCATCTAACCCCAGGCTCATGTGTTTACCCGGGCCCCAAGCATCTCATGTTGCAGTCTTCTCATTTATAGAGACCCCAGGTATTAAAAAGTATGGCAGGATCAATATCTCGCACATGTCCGGGTGGCCGTGAGGTGGGGGCGATTCTCGCTGTGTTTATTGAGTGATTTAAAGCTTTGGGCATGTGCAGCGATACAGCTTAAAGTCTTTCATTATCAAGTTCGATCAGTCTCTCCTCTGATCACCTTTGACTGCTGGAGGTCACTGGGGACAGGTCTGTCAGTCGTGGACAAGTGGAGCCTAGTTGGAAGTCTGTGTTTTTTTGAAGACGGCTGTCAGTCCTTTTTGGTTAATCGCACAAATACAGTGTTTTGAAGTTGTAAAGTATTTAAAATAGTGTCACATATTTATAATATATAACAACATGAAAATTGTGAGCAGCTTAAAAGGGGCAGTTCATCCAAAAAATATTTACTCTCCGTCATGTCATACCAAACCTGTACGATTTTGAAGAATGTTGGTAACCAAACAACATTGGACCCCATTGACTTTCTTTGAGAAATTTGTCAAAGTATCTTCTTTTGTGTTCCTATGAAGATCGAGTCATAGTTTTGAACAACATGAGGATTCATATAGACGATTTTTGGTGAACTATGCCTTTAGGCATCTAACATTTATTTTAGTGTGCTCTTATAACGGTTTAGTAGTGCCTGTTGTGTATCATTTGTTTGCTAATAATTTCTGCTTTTAAAAAAGTTTCGCTGGTCTTTGTATCTTAAATGTCCAAATACTTTTCTTCTGCAGGTTTTTAGTGAGGATCAGTCCGTTATCTAAAATAAAAATCTACTGCACGTTTCTTTCCTACAGTGTGTTCAGTTTTTCTTCCTTTTTTGTCTCTGAGCTCAATAGGTTTTTGTGTTCTGAGCTCTTTTAACAATATCTCTGGGTGCCTGTTACTGAAGCTCAAACCCGTGCCACTGACCTCAAGCTCCCGGACCCTCGCTGCGTGGGGTCAGAGGCCAAGCCGGCCACATCGATTTCCCCTTATGAAGAAGTGTTTAGCCCCATCCGCTTCTCCAACGGCCCCCCTCGCACACTCCTGTCCACACAGAGCTGCCCGGAGAGCCATTTGTGCTTCTCTGGGATCGATCCAGCAAGTGTCCGAGGGGCCTCTTGGTTAAGCGGCTCTCTAAGATAACTGACAACTACAAAGCTCTCCTCTTGACAGGTGCTTGTCAATACAAATTTCCCCTATTGATAGGTAATTAATGAAAGGGAGAGCATTCTGCTCCTCACACCAACATCTGTTAAACAGGACCTGTAAACAAAACCTGTGAAAGGCTAAATAAACCCCTTCAGTCCTCTTATAGGGCCCCCCTGTAGTTTTTAACCAATCCAAAGCATATTAAAATGCTTTCAGTTAGTGGCAGCTTTAGAAAGTCGGTAGAGATAAAAAAAAGGGTAGGTTCTTTTCGGAAAGGGGATTCTGCTCTACAAAAGAGCGCAAACGTTTCCACAAACTCAAAATTGATTGATTCCGACTGCTTGTTTCTGCACGCCACTTCGTAAGATGTAAACACATTTTTTATTCTTTTATTTTTAAATCTTACATATATAATTAAATCTTAAGATATTTGTTTTACATTTTGATTCAGTTGTAAATGTTCTGCTGGTTGTATTTTGTGCAAATGTTTGTTTTTTGTTAAAAAACTGAAACAGAAAGTTCTGACGGACCAGCGTTGCTTTTGTTTTCCAAAGTGCACTGGAAAAAAATCTGTTGGATTAACATGAAAACATTATGTACATCGGTTGCACATAATGAAGTTATGTTTACTCAGAATAATTTATCTATGTTCAAGTTGTCCAATTTATGTTTGTTTAACAACAACAGTAGACCATCCGGGTACTTTGAGAATACTCATTTCAGCATACTATGGGGACATACTAATTCAATTTTCGAATACTATTTAGGACGGATAGTATGCGAATTGGGACGCAGCACATGTCTGACAATGCAGTCTTATGCAAAGCATTCTGGGAAAATGTATCCTCTGCCCAGTTGTAACAATTATATGTGAACACAACACAAAGCATTCATGTAGTGCCAACATGAATGGATTAAGTTACATAAGTGAACATGAAAAAATCATGTTGTGGCCAAATTTTCCAAAACTTGTGTTGATTTAACGTGTTTAAATTAAGTAACTTGGAGAAGTAGCAAAATTCCTTTTTTTAGTGTCTATAGAGTGGAATCTATACTGGTTTCACCTTTATCTTTCATAAATAATATCTTAAGTGTTACTAAAATATAATGTAGTGAAATTAATTATTTTTACAGTACAGCCAGAAGTTTGGACATAACATCTAGGTTTTATTCCTATTATTCTCCACATTTTTGAATAATAGTAAAGTCCTCGAAACAATTAAAAAATTATAATATTGGCATGATATAATACTGTAGAAGAAAAAATACAATACAATAAATAAAATGAAATAAATAAAAACTGATTTCTTTTATTTAGCTTCTTTGAAGAAGCCGTCTTTAGCTCGGTACACTTTTTTCATAATGTGATGCCTGGGATGATTTTCCTACTTGATATTATTGATTACAAAGAAACCCTTGAATTAAATTTTTGTCATCAACAACATGTGTCTTTTGTTAAACACCTCTATTTATGCATCAGACTTGAGAATAAAATGCTTTTTGACATAAATTTAAAATGTATATAGATCTTTCTCTTGGTTTATCTATGCCTACTGTTTGTTTAGCATTTTTCTCACTCGCCTGAGTTAGGAGTAAGCAATTTTATGAGTTTAACCTTAAACTCTGTAAAAATCTGGTCTAGTCTAGACTGTATTTCAATAGCACTAATCTGTAAATGGATCCACTTGCACATAATATCCCCTAAACCCCTTAAACTCTACAGGCTGGACCTAAACCTTCAAAGCTCTAAGCTTGCCCACAGCTCTGTGCTAAGACAAATTAGTAGTTTGCATCCAATTACAACAACGTAAATAAACATCTGAATGTTGAGGGGAGATGAGAAAATTCCAGATCCGCTGGTGAGCAGGTCGGGGTAAAGCCGAAGAGCAATTTTAGGCTGATGATGAAAACGCAGCTCTCATTACAGATCGAGGCGGGTTGATGAGGTATGGGATGGTGTGTATTTAGAGTTTGGAGAGGGCATAGCACCGGGCGGTGGTTTTCAGGGAGGGGGGTCACACACAACCAGCGCCTTTGTGTGGCTCTAATCCTTCCAGCCAACACAGCTTTGGCCAGGTTTCATCATGAAAGTGCCATGAAATAACTGCTTTTTTTCTTAGAAGCAAATCTCCACTAATCCCGCAGGCAGAGGAGACAAAGGCTTCTGGGCTCTGAGCTCCGAGCTTTTAATGGGGTTCAGAGGCTGCTCAGCTGAGGTTCCTCTAAATGACTTATTTTGAGCGGACACTAATACAGCTTGACAGGCAAGAACGTCGCAAAGAACCTCGGATACGGGAGAAAAAGCTCCTCACAATTCCAAGATTTGTTTGGTAGGTCAGTCAGGTGTGAAAAGTGTAAAGTATTGATGTAAAAACGTGTTGTCATTTGACAGGGAGTCTGAATGAAAAAAGAAACAAAAAGGAGCGATAAGAATGATAAATCTCAAGGTTAAATAAATTTCACAGCAGTCAATCCACTACCAACAAATATTTACATGAATAATGCTCTTAGAGTCTTAGAGAATAGACTCTTTTTGAGTCATGTAATTTTACATTTACAGACAAACCAACCATGGTGGAAATGTGAGCAGAATGTTTATGTGAATGAGTTAAAAGTATTTTTTCTGTATGTGTATGCCACTTTTATGCCAGTAGGCCTGCTCCACAGTGCCCATGTCCTCTCGGAGACACACACACACACACACACACACACACACCCAGGAGTGTGCAACAGTGCTGATACTCGTGGGAAACATAATCTAGCCCTCCACATGCTTCGCCTTGCTGGCCCTGAGCTGCACAGTGTCGGGACTTAGTGGAATTTACATCTCTGAACCTCTTGAGCCGCTCCCAGCCGCTCGGCTGCAGTTTAACTGAGGATGATCTGATCTGAGGTGACTAAGGTTTCAGATGGAGCTAAACTGCTGGCTGATCTTAGTGTGCGAGTGTCTCGAGACATGGCTGATAGGACAAGCACTGACTTTTTGGTGAAAAAAATGTAGGTTTTTTGCGCTTATAACCGTCTGTGAGATTTGAATGGAAATATCGTTAATGTAGGTACATAAACAAATAGATGCCTTCACCCTGATGCAAATTGCTTTGTTCGTCCTCTGTGTCTTGAGAACAGTGTTTTGTTATTTTATATGCTAATGACTAAAATTCTCTTTATCGGCCCTGAGAAATTACCCTAACAGGCCACTTCCAGGGTGCATTCTCAAACTGACATTTTCTGGGCAAAATATGGGTCCAGTTAGCAAAACAAACCAGGCAGACAAACACCCACCCTTGGAGTTAATACTACCAAAAGCTGGAAAACGGTGGAGAAAGAAGCAAGTGAACAACAGACAATCAAAGGCTGTTATTTTAATCTGCCCAACCCCAGAGATTAGCGGAGCACATTGTTTTAATTGTTTTAAACGGGGGGGGGGGGAGCGCAATGCCCGCTCATTGATGGGAGATGCTTTGCCTAAATCTTCCAAGTTCAATAGTTTCAAAAACTTGAGCCCCAAGACCCCCCTTTCTCTCCCTCATCCCAGTTAATCCAGGCTAATACCTTTCTTTCTATTGGCTAATGGTTGAAGGAAGCTGAAGTTAATGCCTCTTAAATAGTGGAAACGGAGCTGGGGAGAAACTAAACCGATGCTTGAAATACGCATATGGAGCGCACGGTCTGTCTGACGAAAATTTAAATGCTAGTTCATCTATTTTTTTCGGATTTTCTAGCCTTTTAGCATCGTATGAGAATAAAGTTGCTGTGCACTCTTGGGTTACACGTACTTTAACTCATATTGCTGGGTACCATTTGGATCATTTTGGAAATCGTAAGTGTAGCTATTTATTTTTCGTTTTGCCTTTTGTTAATGCATATTTATGAACTATAATCTAAACATCTGTACTAAATTCAGGTTTTTACATAAAATTGTATTCTCACAGCAAGTAAAATGGATTCTGCGTACTTCTGTGGACCAAGAAGCAGCCAAGGGGCCTTTCCGTTGCCACACGTGAACTCGTTATTTTATGACGCTCACCACCAGCAGATGGCGCGGCAGTATCAGGTTCATACGGCGAGCGCTTCGTCACCCTTGCAAACTTTCACAGTAGCGGAGCGCTTGGCAGGTGGGTGACCAACATGTATACGAATAATAGATACCGTGACTTATTCTTTTAAAATAAACAATATTTAGTTGATAAATATACAATTGTTTAATATCAATGATAATAAAGTTATCCTACACATTTAGAGCTCATTCTTGAGGCGCGTTATGGGAACCAGCAAAAGCAGCGCCGCAGCCGCACAGCCTTCAGTGTGTCGCAGTTACAAGCGCTCGAAAAGGCCTTTCAGCAAACGCAGTATCCAGATGTAGGTATGAGAGAGAGGCTGGCAGTCTGCATCAACCTCCCAGAGGCCAGAATCCAGGTGAGACGACCTGTCCACGCATTAGACCACTCATAAAAATTAACCTTACTTTTGAATATAGTATCAAGACCCCTTAAATATTTGAAATTGAAAAAACATGTTTCTTCAGGTCTGGTTTAAAAACCGCCGTGCCAAGTTTCGAAAAGGTCAGCGTTTCGCTCCTGTTCTCAAAGAGGAAAGTCTTGTGCATCGTTGTTCTAGTAGGCCTAAGATAAGAAAAGAAGAAATGAAGGAGGAAGACTCCAATTCACAATCTCAAACCTCAATCAGAGACGACAAAGTCAAACCCACAATTTCATCTTCAACGGACTCTATTCATGTTCAGCCCCACCCCAGACTACACTCCTCTGCTGTTGTTCCATTCATTACAGGAGAACTCTACCAACAATCGATGCATAATGCACTTGGGCTACTGTCTGCTGGCCTTCCATTTCCTCCTACATATTTACCCATAATGCAGCAGCAGCCCAACATGGCTGTCAATCTGGTGCCAATGGGAAAATGCAGCAATCTCATGCTTCAGTCTGCCTGTCAATCTAAATCCATGGTACACCACCACCTGGACATGTAGCAGTACCACCGACCAAGAGGCCCCACTGACAGTTGTCCACTTTGGGGCGTAAACAGGGTAACAGATGTTCCCTGGTCCCTCACTCACAACAACATCATAAAACTTTTACATGAATGACTTGGGAGGGTTGGATATTTTTTAAACTTTCATTCAATTAAGTGGTCTTGATTGTATTTGTTCTAACAGGCTTATACCTCCATGCTTATAAGAAAACTTTCCTTAGCTTGGAGCATTGCTAAAAACCATTGTGTTGCACACATATTTTTGAGCACTTTTGAAGATTTTTATGAATTTTATTCTTACAGCAGAATTTGAATATTGAAAATATGTAAACGTGAAGACCCAAACAGATATTGACCTGAATCACTTGTGTTCAATGTGTATATTGAGGCAATAGTTACAGTGGAGCTATTTTTGCCGGTAAACAATTTGACCAGATTCTGTTTTCTGTAAATAGAACAATTTACTATACTTTACTACATTTTCATTTGTATTAAAATGTCGGTAGCAATAGCATAAATAAGTATTTTTGTGTAGTGTCTATTTTTATACAATATATACACTAATGTATGACCATCATATTTTCTGAATGCAAATAAATGTGAATTAAATAGTACACAACCTGTTATTTAACAAAGCTGTGACATTGGTTTGAAAGAAGTGTATTTAAAAAACTCTTTGAAACATATAAAAATTGTGTTCAGAAAAAGTGTGAAATAATTTTTGTATACATTTTCACCTCAGTAAAAAAAGTGTAAACACGTACATAAAAGCAATTAACGAACTCAACATGGCAACCTATGATCACCTCTCAATTTATCAATTAAAGACAGTAATTTCAATCCAAATTATTCTATGAATTAAAATAGCATTTCCTAAACAGACCACCAACTGTTGATAAATAGGGAGAACATTTTATTTCATTACCGGGTGGGGTTGATAGGGGGCTATAATACAGCTGCATATTCACCAATGAAGGTACGCAATTTTGAGAGCGTAGTCTTAGCAATGGGAGTGTCGGGGGGTGACGCCGGAGCTTCGCTCACCGAGACGGGTAACGTTAGCTTAAAGAGACAACAGCGAAGCCGGGCAAGTCTTCAAGGAAGAATTAAATCAAATTTCTAGCCGTAAATAAAGGACCATGTCGCGGCATACCACGTAGGAAATTCACACGCAGGTAAAATCATCTTTGTGTTCCATAAATAAAAACGCCCTCCCCTCGTTTTAATCGAAAACTGAAAGGTTAGCTGCTAAGCGGCTAATGTGATGTTCGCTTAGCCGGTGCGTTGCTAAGCTAGTTCATTTGTGGAGGATTATTGTTATGTTTGTCTGAAAATGTAGTTGTTTGACTGGTTTTCTGCGTTTCCCATTTTTATTCGTCCACGAAAAGAATGTAATTTGCTTTAAATGTATGATGAAATCCAGTTCGACGTGTTTTTATTTCATTTTTGACGGTTATGCGAGTTAGTCGTTAATTTTAAGATCGTTTTTAAAGAGGTTTGCGAATGAAAAGGATCTAAAATGGTATTATACGTTTCATAAATAGTGATGGTTGGGCATAAAAATATGTAATTTAGATAGGACATGACTGGAATCTAGATTTGGGACATAATCCTGAAAACATTTGATGGACGGATAACACTTTAAGTGAAAATGGCTGTATTCAAGTTATATTTTGTTGACCCAGTTTGAAAACGACGTTTTCTGTGTTGCAGTGGACACGCAAGTCGTCATTAGCAACTAAACGGTCTGTCATTTTAAAAAGGTTAAAATAAGATAATGCGGATATGCGAGTGTGTAAAGTGTCGTTTAATGCATGGCAGATCGTGTAAACTGTCTTTGGATGTTTTGTGTCCTAGTTCTAGCCTGCAATCAGACTTAAAATATATCAAACAGCTCTCAGTTTCACTACAGGCCAAACAAATTAGTATGGAAAAGCACATAGTGCTCAAGGAAATAGATGACCAAGCTGCTCTCTCTATCTTTCTTTGTCCCAGGCCCAAATTAACAACCCACAAAAGTTCAAACTCGCAAACAAGACCAGCTTCTCTTTTAGCCATCTGAGAAAGTAGAAGTAAATGTCTTGGCTTTTACAGTCTGTAACACTTGCATATTTCCTTTTTGAAAGCTAAGCTCACATATGAGGGGGAGGTTGTATTGGTTAATGATGACAAGCTTGAAAGGCTTGGTTTCTATCCATGGCTGTGTTCAATATTCTTGCGGGGGTAAACAGATTGGTAGCTGGCTGTTTATCTAGTTCTTTTGTGGGCAGAGTGGCTCGAAACAGCTGTGAACACTAACTTCATGAACACAGCAACCACTATTAATCTGTCATGCGTAGTTGTAGATTGCATGTTATTATAATCATCATTTTGGCTTCAATGACTGTGTTTTTAAAGTAAAATTGTTTTTCATGGCTGTGGTTGTTGTTAATCTCTGAAATTCATCTCTTATAAACTTTCAAATTGTCAGGTGAAGTCTGTTTTTATTGTAGCCCACAATGTGAATTTGTTTTCTTACCTAGTTTGAAAGACAATTATACTAGTAGACGATAATATGCCTTACAATAATTAGTATATGTGCACTATTTCTATTCTACTGGAAAACCATATCTTGTAATTAATTCTCAGCTTTGTGTAATTGTTGCCTTGTGGCATAGCTTTCCATTTCACCCTCGTATAAGCTTGTAATCAACATTTAATGGAATGCAACAACTGGTGAGGTAACCAATCCCGACCCAACAAAATGCATTATGTGCCACAGAATATGACTAATCAAACCATGTCACTTGCTTTCCCAGCCTTGAGGTTATTCACATTATGTAGAATCGCGTCAATGTGCACTTCCTTGTAATACAGCTTGCTAGTTGAATACCTTATGTAACCTGTTCTTTTATTGTTCACCTTTGTGTAGCATCTACAGTAAAACAGTGTGCAGTGTAGATTCTGATAGCGATTGTGGAGATTTATCATTATATGCTGAGATTGTAACTGTTTACCTTGATATCTGAAAATTCAGTCCCTCTTCCAGCAACTAAACATAATTCTCTGTGTTTATATGCATGGTTATAATCGTGCTATAGTGAGTTTTTGCATAGCTAGTAGCTACAGTCTTTATCTGTCTAACCAAGTTTACATGACACAATACGTAATTGTGTCACGTCTGTGTTTTGGAGCATGCATACAACAGTGAACCCGGCTGTAGCCTGATTATTATGTAAACAGGGAGAAGCCAGGCTACAGTCGCAAAAACGATATTGTATTAAAAAACAAAAAAATGGTATTAGTCTGATTTAAAAAGACTTTATTGTGTAAATGTAAGCCTACTTGATGGATGTTTGTAGCACAGGGAGGGAGGAATCATCTTGTTTTCATAATTTTCATAATTGTATGATTTCATAACAGTATTTTAATTTTCCAAGTCTAGAAAAACTGAGCAGTGCATTAATCTAATGAGTTGCTGAATAAGCAGTGGCATGGATTTTGAATTTAAGGACTAAATTCACAGATAAAGTGTCAGATGTTTTTTTCAGCTAAGCTGTACATTGCTCGTCATCAGCTTTGGTCTGGTATCCTTTTACAGCCAGTCTCAGGACTGTTCCACTGTCAGGCAGCCATTGATCGGTTTAAGTGCATTTTCTGAAGGAAAGCACAGCCGTCTTTCCAATAGTTCTTGCATTACCTGCTCCGACTATTTTCCATTTACATTAACAGCAATGCTCACCCTGGATGGGGGTGGTGGATGAGTGTGGAATAGAGATCTCTGACCCTCTACACCGCTTCTCCTCTCCATTGTCAACCACACAGGTGTCATCAAAGTTCCTGTTGGAATTAGAAACTGATACCGGCACTGTTTGGCTTGTAATTCTCAACCATCCGGTTCCACACTTTGAAAATCCCATGACCTGGAGGCAGACCAGACAAATTCAGTTGGTGTAGCGTCATACTGGCTCCAATTTATTGGACCACCAGAATTGTAATGCTGTTTTTCTCTCTGTTTTTAAATGAGTGTTATCCATTTGGTCTTCAATACTTTTTTTTTATTTTTTAGAGAGGATACGTTCACATCGTGTATACGTGCCATGCCTACATTGCCTAGTATGCACTGTTATGGCTTGCTATTATTGATTTGTTTTATTGGACCTTGAGGTAATCTGAAAATGGATTCCATGAACATTGAAGGCTAGGATTAGTGTCTGTGTTTCAGAGCCTCAGCCCAGCGTCATCCATCGCTTGTGTTTGTGCATTGATTTGTAGAGGACGACTCGCTTTAAATATGCATGACCTTAACATTTCTGTACATGCATTCATATGATATCTTGCTTTTATATAGTTTGGTGAATGCCATGTAATGAAACTTGATTGTTTTTCTGATTCTCATTGGTAATCTGCTTGTCTCTTGAATTCTTTTTAGGGTACCGCTGGTTCAGTCTGGGTCTGACCACAGCGGTGTTAAGACATGAAGAATGTTCACTGTATCACCTAAGACTGACTTCAAGGAAACCATGAGGAGCACACGGGGACGTTCACTGGCTGCAGTTTGGTTCCACTAGCAGGAATTGTGGATGTGTCAGTGCTGAAAACCTTGTGTGGGTGTATGTGTGTGCGTGCGAGCGTGCGTGTGTCTGTATGTTTGCGTATGCTAGCATAACCTGCCTGCTTCAGGCAGTGACATGCTACTCTGAGGGAAACCGTACAGGAAAGTTCCCATCCAAAGGATTAATGCGAGGAGGACGCGTCCGGTGATACCCACTGCTTCTGCAGGAGACATCAGTTTCTACTCCTCTGAAATCACTGATACACAGATACTTCGAAACCCCTTCACCTGTTTTGTGTTCTTGCCACCGTCCCCACACATTCCCTGGGGGTTGTTTTGAAACCTCTCTGTTTTGCATGGCAGGGGAGTAACCGTGGAGAGGCCAGGGTATCACAAGCTTATGGATTTTGAGAAGAGAGGTGGGAAGGGGGACACAGAGGAAGGGAAAAAGATGTCTAAAGCAGCCAGTAGTAGGACTGGACATGCGGGCCGGGGAACGGGGACCAACTCTGGGGTCCTCATGGTTGGCCCCAACTTCAGAGTTGGGAAGAAGATCGGCTGTGGAAACTTTGGTGAACTGCGGCTGGGCAAGAACCTCTACACCAATGAATATGTGGCCATCAAACTGGTAAGGAGTCATGCAAAGATCAATGATTATGGTTTTGTTAAAACATTTTTTTTTTACATGATACAGTACAGCGGCTGTAACAAGAACAAACTGAAATGAAAAACAAAAAAAAATGCTCCAACAGAGCTCCCCCATCCCCACTGTACCAGTATTATACATTGTCTTATTATACACATTATTTACTGTATCAATATGGCCTCTCTGTGCCATATATATTGAAATAAAACAACTTTGAGGAGAGGAAAATGTTCATTGGGCAGGAAAAATTACATTTGGATTTATGTCAGCAATGGTTGCCAAAACGTATTCTTTTATGACTGCAGCCCCTTGTTGCCATGTTTATTTGAGGAGAAAAAAATCGACATTTCGGATATTTTGCTTCACTTTATTGATATTCTCTTTCTCATGCCTAGAATCTTTTTATAAAGAGACTGTATTTTGGGGTGAAAAATTTGGGGAAAATAAGATAAACTCCCAATCAGCGTGCACTGTAGAAGCACACACTCATTTATTATTGTTCAATAATTTTTATTTGGCCAAAATGAACTCGAGTTAAGAATAAAGTTGTGCAGAACACTAATGCAGATAAAATATAAACATTACATTTTTAAAGAATTGTACAGCAACCGAAACTATTGCAAAAGTATTGTATCTACATCCAGATATTAATATTCTTTTGCATATTTCCATCCCTCTAGTTATTAAATTGTTTACAGATGTCTTCTATTTTTCATCAAGCACAAATTTAGTTTTTGCAGATGCAATAAATTGTGAAGTTACTAGGGGTGTAACGGTTCTCGGTAAAAAATTGAACCGCACGGTTCTCCACCAACGGTTCGGCGTTGGACGCGGCTCATCTTAAATCTGATGACGCATTTATAATATGGTTCGTTAGAAATTATAAGGTGTAAAACAGACTGACAAAGTTCAGCTTATGTATGTTTGTCGATGGATTCCTACGACAAATACCTACAAAAAATCAAATAACGTAGACAAATTTCAATAAGATTGACGTATGCTGTTATGACCAGTCATATGCTTTCATCACCCGGGTGTTGTGAGCGCGCGAGTGCAGGTGAGACCTGAACAGCACATGTTGCTATTTAAACTACACTCATTCAAGCCTTGCCAATTTAAACATTTAAGTGCAAGATGATGCACAAGAAAACTCGCTTGCGAGCTCTGAGAAGATCCGAAGCGCACATTAGGAAAGTCTCAGACATGGCGCAAATATTGAGTTGTCTTTGAAGCGCTTAAATGGACAAATTCACACACGAAGTAGGTCAACATGCCCCTCTTGTCCAGTATCTTAACAAACATGGTAGGTTATGTCTTAAAGGCGGGGTGTCCGATTTCTCTTAGCCGTTGTTGATTTTCAAATCACCAAAACAAACACACCCCTACCCCCATCTTTCGCTTTCGTCAGCGCTCGGCTCGGCTAATGTCTGTCCTGTGCATTGTGCACCTTACTGCTGATTGGCTACAAGGTTGTTTTGGTACTCTGCCCGACTCGGTTACTCGGTTACCATCGGTTATCCCGCCTTTAAGTGAACGGACGAAACAGATGAAAAACAACGTATGTGTACAGTATTAGTGTACTGGATCTGTTTCATTCCTCTTAAAGCGACAGCAGCATATTCCTGCTGTCTGTTAAAAGTCAAGGAAATCACTCACTGCTTGTGACTCAATAGCTTCTGTAACTTCAATTATGATTCATCTTTATTTAATTTGTACATATGCAATGTTGTTTTATTTGATTACTGTAATCCATTTCTACCTTAAAAGGTATGTATATATATATATATATATATATATATAGTATCTTATTTTATTTTCTGCTTATTTTACAATCTACTTGTAGATTGATTATTTGTTCTTATTTTTATTTGTCAGTAGTCCCTTTTCCCTGAACATAGCACAAACCGAACCGAAATCATGACCCTAAAACCGTGACCCGAACCGTGAGTAATTTGAACCGTTACAACCCTAGAAGTTACAGATTCTAACATAAGACAGACTGATTTATTTTTTGACTTTCTCACAGACGTCTGCCTCTAGATACACATATAGTTAATGGAAGTTAGTGTGTATTGAAGTCCACAGCATCCTGGTAGTGCACAGTAGTTCAGCTTTCCTCAGTGAAACACAGACAGGTTTTTACAATGATTGGGCAATGATTTAATAAATGTAGTTAGTGTAACTTTGGATACAGAATTGGGTAATAGCTAATCGAGAAGCACACAGTGGTTTCCCTGTTCAGCTTTCAGCAAGCAAAATAAATCAGTATGACTGTTTTTTGATGCATCCCAGGGCTCTAGAGTGCGACCAATTTGGTCGCACATGCGACCTAATTTCTCAATGGTGCGACTAAAAAAAATCGGAGGTCGTACCGGTGCGACCAGCCGTTCGAGGGAAAAAAAGTCTCTGCGAAAGTCTCCCTGTGGTTCAACAACAGACACATTAGGCCCATATCGTGGTCTAAACCAATCAGAGATAGTGAAGGGCAGACCCCCCTCTGATGCCGCGGATGATGAGATCCGCAATCTTGCAACTTAAATACATATGCAGAATACAAGAATTTCCCCTGCTAAGGTACAAAACAGCAAAGATAACGAAATGTGTTGCAAGTATTGTATGGATGTGAAGCTAATGCAGGAAACGTGTTTAAACTTTATGCACTAAACTATTGTATAAAGATCTCTAACAATACTGCAAAGCGTACAAAACGTTATACATCACGCTAAATACTATTTATTTGTAAGTCGCTATTGATAGAAGCCAAACGTGTATCAATGCAGCTTTCATGAAGAATAATCACTAAAAGCCTTCAGGTCTCGCGGGTTGTTTGAGATGCGCGCGCCCAGAGAGTCAGAGCACAAAATACTAAACGGAGTTCTCTTTCACGCCTTCTTACTCTGAAACGGACATATTAACACAAAATAACCTAAAAATTCCCATATTAACAAGAAACCTTGTAAAGGTATTCAGTTTGTTTCGTGACCAAACAGTTGGGAAACAAAACACGTGTTCCAGTATATTGTGCGAGCTCTTAAAGGGGCAGCAGCATAATGAAGATCTCTGTTTATAATGTTCATCAAACAACAACGGACGGGCCCAAAACACTCACTGTTATTAAAGGAATTGTGTTCTCTTATAGGTGTTGTTCACAACAAATAAAGGAAGAAAGTAGCTTTAAGAAAGATGTGCTTTAAATATGGTAAAGTGTTGAAAGAGAGTTTACATATACAATAAAAATAATTCAATCAAACAATTATTTGTATTAATTTCTAATTGATTTATTAATGTATTAAACACATTTTAATGACGTTTTAGTGATTCTTTTTTCTTATTTCACCCCACGACTCTGGTGCTATCAAATTAAGGGCTAGTAGCACCAACTGAAAAACTTGGTAGCACCAGTGCCACCTCTCTCAAGTGTTAGTCTAGAGCCCTGCTTTCTTGTAGAATTGTGCTTCAAATAAAGAACTTTATGTTGACCAGATTGTTAGTTAATCATTTACAAGTCAATATTGCCTATATGGACAGCGATTAAAAAAAAAAAAGTGAACTTGAAAACTGCGGTGTTAAATGCGATGCGGTCGAAAATTTGGGTCGAAATTTTGCGGTCGGAAAACCTAACTTTTGTGCTGGTGCACCTAAGAAAAAAAGTTAGGCGCACCAGTGCAACCAGTGCAAAAAGTTAGTCTAGAGCCCTGCATCCTCAATTTTTGTTGCCCTCTTAATGAGCAAAAAAGACGTTTATTGATGAGTGATATTGTCCGGTTTTCATTTGCGAGAAATATGATGGCACTTATTTTTTCAATTGTGCTAACTTTGGCTGGTTGGCAATGTGAGGTATAAAGTACTTCTGCCAAACCAAGTGAAATGGTAATGACCATTATTAATAAACATGACAAGGTCCTTTAAGGAAATACGAGTCTGATATCCATTTTTCTGTCTGGTAAGTGTGAGGAGATTTTACTGCCCTTGTGGACTATCATTTATAAATGGTTTCTGTATTCATCGTATTTTCATTCGCACTTCTGCACTTGGCACACAAACGCAACCAAGGGATTCCTGAAAGTACTCGTGACATTTTCATTGTGCTGCACCCAAACAGAAGCTCAAAGTTCAGTGCTATTTAAAGTCCATGTTGTGTTTTATTGTTTGATAGGACTTGTATAGGGATCATATTAGGCTGTTGATGTTCTGGGAAATGACCGTCGAGTAACTCGGCACCCTGAGAAAAAGAGTGTCATTGACAATCATAGACACACTTAATCATCCTCCCTACCGGATCCTTCAGTAAAGGATATGATTATCATTAATTATTATTAATGATTATGAATGCATTATATTAATATATGATTATGATTGTTTTATTGTGACAAATCTGACAAGCCTGAAAATGAACTGCATTAATGCTGATGTTTGCTCCAGATTTCCTGCAGCAAGTTTAGGATTAACTCCGAGTCCCAATATTCCCACATAAAACCCATTAGAACAGGTCCAATGTAGGATTGTTGTCGATATACAATTTGCTATCGGGAATGTTTATCAAATTCACTTTGCCAGTTATGAAACGCTGCTAACTGGTTCTCAGAGTTTTTATTAGCCAGTTCTTTTTTTTTGTTTGTTCCTTGTTTTGTGGCAACCGCACCTGGAGCAAAGGTGAACACAAGTGTCGCACGTCTGTACCACGTGATCATAAGAAAGAAAAGAGCTACAAGTACTTCCCTTTGACAGAGTCACAGTAAGAGTGGAAAAATAAAATACAAGAGGAGCTGGAGAGAGAATACAGCTGATGAAAGCTTCTTTGTTCCCCGGTTCTTGTCGACACAGTGCTGCTGTCAGTTCATACTGAGAGGCTCACCGGGGACCCAGAACAGAGTGAAAGAGTGGAAACACTCGTCAGTCTTTCTCACACACATTTCACTTGGGGACCCCAGTTGTGTAACACATGTATGACAGCTTCCAAAACAGCTACTTTGGAGTAATTCAAGAGCTTTGGTTTGTTTGAACCTGTGGTCGCGGATGTCAGTGTAAGAGATCCTGTGATGGTTGTCCGTCGTTCCTGTGTATTTCATTTCTGTGCAATACGAGTTGCTCGTGCCCCACCCATATACAGTCTGTCTCTAATTCTGTACTCTTGTTTACATTTACATTTAGTCATTTAGCAGACGCTTTTATCCAAAGCGATTTACAGATGAGGGAAACAATGGAAGCAATTGGAACAACATAAGGACAACAAAAAGCATAAGTGCAAAAAGAAAATTGGTCTCATATAGCCCATCACAGTATACAGAGCTAAGGTTTTTTTTTTTTTTGTGAAAGAGTAGGAAAGAGATAGAAGTCAAATTGTTCATCTATTTATTATTTGTTGAGAGAGAGAGAGGAATGTGTTTCCAGCATGAACGGATAAATTGGCAGGTGTCTAGGCAAGAAGATTGGTTTTGTCACGGTGTCCATTAGCACTTGTTTAATAATGAATCACTGGATTTTCGATCCATTGATTGACAGCTTCTGTCACGTGACTGACAGTAACCAGGCCTGAGAGAGTGAAATCTACAATACTCATCCTATGTGGGTGGTAATCTTTTTTAATAATAATAAAAACTTCAAATTTGTCTACGTTTCTACCAGATGACATTTCTTTAGTCGTATAGAACTGCATACTTCCCAACCCTACATCCCTCTTGTTATTGTAGGAAGTGGTGAATAAATGCATTTGAAGTGATTCCCTTTTTACATTGCTGAACAATAAAGGATGTTAGCATTTACCGTTTTTATGATCTAAATCCCCTTATATTTTGTTCTACTTTGTTTGACTTTGTTGGAGCCGCATGTGTTTGTCTTTCATTTTAAAATGTTGTTCGTAGACTCATCCAGTCAAGGATATGAAATGGGTTGCTTGTAACATCCTCTCAGTAAGCGAACGATTGATTCAATCTGAGTAGATTATGCCTGTCACATCTGCTCCTCAACTGCATCGTGAATTACCGACTGCTCTGGAATCCTGTTTTATTGCCCTTGGGCCGGTCACACTAGTGACAGTGGTACCAGTCTGTGTACCAGCTCAGCTATTAGACCTCTGCAGCTGTTCTCGCTCCATCTGCAACTCTGAAATCTGATCTGGAGCTGTGAGGATGAATAAGGTGGACACAGACCAACTGTTTCTGTCCTATCCAGACTCCTCAACACCTTTGCCCATAAAGACTTGAGACTTAGGGTTATAGTGTCGTGCGCTACAGCTGGCTTTGAGGTTTTCAAGAGAAATGCACCATTTGAGTATTGATCTAAATGAACCCTGTTCACTTGATTCTTCTGGTGTTGTTGTGCAGGGTTCATAAGTGCATGGTATTAAAAGTGTTTGATTTTGTATATTTATTGATCCATTAATAAGCTTTTGTGTGTTTCTCGTGTGATGTAATGAGTGATATTAGCCTGTCCAATCAGATCTTGATGGATAGAATCAAATCCCACTCTATTTTTATTTACTGGCAATTACTGTTTTTTCAAATTTTGTATTGTCTTAAAGTGCAGAATTTTCTAAAGCATAACCATTAACACTAGCCGGGTTTCCATCCAAAGTTGCGAATTTAGCTTATGCACAAAATTGGAATATCGCATAAAACATTTTCGAATAAGCTACGAAGTACTACTGCTACTGCTACTAAATATCAGTAAGAAAAGTAAGAGAAGCCACTGAATATAATAATTTTCATATATAATAAAACTTGCGCAAGCAGACGATTACGAAACACAATAAATGCGCTGCTTTTGTGGAGGCCTGCTGTTTGGGAAACACAGTCGTGACAGTTCTAAGAGGCAATTACAGAATACTTTGACGACTTTGCTCAGGCATTTAAGAATGACCGTAACAACATTTCTCATGCTGTGTACCAAGATCAGTTCTCTGGTTAGTCAGGTTACTTAGTCTTATAGTGCAGTTACGGGGCTTTTTTTGAGGAATTTATTCGGCAAATGCGTTTCCTTCTCCCATTATTCGCATTAACCCTTTTTCGCAAAAAAGAAAAACCACCTCAAGCGAGCGTAAAAACTTTTTTGCGAATTAAGGGTTTTTAATTCGAAATTTGCCGTTTCCATCACTCGTTTCTGATGCGAAACTTCAAAATGCGAATAAAACCAGAGTGATTGAAACTAGGGCTGTGCGATTTGGGGAAAATATCTAATTGCGATATTTTTGACAGACATTGCGATTGCGATTTGATTTGCGATTTTAACTTTTCTAATTCAAGCTTCAATTCAATATTGTTGTGTGGAGCACAGTATGGGTATAGTTACCCTGAAAGAAAACAACAAAAATAGAAACATTTAATTGTTTCCATTAAAACCATTACAAAATTAATTTTTGTAGTGTGCTTTGGGCATTATTCAAATAGGTCTTACTGTTGTTCAATTGGTTCCCAACTTCCAGATTACATCACACCAATAGAATCCAAATACCAGTGTACACTATTGTAGTTTCCATTAAAACAAATACAACTCCCATTGTAACCCTTAAATCCATAACATTTTCTATTGTGTTAGTGAATTATTAAAATAGTTCATAGTTTACATAGGCTGATTTATTATTGTTTAAGTATGTGGGATTTTTTAAAACAAGTAAAAAATGTGCTGAATGTTTAATTTCATCCAAGTGAAATTAGCAAAACAGTTAGATAGAATTTACATTTGTTTGAAACGCGGAGCTAGGCGTGAGTTTACACAGGGTGCGCGCGTGCGTCAAGCCTCGTCCATATTGCCAGATGCCCATGTGGAGCCGGACTCAAGTACTATAAACGTCATTACGAAACAGGCTGTGTATGCGCGTCAAGTTTAAACGGCTCGTCCGCGAGACGCGCAACGCGGGGCAGAGACGCGCGAGTATGACAGGCTGTGTATGCGCGTCAAGTTTAAACGGCTCGTCCGCGAGACGCGCAACGCGGGGCAGAGACGCGCAACGCGGGGCAGAGACGCGCAACGCGGGGCAGAGACGCGCGAGTATGACAGGCTGTGTGTGCGCGTCAAGTTTAAACGGCTCGTCTGCGAGACGCACAACGCGGGGAAGAGTCGCGCGAGTATGACATAGGCTGTGTGTGCGGTCTTCTGAATTGGACGGTTCTTTAGTATTTATTTGCCTAATGATCGATCTGACTCTGCAGATGCCATAATAACACACACTCTCTCTCTCCTGCCTTCTGTATGTTTGTTTTTTAATGACGGACGTTTATGCAGTTGGCTGGGGCAGTGCTGATTAGGCATAACGGAGGTGCGCTCACTCAGTTGGTTAGCAAGAATGCCACTCAAAGCGGGTTTGGAACAGACGCGTTTCCTATTTTTCACATCGCTTCCACATCGCAGCCTCTTGCGATTAGCAAATCGCAACGTCTCACATCGCGATTCGATTTCGATTAATCGTTCAGCCCTAATTGAAACCCGCTTATTGATTATGAAGCCATACGAATTTGATATTTTTTCCTCCTAAAAATGTTTTAAAAACGTTTAAAGAAACATTCATAGCACCTCATTCTCTGGCCTGCTGGCTGCCAACCTGCCCTTCTCATCCCGAGTCAGCATTGTTAATGGGTTCCACACCTGGCTTTTCTAACACATCATCAAAACATACCTACACAGTTGGCATAGCAGGTGCTACCAGAAGTGCTGTCTCATTTAGTTTGGGACATATTTTAGGAAAAGTTGTTTATGCGCTTTTAAGGTCTTTGCACATACAGTCCGAAATTTTCGTATGCGTTTTTTCGTATTTGCCTCTCGTTTGTACGGTGTCTCTGAATTGTTAAAAAAGGCCACACAAAATGCTTGACGGATGCGAAAAACGCAGAAAATCGAACCCGGTCCGAATTTTTTTTATGACGGACGAAAATATCGGAGGCAGTGTGTAAATGTGATTGACACAACGTGAGGTCGTATTTATTTTTTAACGTGCGGAAATTTCGGACGCAAATTTCGGACTCAATGTGCAATGGGCTTTAGTCTCCGGCTTTCTTGAGTGTTGGTTAGTTCAAGATAATCTTAGTCACCTATTCATCCAGATGATTGAGCTATGGTATTTTAACTTTGGCACATGTGAACACTTGGACAATGCTTTTGTGATTGTGCGTGATGATGTGTGTAATGGCGCAGGCATCACATTAAAATGAGACTCATGATTCTTACGCAATGGATTTGTTCTCGGTGTTGTCAGTCAAACTTTTAAATGGCGTTAAAGCTTCACTTGGTAAAATTGCTTTTAACGGTTTCCCCCTCTTGCTTGCTTACAGAAACGTACGTGCTCAAAGCTCTGTCAGGTGAAAAGAAACTTTCTGGTTTAGGTTAGACTTCTAGTAGTTGTTTGTGGAACACAGATTGACTGTGTACATGTTTACGCATGCAAACAGTTGAGGGTGTGTGAAATAAAGTATTGCGTCTGTCATATTAATGTAAATACATGTTTTCATTAACATGAAATGAAAAAAGACTTTCACTCACATTTTCATATTGTTAAGTCTTATTGTTCCAGTTGTCATTATAAATAATGAATTGCATGTTATTCTTAGGAAAAAGCCTTGCGCATCCTGTTTATAGCAGAAATACGCGTTTGGATGAACTGAAACGTTTGCATAGAATTCACTAACTGCTTCAGATCATTTCCATCTCATTGTAGTGTAGCCTAAGGCAAAAATACCACACCGCAGGTTTGACACAGGATGGCTCTTAATGCATACAGACAGGGCTCAATGATGAGGATTTTTTGCTGTTAACCCGGTTAGGCCAGCAGATCTGTTATCGTGTTTTCACAATGTAACTGCATTTGATCAATTCTATACCGGATACTAGATAAACACACACTGACCCCGCAAGGCCATGGCTCATCATATTCATGTTTCATATTATTTGATGCTTTATAAAAATAAATGGACGTGCAAGGGTTAGTTTTGAAGTTTTTTGTAATTTTTGCAGATTGTAAACCTTTAGTCATTTAGTTGTCACTGAAATCTCACATTATCTTTTTCACCTCCTTTACTCTCAACTGGGACATTTTGAATGCAAGTTCGGGTGTGTATAATCTGTCCGATCCCTGTTCTTCTCTTCCTGGAAGAGCTTTGTGTTTGTCTGAGCGCGGTGACATCACAGCTTAACAGATGCAGCCCTGCACCGCTGCGTTCTGAGCGGGTAACATGAGCAGGATTGAACCATTTGAACCCAGAACACTGAACCCTCTTAATCTGTAGTGTTATAACCACCCAGCCATTACAGTATTGGTTGTGAGTGTCTGAAGCTGTGTACATGCTGTGAAAAGAGAAAAATGTGGTTGATATGTTTACAATTTACTGAATGATTTTAATCTAGCCACAAAATGAAAAACATTGAATCTACAGCTAGAAATATGCAGAATATTCACCAAGACATTTTCTCTAAGGGTACTTTAGTTTGTAGTGCACCCTTAGTTTATGGGCCACCCCTACCTGTGTTTGAAGCCATAACTTTTGTATTACCAGAACTTCAATCACAGGATATTACACCATTAAGCTCATGTTTCTTTCGCTGTGATCTCAGGTATGCTATTGCTCAAACATCTGTAGTGTAGTGAGGTGGATGCTCCTTCACCTTGAGGCCAGCCTGCTGAACTCCAGCGGCTCGGTAACATGACTCCCAGACCCGACCTCGGTTGAGTACTCGCTCTGTGTTCTCTGTTACAGACCATTAACCACTGGAAAGTTTTTCCTCTCTAGAGCTTTCTAAAGGGTGCAGGGATGGATTCCTATAGCAGAAAGCAAATGTGGGTGGATGGTGGAACAGTCTCAGCTAGTTTGGCCGTGAGAACTGATGCAGGCGTTTGCATCTCTTTTCTCCTCCCACCTCTGTTTTTAGCAGAGCATGTGATCTTTGTCATCTCTGTTTTTGCAGATTTTGATGATTTCAATAAAGTCTAATGAACGCTACTCGGTTAGCACTTTTATCAGTTTGTCTATGGCTGCGACCACGCTTGAGTGCTTAATCCTGTTCAGCACTGGCTTTGGGTTTTAAGGGGAGTGACAACCAGATTCTGTTTGAAAAGAGCTTGTTCACACACCAAATTGAGTGATATTTTTTATTTCTCCAAAAGAGCTGTGCTGTTTAGGTTTCATCATACAGTAAATTATTTCATCTTTATCATTGATGTACTGATAAGCCTCTATATCTAGTCTGTACTAATAATGTGATGCTGAAGTTTGTTTCTGTATTTGTCACTATTGATTTACCAACAGTTCCTAATGCCCAGCTTTTCTGTTTTTCTCTTTCAGGAGCCAATCAAATCTAGAGCGCCACAGCTCCATTTGGAGTATAGATTTTATAAACAGCTGGGAAATTCAGGTAAGAATCGCGGCCTTTCCAAAATCATTGTGTTAACGTGGTTTATGAAAAGCTACCACCTCCTCTTCCGGTGTGAGATGGAACGTCTCTCAGTTTTGCGCTGAGAATTATGGGGGCGGCGAGCTGCAGTCTTTGATGTGGCTGCTTCACCCATCAGCAGAAAATGACAGTGAGAAACGAGATGGGGAGATTAAAGGGGGATATCAGAGGTTATCCTGCGTGGAGTGGGTGATTTGACCAAAACCTTATCATGGTATGACCAATGGCCATAGTAGTTCTTACTTTGTGTAATGACTCATAATGTGTCTCCGCCTCTTGGATTAAAATGATCTCTTGCTTTATGAATGAGGTTATAATGGATTAAATCGCGGTGCGGTCGAAGAGCTACACCCGACCGTTTTGATTGTAATTACCACACACGTTAACAGAGCCAGAAGGATGAACTTTGATCCTTTTAAGTCCTTCAATGAAAAGGAGGAGCAGTTTATACAAATCGTTGGTGCATTTGTCCGTTTGATCACCGGAGCCAGAAGGTTGACTGGCCCGATTCGCTACACGCACGCAAACATAAGAGCGGCTAGTATTCGCATTGACACATAGCCACCACTCACACACCGCTACCCAGCAATGCAATGATCTCATTCACCGAATGCATGTCTCCAGAGCAGAGATCTGATCTTCTGCCAGCTCACTGGAGCCGCTGCTGCGCCCCTGCAACATTAATAGCCAGAGAAAGTGCTGCGAGTGAGGCAGGCCTGCTATATTTATAACTACACGACTCTTCGTGGCACGGTTGCCATTATCAAATGTCCAGCACGTGACTGGTTCCCTTTGAAAGGAAAGCTGCGTCTCCAGTACTGTACCAAGAGGAAATATATGAGATTGGTGTTATGATCCAGATTTGGTTGAAACTGAGAATTTTCACAAAGATGGTTCAGGAAATGTCTGAATGAAAGCTCTTTGGCTTCTGTTTGTTGTCAAATAACGTCCTCCGTCAGGATTACTGGTGTAAGACATATTTAGAGATATTTAAAGGGATAGATCACCCAAAACTGAAAATTTTGTCATCTACTCAACCTCTTGTCCTTTCAAACCTGTATGACTTACTTTCTTCCGCAGAACACAAATGAAGATATTTTGAAGAATGTTGGTAACCGATTAACGGCGGTACCCATTGACTTCTATTGTATGGACACAAAACCAATGCAAGGCAATGGGTACTGCAGTTGTTTGGCTACCGGCATTCTTCAAAATATCTTCATTTGTGTTCTGCAGAAGAAAGTAAGTCGTACAGGTTTAAAAATGACAAGAGTGTGAATAAATGATGACAGAATTTGCATTTTTTGGGTGAACTGTGCCTTTAAGGAGTCTTTTATATAGGCCAACAAAATACAATTTGCTCTCTAAAGTCAGTTTTTTGCATTCTTGAGATGAAAAGATCTTCAATATAATTACTAGATTGAACATGACAGAACTCGGCTCAATCTAGGTTTTTAAGTTATACACAACATTGTTGCTTAAGCCTTGTCTCTAAAATGAAAGTTTTGATGTTGGCTCTTTTGTTTGGCTGCTTCGGACTGAATGCGTGACTTGCGGTCAAAGGATCTTTCCTCCTTTTCTTGGTCCATGTAATTCATCCTGGATCGAGTCTTAAACCACAAGACACAGTCCCAGGACATACCAATATATACTGGGATGAACAAAAGACCACCAGGCATGTGAGATGTTCAGCCCTCAAATCAAAGCGTGCATTTTAGACTCTGTGGTAAAATTCTGATGTAAATATTTTATGAAGACACGTAACCACCCCAGACCCTCTAGTTTCCCGGCAGAGATTCCTTTGAGAGGATCTAACACTAAAACATACAGCTAAAGAAGAGTTACAGTAATTCTCCAATGACCTGGAAAGAGTTTCGGACATCTTAGGATACCTCTCTGGCTCTGTTGCTCTGGTGTCTTGTATCCTCTTTCTTATATTTTGATATCACACTGGTCCTTTGATAACAAATCAGGTCTCTTTTTCCACCTGTTTGTTTAGTTTTGCATAATAAATGTCCTGCAGTTTTTATTCTTTTGTGATGCATAAAAAGCTTCTAATGTCACTTAGCTCATGTGCGTTTCTTCAAGTGATGGTTCACCCAAAAATGAAAATTCTGTCATCATTTACTCCCCCTCTTGTCATTTCAAACCTGTATGACTTTCTTTCTTCTGCAGAACACAAAAGAAGATATTTTAAAGAAAGTTGGTAACCGAACAGCACTGGCACGCATTCACTTCTATTGTATGGACACAAAACCAATGCAAGTGAATGGGTGCCAGTTAACAACATTCTTCAAAATATTTTCTTTTGTGTTCTGCAGAAGAAAGAAAGTCAAACAGGTTTGAAATTACATGAGGGTGTGTAAATAATGACAGAATTTTTATTTCGAGTGACCCATCACTTTAAACCCTAGTGTGCATAGTACAAGAAGTACCACACAAAACCTTTTTGCAGTGTAGGCTGTGGATGTTATATGCAGCAGGCCGTATTACTCAAACCCTCTCATCCTGCGAATCACGCTAGGACCTGTGCCTATAGAAAGATCACGTTTCTTCATTCTTCTCTATCGTCCAGCTAATGGAATCACTGCCTTGTTCTCCGGCTGCGTGCTGAATCTTTAATACTCGGCCTTCACTCGGCTGGCACGGGCTGGCATGTGCGCTAGACCGACATTCCAGTGCATCTGCTGTGAGTGGACATGTGTTTGATGAACAATGAGTTGTTGTTTTCTGTGGAGCTCGATTAGTGACGTGAACGTTTTGTGTGGGGTTTTGAGAAATTGTTGCAATTTGGTGTTGCTCAGAGACTGTTAACTTAAAAAAAAAACATGATTGCCCACATAACACTGTCACAAGCATTACTTCTTTCATAGCTTCTTTTCAAAGTTGAATTCTTGGAATATTTCACATCCCCGCGGTTTGACCGTTTTAACGGTAATAACCCACAATGGCCTTGTTTGCAATTCAAGGAAGCGTTCCGGCCGGGCATGGTTGTAATTTTCTTCCCTCTGATTGCCGTGTTGGCGTTGGGCTTAAACTTCAGATCAGATGCTTTGATGAGTCGGCTTCCTGGCTGCAGTCTTGCCGTGGGCATATCCGTCATCGCTGCGGTTTCCAAGCAGATCCGGCTGGCCAAAGGGCAGGCAAGTGCACGTGTGTGTTTTGCGCCCCCATCCGTGGGAATGACGTTTGGCAGATCAGGTGAATCCTCCTTTAATCCCCCCGGTGCTGGGGTTTCCTAGACTCACTGTGTGTGTATGCCACATGTATCTCTGAGCATTGGGGGATTCTTTAGAACACACACAGGAATTGGCACAGGATGCGACTTAAATTGGAAACACAGGCCATGGGCAGCAGTTCGGAAGTATGTGTCCTTGAGGCATTTTTTGAGAGTACATCAAATAAAATAATCCTGTACGACACCTGTTATTTGTAATGTATTATTTGAATGGTGACAAAGTAGAAAGAGCATGAATCATGAAACGGGACGTGTTGTGGGGCCTGGATGTGTTGTGTGTGAGATAGCTCGGCTGTTTTACAGGCCTCTGCAAACTATCGGAGCGTGAGATAGCCGTGGCACTTTCATGATGTTCTCTCTCTCCGAGGGCTTGTTAGTCATGTTTTGTTCAGGGTGGTGTAATTATGGGACCTATCAGAGACAGTGGCCTTACGGTCTCTGTACTGGAGGCTAAACATTTGGTCGTGTGAGAAGATAATGCAACACAGTTTCTCTGAAGACAGTTTTTTCGAGATGTCACAGAGCTTTGTTTGAATAAACGGTTTGTATTAAATATTAAATGTTTGTTTGGGCTGACCTAGTAAGGGTCATGTGTACATTTTTGCAACCCGTGTTGTTTGCATTTGACCAGATTGATGAAGCATCTTCTCACATTTGTTATTGCAGAGGGGGTTCCTCAGGTCTTTTACTTCGGGCCTTGCGGTAAATACAACGCTATGGTTCTTGAACTACTGGGGCCCAGTTTGGAGGACCTGTTTGACCTCTGCGACCGCACCTTCTCCCTCAAGACCGTCCTAATGATAGCTATCCAACTGGTAAGCATCCTGTCATACAGCCAGCTAGCTTCTCTCAGCACTTTTGTTCTCATTAAATGTTTAGGATATCTTTGGCTTTAATGGTTTCTAGATCGTCCTACTGAATCATTTAGCTCTGCCGTGTTTGTGTGGGTTTTGTTTTGTTCGTTTCGTCACGCACATCATCCTTGTTTTTCAGATAACGCGGATGGAGTACGTTCACACACGGAGTTTGATATATCGAGACGTCAAGCCCGAGAATTTCTTGGTGGGCCGGCCGGGCTCTAAGAGGCAGCACACCATTCACATTATTGACTTCGGCCTTGCCAAAGAATACATAGACCCCGAGACCAAAAAACACATCCCATACCGGGAGCATAAGAGCTTGACTGGCACCGCTCGATACATGAGCATCAACACACACTTGGGGAAAGGTGAGCTTAATGCTTAACCTCAAAGCTTCAGTAAACTGCCCTTTTTTAGTGGGGTGTGCATACATTTATTTCATTTCTTCCATCAGAACAAAGCAGAAGGGATGATCTGGAAGCACTGGGTCATATGTTTATGTATTTCCTGAGAGGCAGTTTGCCCTGGCAGGGCTTGAAGGTTCGTACTTCTTTTTCCAACAATGCATTTGTCATTTCTTTGAAACTCTAGTTTCATTTTGAAGTCTTGTCTTCATTTATGTTGGTGTGTGTGTGTGTGTTTGATTAGAACCTACTAATTTGCAACTGTTCTTTGTTGTGGTCTTACTAAAACAATCCACAGGATAACGTCTGCGTCTTTTAGTTTCCGCGCGAAAGCTTGATGACACAGCAAGACATGCACATATCAGCTGCTCATGTTACCTCAGTTGCTCAGCCATGTGTCAGAGGAGTGTTACACACTATTATTAAATCATTACTAGAATTGATGTATGGTACGATGAGAATGAAAAGTACCAGAAGTAAAACGTTCCCTTTTGTGCATCTCCTTTTTGTGTGTCATTGACATTTCAATAAAATTAGCCTTTGGCGATATCTTGCCCTGGATTTATGTGTTGCATGCGTTTAATTACATTTAGGGAAGGTTTGCGTATTTTATGAGAATTTGTGCGATAGCTTGTAAGTATGAAAGGATTCATCTCAGTGTTTTTCCCAAATAGGCAGACACTCTGAAGGAACGCTACCAGAAAATAGGGGACACCAAGCGAGCTACACCAATAGAAGTGCTTTGTGAAAGTTTTCCAGGTTTGTGCAGTCAATTCGGCAACATTTTTATGCACTTTCATGAATAGGACACTGATAGCACCTAAGACAGGAGGTGCTTAAAGGTCCAGTGTATGAAATGCAGTGGCATCTAGTGGTGAGATTGCATATTGCAACCAACGGCTTACTCCACCCCGCCCCTTTGAAGCACTATGGAGATAACGGCGTTCTCTAGAGCAGTTTGTCCGTTTAGGGCTACTGTAGAAACAATGTAAGGGGACCAGCGGTGTATGTAGATAGAAATAGCTCGTTCTAAGGTGATAAAAACATAATGTTTCATTATGTTAGGTCTTTATGCACCTCTGAAGACAAAGTTATGTATATTATATTCCGTTTCTGTCAATAGATCCTCCAATAAATTAAACCTTTAACCTCCAGAAAATGTCAGAGTAAATAATTTGAGATGATCTTTCCAACTTTGAAATGATCCCAAACCCATTGGTGTGTAAAGCTAAGTTAATTGTCTGTTCCTGTTTCCCCTACTGCAGAAGAGATAGCCACCTATCTGAGATACGTGAGAAGACTGGACTTCTTCGAAAAACCCGATTACGATTACTTGAGGAAAATCTTCACCGATCTTTTCGACAGGAACGGCTACGTCTTCGATTACGAGTACGACTGGGTCGGCAAGCCACTCGTGAGTTTGTTTTCTTACGTACACTTGCTCAAATCTCTTCTTCTTTAAACACCTTTTGTCCACTCATGCTGCGTCAGATTTTTTTGAAAGTGCTCAACGGTGAGATCATTGTTTTCTTTTACAGCCTACACCTATAGGCCCCATTCCCACAGACACGCCCCAGCCCAGCAGCAGAGACAAAGCACAACAGCAGACCAAAAATCAGGTGAGCAATGCGCACATATAACTTGTACATATCTATATATAGCACAATATATCGTACCTTCTGGGTGAAGCACTGAAATCTGTCAGAGGTAGTATTGCAGACCTCATTTAGTCTACGGTGAGTGCAGGACTTATGCCACTTAGCTGGTATAGGCCGGATAACTTGAAGTAGACTCTTTAGCCTGTTGTTAAGTGCATGATGCTAGTACAGCCAAATATAAGCCTAGTTTATGCTTTTTACTTTATGACACTTTTGGACATAAGGTAACACTTTGGTTGATGTTGTTGGAGTTGCCACACAAGTTTTTCACTGTGTTAAGATTGTGCAACACGACCTCAGAAAATATTACAGTGTGATTGGTTGGTGCGATCAAAGACTTGCTCAATGTGAACAAATGTGTTTAAATAAATGGTTGCTTAAAGACAAAGTTGACCGCTGCAGAACCAAAATCTGGATTGTTTTTGGATCTGTTTTTGTCTTGAAATCATAATGATTGGGAAAGAAGTGGAAGAAACTGTTGGATGTTGTTTTTTCAAGAGCAGAACAGAATTTAGTTAATGCTGTATGAACATGATAGGCCAGTATATAGCAGTTTGCTATATACCTCTATGTGCTCTTCTGCTTGTGCTTGCATCTTTAATAGCTAATATAGAGGGACTTTAATAACATTGCCGCTCTAGTTTTTATTTGTAAATCACATGTTAATTTCTAATAGCAGCCTTTCTAAATTCTGCATGTTTGTTTGCTTGTTTGTTTTTCAGTCTGATTTTGTATTTAATGCACTATCAACTTTTTAGTCTCAGTATTGATCAGGCTTCTGCATGTGAGATGTCTCCCTTTTTTAATGTTTTTGTTTTTCATTTGTTTGTGTTTGCACTTACCCGCCGGTCCCCTAAATCTGCACCCACAACCTGCTCCCTCTCCCCACTTCACTCTTTCCTACCCATAATGCTCTTCCACTGTCGGTCAGTCACCTGAACCCAAAGGAAGTGAGTCCCAGCCCACTCCTGTGACCACTAAGCAGACGCTGGGGTCGCATCTCACAGTGGAGATGTTGGGGGGCTCAGTGCAGGTACTGCTTGCGCTTAATATGTTGCACAAACGCTTTTGAGTGTATTGTATGTGCCTTCTGGCTGCTTTCTGTTTATCTTTTGCAGACTGATTCATCCGTTACACTTGGTTTGCCTCCTCAGAGCATCAGAGCATGCTACTGATGGTCGCGTTGTCATTTCTTGTGCATGTTTTTTAATTAAATGGAAGCCATCAAGCATTTTGTTTATAAAAACCTTGCGTTGTGATGGGATCTAATGGATACTGATAGAACGGAAAGAGAAACATGCCATTTGTTATTTTCTTTGACTACAAACTCGTTTTGTTAAATATTTGCAAGCTTGTTGTTGAGACTCACGCGCCACCTAGTGTTGGTTTTCAGAATGATTTTCTGTGGTCTAAACAGGCCTCGGGGTATATACACTGCGAACTTGCTTAAAAAAATTATATTTTTTATTATCTAGAGCTTGAAATCAGTCAAACTGACAATTATTTACAAACCCCAAATAACTTTTGAGTTTTTTTTTCATTTCAAAAAGTATAAAGAAGTCGCTGGAGAGTACTACTTCTGTATGTTCTTGACCAAATATCAGCCGTGTCATGCTTTTGACAAAATTATGTTACACGCTTCTGAAAGAAGTGAGCTTCTATAGTCATATAAATCTTATGTAAGTTTACAATTCACCCTTCTCTGTCATTTCTAAGCAGGTTTCATGGTTTAGTGTGTCTATGACGTTACGCACTGGACTAAAATCTTTATTACCGAGTGTGTGAAATGTTTTGCTATCGTCTGTGTGGTCGTCAGGTCATGAGCTCCACAAATGGAGAGCTGAACACGGATGACCCAACCGCAGGACACTCCAACGCCCCCATCACCGCACCGGCTGAAGTAGAGGTGGCAGACGACACAAAGTAAGCCTGGAGTCTTCTTCTCAAGGCCCATTCGCACTGACAGTGATCTTTGCCCCCTTGTGGCTGTATTGTTGGTCATAGTGCCCATTTCTGTTTTTGGTTGATACTCCATTATTGGTGGACAGCAGACAGTGTGTTTAAAGTATATATATTTCTGGTCAATGTAAGATGCAATTCTAATTTGACAGCTGATCAGTTTTCTTATTATGAAAGATTACAGTTCGGAAAGGGAGAGCGTTGTAGCAGTGCATAATGCCATGTCCTAAATTTGCATAGGGTGCCAACAATTGTTGACATGGTTTTCCAAGCATTTTTCGCTTTGTTCTGAATTTTGGCTGACAAATTTTGGTCATTGTTTAATGTATCTTTCCCGCTGTTTCTCCAGGTGCTGTTGTTTCTTTAAACGAAGAAAGAGGAAAGCCCTCCAGAGGCACAAGTGATGAAGAGAGCTTTTAAGAACTTGAAACATTCTGGTCACTGTTAAGTTTAAAATGCAAGCAAATACACGGATCTCTCTCTTTCTTTCTCTCTATCGCGCTCTCCCAGTGCCCGTCACTCTTTAAAAAGGCTTGGCCACTTAATGGAGTGCAAATGAATGTTGTTGACTGTCCAACAGACTCTGGATCCTACAAAAGAGAATAAATGAAGATGTGTAAAAGAGAATTACACAGAAAATGATAATAGAAAAAGATGAATAATGATGATACATGAACAGATGCTATTTGAAACAGTTGGTGTATTCTAGATTCCATGCAGATTGTGCATCATTTTTTGATCGGCGATGAAACATCAATTGATGGAATGATTTAAGTTTTCTTAGGAATAGGTCTTCTATGTGGCAAATGTGAGGGCAGGACTCGGCTCGAGCACTGGAATTGACACCCACAAAGAGACCTATTTCATCTCAAGCAGACTCTGGAGTCTTTTGTTTTTCTGTAATTTTCTGTTTCTTTTCAGAGGAATCCCTGGGTTGTAAAGCAGTTGTAGTGTCCTCAAAACGATTTTCTTGTTTTTTTTAATATAAACTCCCATTTCCTTTTTTTGTCAGTGTGAACTCTATAGCACAGTTACTGGCCTCGAGTACTGTGTAGGACGAAGAGACAAATGGATATGATTTTCTTGTCAATGTTGTTATTGCACTTTTGGAAAAAAGAAGGCAACACAGTGGGCTTGAAATTAAAAAGACGATTTAAACATCGAAATGCAAACGGATGTGGGATTATTCCTACACAGGGCTGATATCTGTTCAAGGACCGTTTAAGGAAAAGATGATGTACTTCAGTTTTAATTCTCACATAAAATTTATTTACCAGGAAATCATAGTTTGTGCCTTTCCAAGTAAAATGTTTAAAAATTATGCAAATGTTTTGTGATTGTTTTTGTCTAAGTGTGTGTGTGTGTCTGTTCATGGTATGCTGATGTTGGGCATTACAGATCTGTACCGCTATATTTCTGTTGGCTCCAATATGACTTCCCTTAGGTGCTTTACTCACTTACAGGTGAGTTTACAAGGCACATTTTACATGTCCAAATAAGCCCAATCAGTCAGATGTGTTTTGGATTTTTTTGTATAGTAGTTGATTGTTATTTGAAGGCATAAAACACGTACATGTGTGCGCGTGATCAGGATGGGACCACCTCCAAATCATGTCGAGCATGACAAAACAAAGTAAATTTGTGTGTGTACAATTGAACAAATGCTAATTGTCGATTAAATTACTAATTAAATTTGCAGCAATACCTCCAACACAGGAAAACATTTATTAATGACAACATATCAGAGATGTTTATAAGTTTAACATTTAAAGGGACAGTTCAGCAAGAAATAAAAATCCTGTCGTCATTCACCCTCATTCCTTTCGAACCCTGTATGACATTTTCTTCTGTGGAACACAAAAGGTATTTTGAAGCACATGTAACTGACTGCATTTAGCAGGTCTGTGTCTTTTGACTGCATCATATTATTTGAAGCATCAAGCAGCTGTGAAATCTTATAGACCTCCATCTCATACCAGTGATCTCAGCTAATAACTGAAAAGTGTGTTGAAAAGAATCCGGAGTTGTTCAAACTGTCAGAAGATGCCCTGTCTGCTGTTCAAGTAAGCTGCTGCTTGCCATATGAGACCGCTTTGGTTTGCTTTTGGATACGTTAATAAATCAAGTTACACATTAGACAACTGCAGCCTCAGTGGATATTTTCTGAACGACCACAAGATGGTGCTGATTATTAAAGCAATGCATCACACGTACGGTATCAATCTTCATAATTTGTCCTGCAACGTGTTTTATGTATTTTCCCACAGTTTATGGTGCTCACCCTTGGGTCGTGGGACGCCACTAGAAGTCTCATCAAATGTGCCCTGTAGAGGTGTGTTCGTTCATTAAAATGATTCGTCCAGTGACCATCTCTTCATATGTTCCATACGCCAGTAGGTGGCGAAATGAGGGTCTAATAAGCAAATGCAAAACTTGGGCTTTCTTAAAATATGGGTGGCTGTTAAAATACTATTTTATCTCACAAATGACAAGGAAGCTAACTTTATTCCAGTGTGTTAAATACGGAGTGCATCAAGTTTAATTACTTTACAAATACAAATGCGATTACTTCTCTCTATTAAAAGAGTGTATGTTACGAGAAATCCCCCGCCTAGCTTCTCCCCTGGGATAACGCAATGTCATAAAAGCGAAAAGAGAGACTGGATGCAAATCGTCGCTGATGGACGCGAGAAAACGATTTCACTTTTGCTTCTGAAGACGCATTCAGAATCTTTCAGCCGATTTTGCGATGCATCCCAACTTAAATGCAGGACTATGTTTTATTTTCTCAAGTACCTTTATGCCAGGAGCATAAGATACGGTTTTGATTGGCACAAAACACCTGAGACTCCTGCGAGGTTGGCACGAACTGCGCGTATTACCGCCAATGCGTCTCTCTTTCACACTAAATCTGAACAGAGAGCGGGTTATTGCTTTCTTCCTCTACAATGTCAGATCAGCCGGTAACTTTACCCCTCTGCAGGCGACTGACGTACGCCGTGGGTCACTTCTTCAACGATCTCTGCGCGTCTATGTGGTTTACTTATTTACTGGTCTACTATCATTCGGTTCTCGGTTTCAAGGACACAAACGCAGGTGTGCTGCTGCTGGTCGGACAGATCACGGATGGGATTTGCACTCCTTTCATCGGCTACGAATCCGATCGGACGTCACGATGTGCGACGTATGGGAAAAGAAAGACATGGCATTTAGTTGGTATGACCACTTGTACTCGCAAATCATATATTACTAAAATAAGGAAAAAGTAAGGGTGTGTAGCTTAGTGCATGCTTAAATGAACTTGAACAGCTTCCCGGCTACAGATGACGTCTACGATTTTTTTCAAGATGTCTAGGAACTCATTTTTATGTTTTGTGCTTACGCAGAGGTTCAGTTTTGTTTTCTATGAAGCTGCTTTGTTTTCTGTAAAGCCTCTTTGTAACAAAGCAGATTGAGAAAAAGCTCTAGGAATCAAATACTGTAGGCTACATAAATCTGCTGGTGTATACAATGACATTAAAGGATGATATTGAGCAAGAAATAAAGATATGGTTAATTCTGAACTGCACTTTTTCTTCACTCCCCACAGGAACATTAAGTGTGTTTGCGTCTTTCCCCTTGATATTCAACCCCTGTTTTGGATGCGATGAGAACACCCCGCAGACAGAAGCTCTCATTTATGCCGTCCCGTTTGTTATCATTTTCCAGTTTGGCTGGGCTGCCACTCAAATATCCCACCTGTCACTCATCCCCGAGCTGGTCAAGTGTGAGCACGCCAAAGTGGAACTCACATCATACAGGTATTTCTACCTCTAAATGCATAAATAACCCAACACGTGCCCTTAAAAGTGTAGTAGAGATCTCTATCTGTGTGGTGATATTTTTAAGGGCCTTCTATGATCTATTCCATTACATCATCAGACATGGACTACTACGGAAAACAGTGTCTAAACCACAAATGTTTTGTTTCCTCATTTGATGTGATCCCAGACATACGTGTACATGTTTTTTCATCTTGTCTGTGAAGGTATGCTTTTACCGTTATGGCAAATATCACTGTATACGGTGTGGCGTGGCTCTTATTCCACCTCCAGCAAGATATACAAGACCCATCTGTCTCTCAGAATCTGGGCTGGGCTGATGTTCCTACATTCAGAGTACGTGACCGCAAATATTTTAAACACATAGCAATATAACAATTGACCCAATGTACCCTTTTAAAAATGACAATGTACATATTTTTTTACTATCAAGCTGAAAAATATGCTCAGTTTTTTAAATAGTTATATTTACTTTGTATATGATAAACAATATGTTTTGAACATCACTTTATCTGCTCTCCTTATGCCCTAGTATTTGGCTCTGATTGTTTGGGGCATTGGTACGGTTTTCGCCATCATCTTTCACCTGGGCACTAAAGAGAGAGTCCAGCCTCAGGACAGTGAAGCAGAAGTTGGGGAGTATGAGCCTTTAATCCCACATTTATCTGCGGCTTCTGAACCTCTGCTCCAATGGAAGGATTGGCTTTTTGAGCCTGCTTTCTACCAGGTCAACTCTTAAGGGCATCTCACTCTTTAAAATTTCACAATAACTTTTCATAAACCAAAGAAAATGTCTTGGGGTTTTTTTGCAGGTTGCCATTCTATATATGTGCACAAGACTGATTGTAAATTTGTCCCAAACGTATATCCCTATGTATTTGACAAACTCTCTATCTCTGCCAAAGGTAAAAAAAATCATCCAAAACCACAATACTCATGCGAAAATCTCCATGTCTACATAGTCTTTTTTTTCCAGAAATATATTGCAACTATCCCCCTGGTGATGTTTTTCAGTGGGTTTGTGTCTTCTCTGGTTATGAAGTCTGTTAACAAACGGATCGGCACGTCTGTGAGTGTTTCATTTCTCCTGCTCATTTCTTCTGCTTCAGCGTGCTAAACTGAAGTGTATGAAACGTATCATACCTCATTTCCGTCTTTGTAGATGACCTATTTTGTAGGTCTCTTACCGATCATGGTGTTTTCATACTGGGTGTTGATGGATGTGAACATGGGTCCTCGGGTGTACGGAGCGGCCGTTCTGCTGGGGGCTGGGTCCGCTGTCATTCTGGTCATGTCACTGTCCATGACTGCCAATCTCATTGGGAGTCAAACGGTACTTGATATCAAGAAGACAAATAATGTATATAATAGCAAATAATAGACTGTCTGATCATACAAGTTAACATTTTGATTAACTTAAATCTGTTTTTCAACAGCAAAGTGGTGCTTTCGTGTATGGTGCAATGAGCTTTACAGATAAGGTGGCTAATGGACTTGGAGTTATGATTATACAGACATTACATCCATCTCAGTGAGTATAAATCCTGCATGTCTGTGAAAAGACCCATTGAAACAAGCAGGACAGAGGTCCATAGTGGCCAGGAATGTAGAATCTTCGAATACCTTCCTTGTCTGCAGTGTGATCATATCTTGAATGCACAGTGGCTTTATTTGTTGTGCTTGGGTAATCTTCTTGTCTCATTTTAAGAAAGATGTTGACTATTTGCAGTAATGTGTAAATTGTACTAATAATACACATTCCGGGTCCCAGGAAAGGATTGTGTGTGTGTGAACAAAGAAACTATAAAAATAAGTTATTTATTGTCTTGTGTGCTTGTGCATATTTGTACTTTTAGTTTAATTGTTTTGTATCTATTTACATGTTATTATTATTAAATATACTATTTTATTATCTCTTCGCAGTATGCATGACTCTGATGTCATAGGGTTCTACCACAATGTGATGGTGATTGTTACTGGAGGCGTGGCTGCTCTGGCAGCCCTCTGTCTCTGTACCATTTTCATTTGGCCAGTCAGAATTCGCCAATGTGAGTCTTTTATACAAAAATCTCTGACAAAAACTCATGATTTACATACTCATTGTGTTATTGTTCAACCACTGAAATGAGAGATAAAGATCTCTGCTCTAATTTAAAATAGAAAAAGAATAATTTTCAATAGTACCAGACATGCCTTTTGTACTTTGAATATCTGTAGTTTTGAATATTTCCAAACATATATATTGCTATTTAAATGGCAACATTTGATAGTTCCTTAGTTGACATGCAGTTTGCTGCTCAAAGTCTTCAAATAATTTTAGGAAGCATGAGGAAGTATATGCTCATGTTTATGTTAGCAGATTAACAATATTATCCCCTTTTTATTTAGTTATTTGCTGCATTATTGTGTGATAACAGGTAATGTCTTGTCTCTACTTTCTTTTGCTTTTATTACCCATATTTCAACTATAAATTCACTTCCTCCTCATGTCCGGGGCCATCACAGGCCTGATGGGTACACAAGATGAGACGAACAGCTGTAGGATCAATGGAAGACTGAACTGATGGATTCATTCGACATTCTCCGACAGATCAGGACTCACTGCAGAGGGAACTTGTGTTCCTTTTGTCACTCACCAGGAATAAGGAAGTTGAAAATGCATTCCACTATGGTCCCGGGTGCCTGTCTCAACACTTTAGATATGCAATTTCCTACGAATGTTCCTACGAGTCTTTGTGAGTCATATGTGTAATACGAGCTCAGTTCTGTCACATGGACAACAATGTAAACAGACTAACAATCATGACACGGTTATGCTCTTCTTGACTGCTCCCAAACATCTTTATAAGATGCCACCGGAATTTCTTGGTTACTTGTAGTTTATTTTTACTGCAGGGACAGTCTACAATAATTACATTGAGATAAATACATTTTAGTCTCTTTTGGGGTTTACACCTGATACCCTTTGGGTTTTAAGCCCAGATCCTTACCACCCTACTGTGGCGTGTCTTCATCTTATGTACACTAAGTGGAGTAGTAGCCTACTTTTACTAATACTAATATTTACAATAACTATGTAAGCACTGTAAAGCTTATTTGGGAAGTTTTGGAAGTGGCTGCGTTTAATGTGCTCAAGACGCTTTGTCCTTCTGCAGTGGTTTAGGCTTGGGCTCTTTCTGTATTTTAGTTAGGTTACTACTTTAAGTTACGCCTCGTTCTGCGTTCTGCGTGGACCAGGATAAAATTCTGCACTGACATTTTGTGTTCAGCTGTTGTGCTTTAAATAGCAGTTACAGTCATTATCCACTAGAGGGAGACACAACAAGAAGATGAGTGACTATTGTGAATTTCAGGATTGTTTATGTAGTTTGTATTTTTTTAATGACTTAATTACGCTTGTCATCATTTTGATATTCATGTTTAAAAGGAATTATATATTTTTCTGAATTCATTTTCATTCATTTTATGTCTCTATTAGTTACTCAAACAGCATGTCTGCAAAGAGCGAGAATAATTAAGTAATATAAACTTAAAATTGTGTTTTACACTTAAAAAACGTCACTTATAGGTTTATTTAACTTTCTAACCTAGAGAATTCATTACCTCAAATGTTCAAAAACAATGAACCAAATGCTATTTTTAAAATTATTGATATTGTTTTGTAACCGATAGAGAGAGAGAGACAGAAAGGGGGGAAAGAGAAAAACAAAACCTGTCAAATCACTGTTTAGTCTGTGAAGTGAAAGTGTTTGCTTTGGTGAACATGATCCCTGTTCAGTATTTTCAGTTTATTTACACGAAAAAAGGAAGATGCGTGTCGAAAATTCAGAATTAATTTACTGATTGACAGAGTCAGTCATAAATTCCTTCATACTTGGTGTAAAATCATTAAATACGCTATAAACATCATGTTAAGTCAACATTATTTTAGTACAATCTATATGAGCACAAAGTTAAGTGAACTTAAATATGATGACGCACGATGCCACACAGGTGAGTGAAGAGTGAGTTTTAATGAGTCCAGGTAAGTAAAACAGATCAGGTGTCAACAAGGGTAAACATCCACGGGAGTACAAAAACCAACAGATAACACAGAAAAAACAGGTAATCCACGAGAGTACTTGTAAATCCAAAATCACAACTATACGATTTACAACTTCTTACAACATACAACAGCTTACAACATACAACAGTTACAACAAGATTTGACCAAGACAAAACACAAGGGTTATATAGTGTCCAGGGAATGACGATCAGGTGCGGGTTTAATCATGGTGATGAACGGGTGCAAAGCATTCTGGGGAGAGTAGTCCGTGTGTTGTTGCAGTACTCCCCCGTCCCGTCTTAACAAACCAACCGGGGAGGGGGTGTGGGGGCTCAGGAGGTGGCCGAGGGGTAGACACAGGGAAGGTGGCAGGGGTTAGTCCATGGGGTTGTGAAAGTGTAGATAGCGGGAGGAGCCAGGGGTGAGTCCAGATTGGGAGGAGCAGGGTGATGACCCAGAGACCAGCCAGGAGGAGGTCCCAGGGCGGAGTCGAGGGAGGGAGGAGCCATGGTGGAGAGCAGACAGATGGAACCCTGGGGACGAGCGACGGAGATGATGAGGGTGGAGTCCAGGGTGGAGCCACGCAGGGGGAGAGCCCAGGTGACAGACAGTCCGAAGGGCCAAGGCGAAGCCGATGGCTCAGGCGACCGAGGAGAAGGCGTGGCCAAGGCAGACCGCGGCGAAGCCAGAGCGACGGAGTATGAAGATGGAGCTGGGGGGAAGGAGAAGCCTGACGAAGACAGAGGGGTGGAGAGACGAAGTGTAGCCAGAGGAGAGGAGCCCCGAGGCGGCGGATGGTCGACGACTGACCAAGGCGGAGCCGGAGGGACGAGGGAGCCTGGTGAAGCTAGAGGGATGATGGGCCACAGTGATGACGAGGGAGGTAGGAGCCAATGTTTAGCCACTGGGTCGGAGGATTGAGGTGGAGTCTGAGTCTCGGAGTCTGAGGGCAGAGACATGGGATACTCCATTTCAGATGTAGTTGGCGGCTGGAGATCCAGAGGCTCATCCGACCCAACGGTGCTGGCATGCTGAGGGTGAGCAGAGGGATTTCCAGTTGCCAACACATCCAGGCTGAACAACTGGCTGACGAAGGGAGAGGAGGCAGAGGGAGGGAGGGCGGGAGCTTGGTGACTGGTGAAGGAGAGTTGGCTGCTGAGAAAGGGCGGGACCAGCGGGGGCATGGACAGGCTGGGCAGGTCCAGCGGGGGCATAGAAAGGCTGGGCGGGACCAGCGGGGAAGGCAGCAGCCAAAAGTCTACATCATTTATCCAGTCATAGAGTCCAGCAGTTTGCCGCTCACCCTCAGTGGCGGGAGTAAAGGCGGGGCTTCCCTCAAAGCCCTTGAAGTTCACCAGAACTCCCACAACGGACGATGTTGCCGGCTCACACACCAGTTCAGATGCATCTCAGGGCTCAGGCTCCAGGGCGAACGCAGGCTCAGTCGCTGACTTGCGTGCTGGCATCGGTGTCGCTGTGGGCTCAGGCTCTCCGTCTGCGGTGACGTCAGGCAAGCGCTCCGTGCAGAGGGGTGGTGGCTAGCTGGTCTCTGGTTCGAGGCGAAATCCATTCCGGAGGATTGAGGCGCGCACTCAGGGTGAGCCGAAACAACCCCGCCATTTACGGCCGGGACCGGATGACTACTGTACTCGCTCTCATCGATTTCCCCGACGCAGAACACCCCATTGCCTGGAGGATTATGTTAATAAAGTCCTCCAGGGGGTATTCATCCGCGTAGGGAAGCATAATGAGAGCGAGTTGCTCATCATCCAGTCCCGACAGAAATAAATGGTTACAGTCGGGGTCGCTACAAATCACCAGACTGCACGCCTCAAAGAAATCCTCCGTATACCTCTCCAGAGACATGCCGTCCTGGCAGAGCTGCATCAGATGGGTCTCTGGAGAGGTGATGTCATAGTCCAGGTCCGAATAGGGGTCAGTGAAGAGTTCTAGGGTGGCGAAGGGGTCCGGTAATGAGTAAGGTGATGGAGTGGTCATCGCGTTTTGTGGTCAAGTCTTCTGTAACAGTTCTCTTAGAGGACGGACGATTCCACACAGGTAAGTGAAGAGTGAGTTTTAAAGCGGCCCTAACACAAGCGGTTTCTGCCAATCTCATATTAATCTTGAGTACCTATAGAGTAGTATTGCATACTTCGTATCTTCGAAGAGTATTTAGTTTGATCACATTTATAAAAGATAGATACAGCTGTACGTTTTTTTCCGAAAGCATACGGCGCGTGCGGGGGGGAGGGGTTGGCTGAACTAAAGCACGTGCGCACCCATTGCCAACAAAAGACAGACATCGGTTTCACTCACCGCATGCGGTTCATGTCCGGCACCTTTCAGCGCTGGGACGGCTCCATATATTCAAATGATCTCCAAATCCAGCGTTATATCCACCGTTTATATGACATTCATCACCCAAATGCAGTGAACAAACAAACACCTGAACTTCGCGAATGTATGCTCTCTCTCCTGCACACAGTGAAATTGACGTCTGCGCATGCTCCTTCTCCTGCTCTCCTTGCTGCCGCATGCTTTTCTGGGAGAATTGTCCAACAAGGGAGTAAGAAAAATTGTTACGAAACAGTTTTATATGTTCGAAAAAAACTTTACGAAACTTGTACGATCGCTGGGGGAGTGTATCGAGCACAGAAATACTACACAATACGCCCAACTCGTTTATTGACAAGTTGACCATGTTAAGCATGAGAAGACAGCACGTTTAACATTGTAAAGAAGTCAGAATGCATGACACATCGTTGCAGCACGCCTTTAATGAGTCCAGGTAAGTAAAACAAATCAGGCAGGGCCGGCCCAGCCTCTGTTGGTGCCCTAGGCAAGATTTAAGATTGCGCCCCCCCCCCCCATACAAAATAAATAAATAAAGATGATTTTTTTTAAAGCAAAATTCATATTTATTTGAAAATAAGATGAATTGTGATTAACATAAATAGGAAGTAAATAAATAACAACTACAAATATTTGTAATAAAAATGTTTCTAATTACCTTGTCATTGTTTGAAAGTAATGTTGCAAATAAAATAAAACAAATTGTTTTCTCAATAATAGGTGAATATTTGATTGTTATTATTATTTAGATAAGGGTTAATGAGAAATTGTTTTTTATACATTTTGTCAACCTCTGTGCAAATGCTGTTTTGGAGTTTCTTAAATAAATGGCACATGCTAGTGCCAAACACTTTTCAGTTCACTTAGTTGAAAGCAGTAAAATACATCACGCATCAGTGTTACCAGTAGAGTGGTTCTAAAAATCTGGCCCTGAAATCAGGCGTCAACAAGGGTAACCATCCACGGGAGTACAACAGTTTACAACAAGACGATCAGATGCTGGTGTAATCATGGTGATGAACGGTGCAAAAGTGTCCAGGGAATGACGATCAGGTGCGAATGACGACGCGAAGCGGAGTGCCTAAAACCCCCTTAGCTGTTATAAAATGATACTGTAACCCACTGCTTTGCGGGGCTTATTCCATATGCGTAGCATGGTTTCATAAAGTAAAGTAAATAAAATTATATTTAGGCTATGTAATACGGTCAGCCGTTATAAATCGGGGTATTTTATAACAGCTTAGAACTCGGCTCAGCCAATCGGAATCAAGGACCAGAACTGACCGTTTTTTTAATACTAATTTTAAGACAACCAGTTTCCTCACTTTTTTAAAGCACCGGTAACCCTTTACATTTTATACCGTGAGGGTTACATGGCACGATAGAATGTTTTACTATTCACACAACTAAGCTTTTAGCTGATTTCTTAAACGCCTCTGTCATTTAATCTTGTCCTCATTTCGAGATTATAGACCAGCAGCCCTCCTGGAGCTCCGCAGATAATTCATCAATGTCTTCCCACCACAATACCTGAATACACTGGAGTCACAATACTGGGTGGCATTTCCATCTGAAAGAATTTTCTTAAACAGAACTGAAAGAAACAAATGCAAAACACCCTTTAATTATACCAGAGCTGCCAGACTTCTGGGTATCAGCCTACGGCGTGCCAGCGGCAGTGCCCCCTTGCAAGTCTTTAAACATGCTGCTGTGGGTAATTTGAGGGCCTGTTAGTGTGACCACTAACTGGAGTCTGGACCGTGGCCTGTATTTGGATGGAGGCGGAGTGGTGTGAATGATATAAGATTACATCGGGAGGGAAAAGAGGTAGGGGACAGCCACCCAAGTACAGTTGGGGTGGGTAGTGTGTTAGCGGTTTATGGAGGGATTGAGAGAGGTCAAACACATCATTCACAAATAAGATGCCAAGTCCTTTGCTTTATATGCTTTTGGAAAATTATAAATGAAGTCAGAGTTGGTATATAGGTCATTCAGGTCAGGTTTAGTTGTTGTCCCTGTGTTTTCCATTGGTGTCTGCAAGCCAAGGGATGCTGATCACTACGTGACGCCAAATTATATTACTTTTGATGTTTTTAAAATCTCATCATCTCAATTTAGCTTCTTCAGGTGTGTTTGAGCCAACCTGATCTCACAGGAATGTACCATATCACACAAATGAGATTGTAGCCGTCCAATCATGTTGCTTGATCAGCGTTGAAGCTAAACTGCGGTGAAGTGAATCTCCAGAGCCATAGTTGAGAACCTCTGCCCTAGGATCTGATTTTTGTGGGTTTGGATGTCTTTCCAAACTGGATGCCCCCCAAAAATCTCTAGCAGCGACTCGCGTATAAACAGAAACTTGACATTTAGACCATTCATATCTAGACCATGTTGACAATTCAGAGCTGTATTTTAAACTCTTCTCATCGGGTGGTTGTATTTAAATGTCCAGCGTTGTTTTTATATCAATATTCCGGTAAATGTACGTTTTGGGCTCCTTTTTCTTGACTGAAGATTGTATTTAGCCAAATTTTCAGGAAGCACAGTTTGTATGATGGTATGTTATTGTACATGACTTTCTGTAAATTTTGCCATTGACTGCTATTGAAATGTTGTGTATTACTCATGAAGCATGTAAACATGAAGCATAAAACGCAAAATAAGCCACTGGGCATGGTTTGTATGATTACACATTAGCATTGGTCTAGATCAACTTTAATGTTTATAGTGTGCGTGAAATGCTTTAAGCTTATGGTATGATTTTTCGCTGGAGAAAAATGCGGCTGTTTGATGGGTCCATGAGAGTGACTCTGCAGTCTTACCACATATTCTCTTTCAACAATCATAAAAACCTTTAAGAGAAGTCAATTAGAGAGAGAAAAGGTTACTGGTGAAGAGCATGTGATTATTGTCAGAATAAAGATACATCACGAATCATTGTGGATGACCAAAGAATGTACACGAGTGAGGTTTCCAGCCCCCAGCTGGGACGGAGGCCTGACTCGAACCTGTTGGAACCGGATTTGAATCCGTCAGGGATCAGCTCATGTCCTGACCTCCGTTGCTGCTCTTTTGGTATCGTTCCGTGATTTATTTCACACAGACCTCAAGTGCCGTGATTGTGCATTGGTGGATGATGTTTGGTTGATTTGTAAACTAGGCCTGGTTTTCATTGATTATAGTCATGTATAAATAACATAAGGATTTGGTACAGATGTAACCTGACCATCTTCATTTCTACTCATGCAGTCACTGCAGCCGGCCCCACTATCATTTAGGTTAGTCCAGATGACATTTTCGTCTGAGGTTTGCTCTTTGTCTATTGTCATGGCCTTTTGTAAAGAGCGAACATGTGGTTCATAATGGCATCACAGGGAGTTATGTTTTGAAATGTCTGACTCAAGAATAAAAAACATTTCCCTGCTGTCCTTCTGAAACCTCGTATCTCCATTTTTTTTTTTACCATAAATCATTATTATTAGTTACCCTTTATGTGTCACTGAGTTGTGCAAATATCTAACAATAGTATAAATAAAAAGTATTAAAAAGTGCTTGTCAACTTTGACAGCACAGTATGAAATCAGGCAAAAGCAAATTATGATTTGTATTAATTATGGAATAAACCATGATAAGTACCAATTACTTTTGTCTGTTTCAGATCATTTCAGAAAATTGTGGAAAAAATGAATCTCAAAATGTTCCTTCAACTCTCCACGCTCTTAAAATTTTCTAGGGACTTGTTGAATCGAAATGTTTCCTTTGGCTCAGTTAAAGTTTTGTAAATTTAAGGAAAAGACCAACCTGAGCTCATGGGAATTCTTAACTATTTTATGAGGTGGCTTATTCGTATTCAATTTTCTGAAATTGTGTAAAATTTCGATTTTTTTACACAAAATATAGATTTTTATTAAACAAAACTAAATTTTGGATCAATTTATTTACACAACTTATACTTTTTGTAATTGAAACAGACAGAGGTAATTGACATCCATCATTATTTATTCCATAATTACTACAAATCTGAAGTTGCTTTTGCTTTGATTCAAGTAACATCTGTAACTTTTGTTTAACAAGAAATATTATTTTATTCACCGAGGCAATACTTTCACAGTCACCTACATATTTTAAATGAATCTAAATAAATTTCATCCACATTCATATTAAAATAACAGCTTTACTAGCACTATTCTTTAGCAATATTTCAGCTGCGTCACAGTATTTTGATGGAAAGCATGTGGGACCTATGAGAGAACTGGTGTTTTGACACTTGGTCCTTTGATGCGATAAAATCAACATTTTCCAAAATACAAAAAGTACAAGAAAAAGCAAGGAAACAAAACAAATACTGCCCACATCTCCCCCCACACACACACTCAGCACTCCTGCGGCCGTGCGAGGGCTGGACTTCTCATTGCCGTGTGGTTGATGGAGGTGGTGGAAAAACAGCATTTTAATTTCCCCATTCTTAAGAAGACATTTTTTCAAGTAATTTAAGTGCTGCCGGCTCCCGACAACAAGGCTAAAGGTTTTCTTTTCAGTGCTGTGTGAATCAAAGGTGATGGAGAGGACGGAATGGTAACTGATGCCAGCTGTGTGGTCTCCGAACACAGTTGGTTGGGTCTCCACGAGGAACATTCACGCTGTGTCTTTTCAATACGTGCTGTAGTTTTATGACAGATATTTTATTCAGACGTCCAGCAAACGTGTGATTTTATACGGTTAAGAGACAAAAAGATTGAATGATTTTGTATTACACTGTGTCTTCACGTAGGATTGACTTCATTCTCTGCTGTACTTTCAGTAAATAACATGTTTAAACATCACCGTAAGCATGTTGTATGTTCTAGTAGGATTAGCTGGCATACCTTCCCAGTGTCTTCATACGTGTGGTTTTGTGCGCGTGTGCTTGCCCGTGTGTGTTTGGCTGTTAGCACAGCTGGCATTAACCGGTCTGTCTAGCAGCTCGTGGTGGTGTTGGTGTGGTCTGGGTGTCTACTGGATGTTCTCTTCAGAGACTTGTGGACTCCTAAGTGGGAACTGTTGCCGAAATCCTAATCCCTTTGCTCTCACCCTCTCTCTCTCGCTCTCTCTCTCTCTCTTTCTAAACTGTCCAATCTCTCGCTGTGCCACACAGGGAGGTAAAGATGGGAGCAAGAAATAACTGGCTGAGGAGGATTTGTGGTGTTGTTGCTTTGATTCCTGCAGCTTGGCAGAGTTTGGGGCTGCTCTGAGAACTTCCATATCTCTCCATCGTTCTCTCTCTCTCGCTTCTTGTATCCGTCTGTCTTTATGGAGCTCCCAAGCATCACACAGACGAGTGGCAGCGCTGTAGAGAACCCTGTGAAATGGCAGTTGTGTTATGACATGACAGCTAAAACCTGGTGGATGGTGAGTATGGTTGTATATACCTTGAAAAACGTTTGCTTAAAAAACCCCTCCTTTATACTGTGTATTCTGTATACCTGTTGTTGTGTGCTTTGATGAACATTTTCTTCAGTTATTGTATGCAGTTATGATATTATGGGTTGCGGAGTAATTCTTCGAGAGGTTTGGTGTGTTATTTGTTGTGTGGTCAGCAAGTGACCTCAGATGACTTTTGTAATAGCTTAGCACAGCATTGTATGAATAGAGCGGATCTTTTCTTGTTTTTTAGTGTAAGATTTAAATCATGTATTTTTGGTGTATTTTCTAGCATCAGCATATTGTATGATCTTTTTTAACCAAAATCTCTTAAAATTGTACAAGGTTAAAACGTAGTTTTATATAAATCTTCAAAGCTGCACAGTACATTTGTTATGATTAAAAGAAAAGCTGAATTTTTCCCTATAGTGAAATAAAATAACAAATACTTGAATTCCGAAGTTCAATCTTTTCTATTTAAATCACATTCAATAGTTCACCATAGGCTCTTTTTATTGTGAAAAAAAGTTTTATTCAGTTGTATTCATTTTAAAATTAAACAAGTTTTCAAATTTTCTGATTATACCTGATATTACTGTCCACAATGCTCTCTTGTGTTGTTTGATGCAGATGTTCTGCTTTGCATTTGATTTGATTTGAATGTTACAGTGTGAACGATCTCAACTCGCTCCTGTCTCTGATTTTGTTTATTTCACTATATCATTAGCATATGAAGTTGTTTTAAGTCCATGTGTTTTATTTTGCACGGTTTTTTTTCAGTGCTGTCTCTCCACATTCTCCAGAGCTGGAGAGATCTTTTCTTCTCTCAGCCAGTTTCTGCTGGAATGCTCTTTGTTTGCTTTATGTTCAAGTCTGCAGTTTTGCTTATTTATTCATCTATAATGGATAGATGCTACTCTCTTTCTTCTCAAAAGTGATAGTCCCCTCCTCTCTCCTACTCTTTCCTCTTCTCCCTTACAGTGTTAGCCACCCACACTGTTGTTTAAATTAACTTGGCAATTAACATTTGCTACGAGCCTTTACTAATAACTAATCAGAATGAAAGGGCTTTTCATTGTTTGTCAAGCCCAGTTTGAGAAATGGTCATGTTCACCCAGCCGATGTTTCACACATGTTCTCATTCATTCACTCACTCAATCTTTCTTTCTACAAATGCTTTGATCGTTCTTTCTCCGTACATACTCCAGAACATTCTCTGTAGAAGAGTATATTTCATTTTCTGAATCAATCCGTTGTTTTTTAGGAAAAGTTAAGATCAACTTTAGATGTCTTTCTCATGACAGACAAAATATTGTTAGCTTCCTCTGTATCTGATTAGGCTTGTCAATGCAATTACATATAGTTGCTTGTCAAAGGGATAGTTTACCTAAAAGTTAAAATTCTGTCATCAATTTCTAACCCCAATGTCATTTCAAACCTGTGTGACTTATTTTCATCTGCAAAACACAAAATAAGATATTATATATAATGTTGGTAACCAAACAACATTGGTCCCCATTGACTCCCATTGTATAGATTCAAAACCACGGAGATATTTCTTGAAATAACATCTTCTTTTGTGTTCCACACAAGAGTTATGTTCAGGTTTTGAACCCCATGAAGGTGAATAAATGACAGTTTTTCTCTTTGTTTGTGAACTATCCCTTTATGAATATATCAGGTATAATGCGTCTGCGGGAAGTGTGCTAAATGCAGTTTTGTGCTGGGTTTGTATACGCTCTGTTTTTGACTTAAAGGGCCCAGATCAGGACATGTGGGTGGGTTACAAGTTGCGATGTTGTGGCCGCAACCTTTGAAATCCCATCTGACAGGCGGAAAATGAAAATCAACTTAGAGGCAAAATGTTTTCAAAGTGATTGCAATTCATCTTATTTTTCTGTCATTTGCTCGTGGGTTAAAAAGCGTGTGCTTGCTTGGTTCCTCTAGAATCTCTCTTCATAGTAACATCAGTGCTGGAGGTCTTTATGTAAACAGTGGCAATGAAGTGATTTATGTACATGGAATTATAAAAACCCATTCTGTAATTTTTTGCGTATGTTCCATATGTGCTGTGTAAACCTGTGGGCTTCTTAGATGATCAGGTGTGTGTGACACTTTGCAGGGCAGGAAAAGTCATTTTATTCATTGCAAGTTAGCAGCCAAAGATTTTTCATAACTAAAATCTGCAACTCTGTCATCCAGATCCAGCTGGACTACATTGTGGATACAGACGAATCAGATTTTCTTTATGGTCAGAGGACCCAAAGTAAATACTTAATCAAAGGAACATCTCAGAGAATTTAGGATTTCCTTAAGCAGTGCATAAATTGTAGAGAGGAGATTATGTTTGGCTGTAATGTTTAATGGGGTTTTTCAAATTAAACGGAAGCATTTACACCACATGACCAAAATTTAGTTGGACTTACAGCTTTACTGTTAAATTAAAGCTCAGGGTAGATCAAACTTTTGGGTTTTAAAGATCGCATGCTATTCCTTATTAGATCATTTTTTTAAAGTATACTTTTAATGAGTTGTGTTTAGACAGGGCGGTTTATAGCCTAACATTTTGGTCTGAGGACTGGATCTCTTAGTCAAACCATTTTATTTTTTTACATTATTTTACTAGTGGGTGCAGGAGACTGTAGTTCATTTATGTAAGTGAGGATAGCCAAATAAAGTAAATTGTGACATATTAAACCCAAAAATTCGTTATATAGTGGACTACCAGTAAAATTGATAAAAATTTGGTAACAAAAATTATTCAGACACTTTGACCTGACCATGTTTTTAACGTGTTTATTTCTTTCATTGCTAATGCGCCTTTTTACATTTACATTTATGCATTTGGCCTACGCTTTTATCCAAAGCGACTTACATTGCATTGTACTATACATTTGTTTCTAAGTATGTGCAATCCCCTGGGATCGAACCCATGACCTTGGCGTTGCTAGCTCCATGCAGGAAAGCCTTTTACCAGACAGACTGAACAAAATAAAGCATTAGCCTTGGTAATTGGTTGCCCTAAATTGGTATTATCTAATTGTGTACTTCAAAATTAATTTGTTCTGAGTTCAACTCTTGAGTTCTTGTCATATTACCATTTTCGAAGTATACTTTATAGCGATGTGAAATGTGGGACATGTTAAAGGTGTCTGAATACATTTTGGTTTGACTGTTTTTTTACTTTTGTAAAAAGCCCCACAACTTTCAACTAGAAAAATAAAAAAAGATTCAATGTAGCACCGTAAATGTATCCATTATTTGTGTTATAGGAAAACAAATCTATTTTTGTCTGTGACGCTGTGACGGTGCAGTGACATCATTGTGGCACAGATTACGAATGCCAGCATGCGTTACACCTCAGACTCAACAGGAAGTGCGTATCGGGCTTGTACGGGCAACGCAAGAGTTTGATGGGAACTATAAACAGAGAGGATGGCAACATTTCTAACAGAGCATTGAAAGCCCATGAATCTTTTCCTATAGTGATTTTCTACAGCATTAAAGTGGGACAGTACGGGGGTTGTGGTTCTAGCTCTTGACTTCAGACGTCTGGAAACTGACATGAATCATTCCCAGCTGTAGAGACAGCAAAGCAGCTAAAATTAGAGAGAATGGTCAATTGGTCATTGAGGAGGCGCACTAACCTCCCTTGCACATGCAGCCAATCAGAGCCCGCTGAGCTGTCCTCACAGTGTGCATTTACATTTTTTGTCATTTCCCGTACGATTTGGGATCATGTGACCTTTCTGTCACAAAAGAAGTTCAGTGTTTCTAAATTTGATAGATGTGGTCATCATTCGCTTCCATTATGCAAACGAGTAGCTATATGACGTTCTAGACTACCACAAATAAAAAGAAAGCCATAAGGCATGAATGATAATAACTGTTTTTAATTTTCGGATGAACTGTTTCTTACAGCTCATGTCAAATCAACTACATTAAACACACAGGAATTAAATGAAGTCTCGCCGTGCAATTAAGCATTTTGTCTTCTGCCTAGAGGATCTTAAAGTTTTAGCGCTCGTCTCTTAATGATGTGGAGAGCTGAGGCACAGAAATGGCAATCTGATGGCTGTGGATTATCTGACACTTTAAAAAGGGAAAATATTTTGTTTTGCGTTCTGCCTGCCAGCCGTCCAGTATAATCCTGAAGCCATATGTGTGAGGAGATCTACAGAGAGCTGCATGCAATGATGTGTTTATTCTGCAGTGTAGACAGTGAATACTGAAGCAGAATACAAACTTCATCTTGCATTAACGTCTAGCCTACAAAGATATTCAGTAAAGGCCGTTAATAATCGGATTGTGAGAGATTTGTTCAGGGCAGGAACGGTTTACAATATGTGCTAAACATTGCATATTAAATGTAGCCTAATAATTTAAAGGAATCGAATTATCCAAAACCATGATTATTGCATCTGAATTAGTGTTTCGAAGAAATAAATTCAATTGAGTGTCTATGAAGGTAATTATTTACTGTAAAGTTCACACGTTTATCACATTCTAGTAATAAACTCTTTGTGTTAATTCACTTTTAAGCGCATCTTAAAAACGTTAGCCTATATCTGAATATTGGTGAATATTATTTATCACCACAAGGGGGAGACAACACATTACCTTTTCCTTGATGCTTTGTTTACATATTTTCCCAAAGACAGTTTTTCAAAGAAATGACAATATAATATTTGTAATCGTACCATAACGATTGATTATAGTTTAGAGCATTAATCATTATATTTAGTGGTATTATTATAGATTTTTTGCCCCTCTATTAGCCTACTCAAAAATATTGCTTTATTTTATTTTATTTTATTGTTTTGCTTTCATACTTTATGGACTTTTCATAACATGGGATTTAGAGCTGGCATTCTGCATTCTTCTGTTGTTCATAACAAATCCAACCAATCAGCATCAAGTCACAGCTATTGGCAGTGTCCCAACCCTTAAAAAATACAGAATCACAGCTGGAACTCACTTGAAGCCAAACTTCATGCATTATCTTCGTAGTATTGTAAACATGTGGCATTATTTTCTACTTTATCTGTGTTGGAAAATGGCACAAGCTTTGAGTTGTCTCCAAAACAGAAATTCGAAGCACATGAAAATATCATACAGTGGGATAAAGGACAGCTCTACAAACACACGTAAAAGGAAAAACACTTCAAATTCATACTGCTGTTTTTGCTTCCAATGATTCAAGCTTAATCATAACTTCACAGTCTTATTGTGTATGGAGTAAAGCTTTAGGTAAACCTGCTCTATTTGATTATATGGCTTGGAGCGAAAATAACTGTTTATATTTAGAGAGTTCTTAATATTGTTGCAGTAGTTTTGTAATAAAAACATGTTTTAAATATGATTTAATTGCTCCCTTTCTGGCTAAATTAAACACATCATCTTTAAAGGGTCAGTTAAAAAGAATCATCATTTATTCACCTTCATATTGTTCAAAACCTGTAGACTATATGACAACACAAAAGAAGATATTTAATAAATCCTCATTCCATGGACGTCTAACAGGATCCATGTTGTTTGGTTATCAACGTTCAAAATATCTTCTTTGGTGCTCTGCAGAAGAAAGTCATACAGGTTTGGAGCGAGTCCCCTCCTGAATTTATTATATGTCATTCAATAAATGAAGAGATCATTAGTTGAAACAGCAGCTTACATGGACTGTAGTGTTAAATATACGAACATGTCTTATGTTTTAGGGTTTGACACTTCCGCATGTAATTAGCACTTGGACGTTCCTGTAGTGTTCAGGGTCATTAGTTCATCACAGGATAATCACTGGTGGATTATTGCCGCGTAATCGTTTTCTAATAGAGTGAAGTCCCACGGAGATTCAGTTATAAATTAAAACTCAACTTTATGCAAATGCAGGATATTTAATGCTAAGCCAAGCTTTTTTCAGCATCGTATCCAATGGTCCACGACTATTCTGCTCTACCACATTGGAAGAGTTATGTTGTCATGGCAGCATCTACTGTATAGATCCATGTGTGTGTGTGTGTGTGTGTGTGTGTCTGTGTGTATAACTTTTTCCATCAGTGCTGTGTACACTGATTATTTTAGTTGTGCATATTGCATGTTGTGAAATCTGCATTTTGCATGTTACAATATAGCACTGTTAATATAAAATCCATCTCTATGTTAAAAAATATTTCATTATATACAGTATATAATGTTATTTAGAGCAAACATAAACACACTTTAAAACCTGCAAATGTGCAGTTGTTACATTAAGGAGTTAGTTCCACCTCCTATAACTTTTAGAAGATTACATTTTATTTTTTGTCCTGACTATTTCACAGGTACAGAACATACAGTACATCATGTTTAAGTACATTATTAGGTGACCTAACTTTTTTCCATTGTGCCGGATGAAGACGTACAAACTGTGCACTGAGAGTGCCACTGACTTCTTGTTTCTGATGGAATTGCTTGGCTCAGCCTGACGGTGACCATAATATACCACAAATGATCCAAAATAGGAACATTATGCACAATTTGCACTTAGTAAGCATTCGGATGGCAAGAGCAGTGAAGGAGAAGTTGTTCCTCTCTGAAAAGAAGGAGAAAAGTTTTGGCATTTGACTGCTTGGCTTGGATCTGTGTCCTGAGAGTTTCCAGACACGTCCCCCTCCCCCCATTAAAATTGCAGTAGTTTGAAAAAGTGGAGCTGTATTGGAAACTCGGATTTAACCCTGGGAAGTATTTGTGTGTCTCCTTGAACAGGCCAATCGTGTTTAAGCATCACGCTCGCCTGTGATTTCATGACAGAAAAAGCCACATAATGGCAGGGGCCGCATATGCTGCGAGCAAGCACAATGATGCAATTTACAGATGGGAACAGAATAAAAAACCTGACATGTTAAATCTGCAAGACACTTAAATAACAGATAAATAGCTAATTAGCCAGCTATTAGAGGGTATTTTTGATAAATTAGGCCATTTAAAGTACCGCTGTCATCTTTGGCCTGCTTTAAAGGGAATTTGTAAGACACTAGATGCTTTGGTACAATATGTATTTTGAAAAGTGCTGTACAAATTGAATTATGGTACCTAAAAAGAAAACATCTAGGTTTAATCATAGACATCTCTGTTGTGGCACATTGTAGTTCCTCCATCTCACCACTAGTTCGCGTATGACACCATAAAGAACACTGAGAACATGATGGGACAGTAATTGATACTCAGTACTCATAATAATACTCAGACAAAATGTTTTCTATGTCTTTCTCACTATAACAAAGAATAATATTTTTTTAACATATTATGTTTTTAACATATTGTTTTTGTTTAAATGTCATAACTGTATTTTATGAATGTGTAATTATCTGGGCTTTTTCACGAAACAATATCACCATTTTTGCCTGCCCTCTTGAGAAAGTTCACTTTATAGGCCTATGTGAGATTACTGACCCACAGGGTGTTTGTTCAGAGATGATGTTCTTACTTGCGTGGTTAACAGACCAAACAAGTTTTCTGCCGAATAGTTTAAGTTTATGTAGAATATGATCTAACTCTCGTGTATCAATACAATAAATCTGTGCAGTGTCATTTCTGAATGTGTCCTATATGATTTTTTTCTGATAGTAAAAAACTAATGAGAAGGAGCATTTGGTTCAGTCTTTACAGTGTTTTGCTCTCTTCCTCCATTTTACTTTCCTTACCATAGTGTTTACCTGTCTGATCTCATAACACTTACAAACCTGGATTTTTCATTTAAGATCATGAGGTTGAATAGTAACCAATCAGATGAGAATGAAAAAAACAACATCATTAAATACTTTTTTATTTTGTGCATATTGATAAAATTATTGACACTTGACATTTAAAACAAATACATAGAGTAGCAAATACAAGAGCATAAATATTTAAGATTTTCCAAGTAAAAGACAGTAATCCTTCAAAGATACAACAATATTTATATTCATTTTTATTATATATGATGTGCATATATCTGTTGTAATTAGAATTAATATTTTACTAACATGCAGATGCCTTTGCATCTTAAATTAGTTTGTTACAAGAAAAGTCTTTCTTAATCAAAATTAACTTTGGTTCATTTAAAAGTGTTGGTTCATATTTCTACCTGAGGCAGATGGCACGCTAGGGCAGCTTACTCAGCACTAAACTTTGCTGTGAGCAGGTAACTGCCTGTCTGTGGCCAATGCTGGTCTCTCCTCCTGCAGTTCCCTGTATTAAATGTCTGTTCTTTCTCTTCCAGATGATTTCAGGTTTGACAGTAAAAAATGAATACATGTTCAGTACGTTTTTGAAACTTTTTTTATGTGTGTTGTATGTGCGGAATCCTGCACACGTGCCTCCAGAGCAGTGTTGGGTATAAGTTACTCTGAAAAAGTAATTAATTACTAGTTACTAATTACATTTTCAATAGTGTAGTTAGATTACTGTACAAATTACTCTCTCCAAAATGTATTTAATTCCTTATTACTTTCTGTATACTATATCAATCTTGATTAGTTAAGCGATTCAAGGATAGACACGAAACGACTCTAATTCATTCAAATAAATTATATAAAACTACATAAAGTACTCTTATTAACTGACTTAAGTATTACAAATGTGGGAAAGATACATTAAGGCATGCATTTTAAAGTTAGACTTTGAATTTTAATGTCAATTCCACTATTGTATACATTTCACAGTATTTAGTTCAATAACATCCTAAGTAACTGTATTTAAATTACAGAAAAAATAAGAGTAATCCCTTACTTTACTTTTTTAAGGGGAAAGTAATTATATTACAGTTTTTAATTACTTAGTAATAGTTACTGTACACCCAACCCTGCTCCTGAGTATAACTAAAATGATATGTGCTATAAATCAAATCTGTGCTACAGTGTATGCATTATGTAAAATAAGTCTAGACTGTAATTTATATAAATATATAAGTATCACAAAAATCACAGATTTTTTTTTCAAGAAGTAGGCCCTATGTACAATATAAAAAAGCAAGTCAAAGTCAAAAAAAGAATTTTGTGATTAAAGAAAGAAAGGAGAAGTTTGAGAAATGAAACCAGTGAGTGATCCAAACACGCAGCACAGGCTAGGACCTGTTGATTTTGCAGAACCCCAATCAGAAGACAACCTCGGATATTTTGTAATGATCAAAATATTACTAATTGGAGGAACGTTTATCTCAAAAGGTCTATGGGTTGCATTTATTTTTAAGTCGAGCGACTTATCTTAAAATAAAAGGGTAACCTTGTTTTTTTGGAAACTGAAATGTCATTTGTAATATATGATGAATTAATATAAATGATCACAATGTGATTATTTCAAATAATTTCCTCTCGTGTATCTCAAATACAGAAAATTATTGATTTAATATCTGAACTCTGGGATGTAAAGTTTATGGCCACCACATACTGTACAATAATACATTTGTAGCACAATATTTGCGATATCAAGCCTTTAGTTAGTAACAAATTATTAGCCTTAGTGAACATTCTGAAAGATAAATAAATAAAATAAGAGGAAATCACGTCTTTCAAATGAAAAAAAAAAATCGATTTTGCCAGAAAATGATCAGGTTTATTAGGCAGTGCTAAATGTCACACTCATTTTCAAGCTACAGGCTATCAAACAAACATTCTATTTTTAGCAATCGTCATGCTCATATTCTAGAAAGCATTGAAATGCATTTATTTTTCAATAAATATTCTTAACCCAATTATGTAATCAAATCACCTGAATTTAAGAGTAGTTTGAGCCAAGACAGTTCTCCTCCAAGCAACAACTTTTACATTTGTCTCTGATCTGTGTATTGATCAGCAACTTAAACTTTAGATTTAAGTTCACAAAAGAAAAAATATATTCTAAAAATATGGTTTGCTCTTGTATTGTACAGACTGGAACACGTGCTGCTAGCTAAAATACATGAAAAGAGGGTGAGTTCAATAACATTGCAGTCTGTGCCAGCCACAGTATAATCCAGTCAGCATAAAACTTGTTTTCTTCTTACAGCGTGCAAGATAAATATATATAGGCTACCAGGCCTAAATCGTACATTTCTTTAAAAAACTCCAATCATTTCCCGGATGGCCTACTAATACTGGTTTATTATATTACACAGGGTCAAGTCTGTCCGTCATATTGCAACCCTCTAAAAAAAAAGAGCACAAAACTGAGTGTGGCACAGACATTGACTAATGACTTAAACAGATATTCAAACAAAAAAAATCACTTATATGCTACTCGAGAATTTCTTTATTAAACTGAATATGTATTTACATGTTATACAACTGCAGAATGAATAGCCTATTTTATTTTCTAACTCTGTTTTATGTACTATCTCTGTAAAGGAGAACACCCACGTGTCCACAAAACAAAAATCGCATGACCACGTGTGTGTAGACACACTCACTTTGATTTATTGATATTTTATTTCGGAGACAGTGGAACACACTCAGGTTGTATACTTTAGACGCACCTGCAAATTACACGCTCATTTACAGGCAGGCAGTCATTTATTTAATAATGATATATTATTTAAATTAGACGTGCGCCAACTGAGATCTTATTATACATATCAAGTAAGTGTATACAGTATATAAACTTCTCCATTAAGTGCAGTTTTTAAAACCAATTGTCCCATTGCACGCACACACACAGACAGACACGCACGCACTCACCCCGTATTTCAACCATTCCTTCACCGCAAACACTGTAAGATGTGTGTACGGTGCTCGTCGCACGGGCCGTCCGTGTTGCCTTTCGCGGAGTAAGAAACAAACAAACAAAAAAACAGACGAGGCATTGATTCCTCTATCCACAATGACATCTATGCGTGCTGCATGTGCAATGCTGCAAAGCTATGAGACCGTCGATCCAGCACTGTAAATTAAGGATACACGAAGAAAAAATAAATAAATAAAACTGCACGGTAACCAGCACCTTTAACCAGTGCACTCCGCAGCTAACAGCCATGCCAGATCTCGAGTAAGCGGTGCATTACTGTAAATGTTCGTTTTGTCGTGCTGTACCTTGTAACGAGGATTTCAGATCGCTCGATGCTTGAAGACTTTGCGTGGGACGTTTGTATTTGGTCAGCGTCCGGGTTTATTCCTCCCATCCGGAGAGCACGGATTACTTCTTAGCGAACATGGATACGGAGTTATAAAAGCACCCCGACGAGATGACCAGGCGTTGAACTGCAATAGGCTACTACAAAACCTTCAGAGCTCTAACTTTTTGGGGGAGGTTGGCAGTTTCGCTTGGAAATGGTACGTTAATAATTTCATCATTATTTGTTGCTGCTCCAAAAGACGCGAGGAGATCACGAGTTGTGCACTCTTAAAGTCAAATGAGATCATCATCACACAGGCGCCGCGTGTTTCGTTTTTTCCCCTGCTTCCTCTCCTACCATCCAGTTACTCCTTTTTCTCGTTGGTTTTGAGCCAAACGTAAGGTTTGTGGGAAAGGCTTACAAACGCTGTCGTGTTATTTATGCTACAGAGACGCGCAAGGATCAAGACGCGCGGCGATTTGGCGTTTCTCTTCTAGTGAAAGTTATTAGGTCTTTGCCAGTTGGATAAAAGCGGTGCAAGATGTGTGTTAACCACGGCACTCCGAAGGCCAAGTTGAAGTTTAAAGCCAGCAGATGCAGATGCCCGTCTGTAGTTTACTCAGCAGAAAATGGCCGAAGCCGCAGGCTCGCCGGAATGAATTTAACATGCACACCGACAGAGGCGCTCCCTCCCCGGACTCAGTCTCAGACGGTGTACCGTCGTTACACAGCCGCACAAACCGGGAGTTCAGCAGTTTGTATAAGTGCAATAAAAACCGTGCCATGTTCGTGTGGCAGTTGGATGCTTTAAATGAGAGTATTCTTCACAAGCCAGGGACAAAATGACGAGTAGCCTATATGTACACAATTTGATTCTTTTATCTAAATATGTTTAATAAAGAGACCATTCAGCCCTTTAAGGAGACATGTAACAACAGAACATATTAGTCACTTTAACTATTTTTATCAGTTAGTTTGCATTGTGTTTTAACGGGTGTGACTAAATACAAGAATCTATTTAAAAACACACCAAGACTTGCGCTCTGCGGGGATATTTTCCGTTTATTTAATTTCAGGAAGTATACTTTCTTCTTTGTTTTGGGTTAATAACAGTCACATTTCGGGTTTGCAATGAGTTTAGGCGTTTATTGTTTTGTTGTGTCTGCCTATAGGCTATTAATGGTCTGGTATTAGGTTTTAGGAATGTAGCCTATATTTTGTATCGTTTTCTTTCGCTCAGAGGGATCATTTAATAATTGAGGGTCAAACAATGTCACACGTTTGCAAAAGTAAAGAATCACGGTAGGCTATATGGCGTTTACTTGTTTTTTTATTCTTAGCAAACAACGCGTAGCCTATATTAAAGTTGAAATAACAGGTGTTGTTTATTATAACCTGCGCGCCAGGTCAATTGAAATCAATTGAAGACGTGTGAGCACTGCAGCACGGTGGAATTACATTTCTTAACAAAAAACTCTCTAGTAAAATGTCCTGTCAATAAATCCTTGAAGATACCAATACCTTTTTGCATTCTATTGGTAAGATGGATGATTTTCAATATATATTTATAACCAGACACGTCGGGTGACTGACTGCCAAGTCATCCCATCATATTTCACTTTCACGGAAATTGCTTGTTCGCGTAAAGTTATAGAGGTTGATCTCGCAATACCAGTCAGAACGCACAGCCCATTTCATATCGATGAACCGTTTATCGCTGCCTATGACATTTTACGCGGGCTGAGTGTTTATCCACTCAAATCGCCATACGATAAGCCTCGAACACTTTGCCATGAATGGATTCATGCATGTGCGCTCTCTGTGACGCAATGTCCGCGCCAGCTCGGTTCTAATTCGTACTTTGTAGCAGTGCGTGTTGCAGTAAAATTGTTTGGGATACGCGCGCGGGCACAACATTACTGCGCTCAGAAGGGGATCAGCGTGAGAGGAAAGAGCGGCTGTGCGCGCGCCCCGGTGAAGCTGGAGAAAGTCATTTCGAGCTTTGTTTCAACCCGGTGGCACCATATGAGCTCCAGAAAGCGAGGCAAATGACTTATTTGTTAATTTCGTGTAGTCGACGGATGTCCCTTGACGGGGGAAAGCAGAGTTAGCCTGCCCTGCTCCTTCAAGTGCTTTCTTTCTTTGGGATGGGCTATTTTCATAACGTCATTTCATTCCTCCCTCTTTTTCATTTTCTCTTTCTTTGATTCTTTCTCCCACCATTTCCTAAATGGAACAGATTGCACCACACCACGCGCTTTCTTGCCTGCAAAGTTTGGTTTCAGACTTGTACACAGTTTGCGCTCTCTGTTTTTCTGGGCTTCCCTTGGTTTTTGGACGACAGACAGTTTAACGGACTTGAAGCGGCGGCAGCGGTGGAAGTGTTAATCATAATGAGGCTCACCATGATTAACTGTGAAAAATGATCCACTAGCGTGTCAGTGTTTTGCCACGTTTCGAGTCACGCGCTCCATTTCCAACATGATGTATTCTCCTCTCTGTCTAACTCAGGTAAAGATTTTTTTCTGTGTCTTTCTGTTCATAACTGAGGGAATTGCTTGTGGTCGCAAAACTAGATTTGAGTTCATAAAAGGGCGGGCTGAGCGCTGGCTCATTCCACAATGAAAGCGAACCCGTATATCTCTTTGCATATCCATTCATGTAACACCATGCTGTTTACCCATGCTGAGTATATTTGACTGTAATTTTCCTATTGTCGTGTTATTGTAAACACAATGTCGAAAAATCAACGTAAATAGGACATAATTTGTTGTATTCCGTTTTATTTAGGCTACTTTGATTAAGTTTGTCCAACAGAAATGTAAAGGCATGATCATATTTTAGATCTTAGATAAGAAAGTTAAAGCAATTATCACACTGTCAATTTTTACTATTATTTAATTTAACTATTTATATTTCTTTGATTTGGGTTATAGTAAATGTGTAATATTTTGGCCACTATCTAAATGGGATTAAAATGTGTAAAGTTAGCATATCTAGCCTACATTTCAACGGCCGCTGCTTGTGGTGGAAGCAAACACACGGGTTATATCAGTTCTTGCATCCTGCCACGACAGACAGTGTATTAGTAGGCTAATGTTTATTTCGCCAAGACTGTTAAAGTTGTCATTTTGACATTTTAACCAAAAAGAAAAAAATCCCCAAATATATAAAATCTATGTATAGGCTAGTTATTCACAGAGATATTTAGGATATTATTATAACATTCACAAAGCAGTTTTTTTGTCCGACAGTTTTACCTCTTCCTGTGTTTTCAAAATGAAAATGCTATTGAGCAATAATTGCAGAGACTGTTTATATTTGACCAACAAAGAGACCGTCATTTAAAGAGAGAAACAACTTTTTGCATTCTAGAAAGAATAAAGCTGCCTTTTTTACGTGTCCATCATAATTTACTTAGAGCCTGAACAAAGTTGCTGCTTATTAATAAAACAATTAGGAAACATCTTAACATTTTATGGCCAGCGATTGTGTTTGAGCTTAAATATGGTATTTTTAAATCTCTCAGCATTCTGAATTGAGGCAGGAAAAAGGTTTATTCAGGGGTTTCTGAAGGTCAATTTAATGTGTCATATTTTGCTTTATGTGTAGCCTATCAATATGAGTCACTAATTTAGATGGCTGGCTGGTGGCCACTGCTTTGACTGTACCTTTGGTTTCAGAAAAAGTGAGTACTTTTGCTTTGTTCAAGAGTTTGTTCAAAATTTTAGATCCCTCATGTCACTGTAAAACTTTGCTGTATTTTCTCAGCAGGTTTGCCAGTGACTTACTGTAGATTTAATGTACAATTAAATAATTAAGCATAAACGTACCTAGTTTATATATTTTTCTTTCATAAAACAAGACTAAATATCTTGGGTCTCTTTTCTTGTTATGTAAATGTATCGTGATTTATGAAGTTTTAAATATTTTTACAGAAAACAAGAGAAAAATGCTTAGGAAGAATGTAATTTTTTGCAGTGTTGCTGTGCTAATGCCAGTCTCTTCTTGCTCATTTTGAATCTCAAAAGTCAAAGTGTTTTAATTTTAATTGAAGTAAATGAAAACAGTACTAATTGGAAAGTATATTAAGTAGTAATTAAATCTACAGTAAGTCACTGGCAAACCTGCTGCAAAAACTACAGCAAAGTTTTGCTATGCATTCCACTGCCCAACTACTGCTCTCCTTTTCTCATGTAAACGTAAGAATTTATATTACTGACTAAAATGATAAAAAAAACATATAATATTAGACATTACATTGCAGGTTGGGGAAAAATAGAATTATAAAAGGTTTTATTTTAGATCTTGGTATGAGAGCTGTTCCATATGCTTAATTTTAAAATACCAACTGGCAGACCTAATAACGGTTTATTATACCTGTCAATTTCACACTGAAAATATGTAGATGGTAGGTTTATTTTAGAGGTCAAAATTTATTGTTGATAGTTTAATGAGTAGCAAATGGTTGCAATTTGGTTATTTGTCCATATCAAACGCTGTCTAAACAAATGCTTGTGAAACCATTGGGATTTAAGGTATTAAGTCCCACAAATATGTATTGTACTTTTCTGCACTTAGTGAATGTGTTCAAACAGGTAACAGTAAAATACACGCCTCACCCTGCAGCGCCTGAATTTATTATTAAATAAATTGAATGAGGCTATGTTTCAGTGCTCTCTGATGTTTTTTTGGGTGCTTCGTGACAGATGCGTACTTCAGCATTGGATTAGCAAACTCTGTCCAAACATGAAGAAACACATCAAGATTAACCAGAGTCCACCAACCAAATGCTATTTTAGCGTTTTAGTTCTTTTTGGTAAACTATAATGCATTAAACTCCACAGCAAAAAAATACTCTACACTCAGAGCAGATATCAACAGGTTGCTGTAAATTGTTGAATGGAAGACAATCTCTGTTCCATTAGATACTGTGCAGATTGTATCAAGGTTTAGGGTTTTTCATAGCACTCAGTGTGTCCACTGGCTGTTTGGGATTGGTGATAGTTTAATCTAATGTTGCAGACCGCAGCGCTTGTGAGAGAGCACGCGGTGTGCAGAGAAGTTCTGGCTGTAGTCTGCGTGAGTGTGTCGGGCCAAAAGAGAGAGAGCGAGAGGGACAGACGAAGCGTGTGCCAGACTCCACCGCAGCCCCGCTGACAGCCAGAGGGGCCTTTCGCTCCACAAACACGCTTCATACTATAATATCTAGATTTCAAGTTAGTTCCTTATGGTTTCATTGTAATGAATCTGTCCTTAGTGTGAAAACTGGCTCTTGAAAGTTTGGTCGTGGTAAAGAACTTTGACTCTTAATTTGTTTAGCTAGATAGGAAAGCAAGGATATGTTGTTGTTGACTGGCTTCTTTGCTGTGGAACATCCAACAAGTTTTTTTATAAAGATTTGCTAAGATTTTTAATTAATTTTAATTAATTTGTTTTTAAACGGTACACTGTGTTTATTAGCTGTGACTGATCAAATGAAATTTAATTCATTTCAAACAGAACATATGCATATATTTTTGTCAATATTATACTATATTTAAGACTTTATTTAAGTTGTATAGTCAATAATTATTTATTGGAAAATATAGTAAATATTTGCATTGTCATTGTGACACTTTCAAAGCTGGTCACATAAGTGCACAATATTGAAAATACAGAATATTGAAAATTTAGTAATCATTAAATATAGAAGGGACATCGAAGATCTAATATAGTAAAAAGGTCATGCCCAGTTTTCTCTATTAATTCAGTTACTCGGCGCTCAGATTTATTTGGTTTGGCTGTATGCGGCATGAAGCGTATTTGCCCACAGTGTAGAGTAATATCAGTGGGAGATCTGAGAGGCTCTATTCCCCTGAGCTGGCAACATGCTGTCCTGCCCCCATTCCTCATCGATTCATTCTGTTAGAGCCGCAATTAGTCCCCCTCGGGAGGTCCGATCCGAGCGGCGAGCCATTCAGAGACTCTCGGTCGCACCGACCCATGAAGTATATAGCATGTGAAATCGGGATGCTTATGAGACTTACTCTACGTTGACGTTTTACAAGTGCGTTTTTATTTTCATAGGTCTGTGCAAAACGTTTGTCTCCAGAACTGAGGCTCTTTTCTTTCCAAATTCTTTATGATTTAAAAAACCTACTCTAAATACATGCATGCATGGTCTGTTGTTTATTTTCAGCATAAAAGTTTTGCTCATCTCGGTTATGTGCGCATGGGAAAGCAGTCTAACTAGGCCTTGATGTAATGAGCACTGAAATGTTCTCCACCCCTCTCCATGGTTGGGCACTTTGTGTTTGAAGTGCCGCTACTGGGCACTCAAACGGTCCAGAACACCCCCGCAGTGTGTTTTACTGGTCCTCTCTTGGTCCGTGTATGCGTGCCTGCCTGCCTGCCTCAGGGGTTTTTTTTCAGGAGGGAGTGTTTGCTCTTGCGTTCGGCTCAGTTGCCCCAGTTTCGACTGACAGCCCTGAGTGGCACAGTCACGGTCTTGTCCCAGTGCGGCAGCTCCCTGTGTGCCCGTTAACAGATTAATTAAGCTGTTTTGATCACCCCCTTTGCCTGGTTTTCCATCCGGCTGTCATTTATCACAACTTTTTTAGATATTCGTCGGCTTGTTCGTGCCAGGGAGCGTTTCGGATAAAAGGGTCAGAAATTTTAAGTGGAGCATTAGCTTTCATGTGTAGATCCCAGTGGCTGATACTCATTAGAGGACATCGAGAGGAGATTTTTGGAGAGGGGATGGGGAGGAGAGTCGGGCACAAAGAGTAGCCTCAGTTATAAAGGCCCGAGCTCTTGGCATGAGGAGAGGACTTGATGTGGCCAGGACTGGAGATGTCTGTGGAAGGTTGGCTGCATTTCATATCACACCCAGGTTCCTCTGCGGGGAGAATGGTGAGCAACCCTAAATATTTACTTTATAAAGATGTGTTTAGATTCCACCTGAGCCTGTAGCCTCTCGCTCTCCTCCATGCCAATATAGTATATAGGAGAGGAAGCGTTTGTTTTTGTTTTCTAGGAGAGACGTGCTCAGCCTCTGGAGTCACATTTTTTAAATGAACCTCGAAGAATTCGACCTTAGGAATAACTTAATCAACTGTACAAAGACAAAATATGTTTGACTCCAAAACTGTGAGCACCTCTGCGTACCGATACATCTGCAAATCTTGGAATATGGTGAATAATTTATAGCTCGAATTGGTCAGAATGCTGTTACCTGACAGAAAGTCGTTTTTTACCTTTGGAGATGTTAAAGTCTATTTTTTATATTCTCGATATTCTGGCTCTGATTTGCTGCTCTTTGTCTGTAGCAGGGAGAGAGTTTTCGACTTCTGCCTTGGGCTTTGGAGTCACAGTAGTAGGTCATTTTTAGAAGAACCTCCGCTCTTGGCAGTGTCGGCTCTGCTGGGAAGGCTTTAAGAAATGTTTCCAACTGGAAGGCGATCAAGAAGAGCAGTGCTGGCGTGGCAGGGTGAAGCGGGTTGTTTATTTAAAACATCTCTAAATCTACCTCTTCTCCACTACTGTGGCTCTGCTTTTCCAGAAAATGTGACTGCTTCAACCTGCACTATATTTGAGTTTGAACAGATGCAGGGGGGGGGGGGTTGGCACTGGTATCTGATTTACACCCTCCGCTGCTCTCCAAAGCCCCGATGCTGAAACGCCGCACAATATGAATCGTTTGTTTGTGACGAGGCAGACAAATAAATCGTGAATGCATGAGCTTTTTTTGATTGCATCTCACTTATGCAAAATTGCTGTTGAGAGCTCTTTGCCTTTGTTTCAGGTGCACTTCATGTGATATAACGGCATCTGTTATTATAGAGCAGATAAATATTTTTAATTCTCTGGTGCAGATATACATGCAGACGTATATTTATATTTATGCATACACTTTTCTCCAAAGCTACTAAGAGCATTCTAGGTATACATTTGTATTGTTCCCCGGATTGAACCCACGACTTTGGTGTTGCAGTTTTCAGATGAGCTACAAAAATGCTGAATATACATATCCTGACAAATTTTAAAATGGCTGGGGGTGGATTTATTGAACACTATGCGCAAAGAACCCATAAAAGTCAGGTTATGGAATGTTTTCTTTCGGTTTTCAAAGGTAGCCCATTTGTGTTTTGTCTTTTGGAAGCGAGAGTAAATATTACGGATATCTCGCACACAATGCTTCTTTGATCATTTGCTAATGTTCCAGGGTTGCAACCGGATGATGAATGGAAGCATAAAGACCCATGTCACTGGTTGCATTCCTTATAAGCCATAATCCATCAAAAGATTCTCCACTGTTGCAAATGGTTTTATAGGGTCGTTGAGCAAACTTTCACCCTCTTCCACTCTGTAAATGTGTGTGTGTGTGTGTGCGTGTGTGTGTGTGTGTGTGTGTGTGTGTGTCTGGACGAGTGTGCCACCGAGCTTGTGGTGTAATGGAGACTCCAATACTGCAAGATAAGCGACTTGTTTTTTTGCCTCTGCTGTTGTGCATTTGAAGGCAAAGGCCTGGATCTCTGTGTCCTAGAGTGCAGCGAACCTTTTAGCTGAAGTTCATATTGTCTTTTCAAAGTTAAATTTGTATTTCTTTAAGGTTACTCTTTCATAGCTCAGGAGATGTCATTAAAGAATTAACTACTATTATAATCATGAAAAGGCAGAAACAAATGAGACCATTGTTCATTTAAGGTAACAAAAAGTTGGTATCTTTGCAAATCTGAGATCTCCTTCGGAAAAGAAGTGAAAACATTATAACATCTTAGCCTGGTGTCAGCTGCTGCAGTGTTTCGAAAGTGAGCCGTTGGTTGCAATTCGCCGCTAAAGTTCGTACACTGGACATTTAAGATTGTGATATTACAAAATAAGACTTCATTTGTGATGTTTCAATGTTTACTGTACACAGACAGACAAATACAGTAGTATCTCTACTTTTCCCAGCTTCCAAAGATCAATAAAATTAGAATGACTTCACTGTGATTTAAAGGAGTGATGTGTTACAGTTTGAGCATATATCTGTTTTTAATTAAGAGTGTGTGTGTGTGCGCGTGTTTGAGTGGGTTAAGGGGGAGGTATAGATGGCATAATCTGTTGTTATTTTACAGGGAGTTTATGGATCCTCCATGATGGACTTTCAAGTTCTCAGCCAAGACAATAATGAGATGTGCACATAAGGCTGAGGGTATGTGCTATTGACAACTTTGACTATAGGCAGCTTTGATTCAGGTGCCTGCCCACCCGGAGCAGGTTAAGACACCTTCTGAAGAAAAGGGGCAATCCAGATCCTGCTTCATACAGAAAGACATGCAAACAGAATTCTTAAGGTATGCCGCGGGGGTTCTGACGCATTGTTCATTGTTTCAGTGACATGCAAATGAATAAGTACCTCTGGCGATGCATTTAATTTAGTATTGCAGGAACTTGAAATAGGCTGAAACTTCTGGCATGCTTGATTTCCCAATTTACACTTTCTTGTTAAAGGGACAGTTCACCCACAAATGAAAATTCTGTCTTCATTTACTCACCCTCAAGTTGTTCCAAATCAATAAATGTATTTGTTCTGATGAACACAGACAGAGATTTTTGAAAGAATGCTTGTAACCAAACAGTTCTTGGCCACCATTGACTACCATAGTAGGAAAAATTACAATAATCATACCTGCAAACTGGTTGCTTTTTGGCGAAATTCGCCGTTTTGAACTGTAGTGAACCCAAAGCTCCTAATACTCTTTAGTTCTGATGTCCAAGACAATATTTCTCATTAGCCACGTTTACATGCAACCAAATAATTCACTTGCAATCGAATTGATGGCTCAATCGGACTGAAAAGCCTTCATGTAAACACATTTTTTAATCGTATTGCAATGTTTAGGGGACATGTAACCAACACTTTCGTAATCTGCAATCAGATTGAATGATTTCGGATTGACGAAAATGGGCGCATGTAAACATAGCCATTGTGTTGTACTTAAGATTGAGATCGCAACTGAATTGATTGGAATTTAATTCATGGAAATTCGAGAATGTAGATTCAATAAACTAGTCCTGATTCTTACGAGAAGGTAAAAGCCTTTTTAGATGGGTTGGACCTGCATGTGGTGAATTAGGCTACATGGCTGTTATTATACTGGAAAAATTATGAATAGGACCTTTTGGCATTAGCTGTCTCTCATTCCCAGGCACGCAGCCCAAATATGAGTGAAATTATTTTTGCTTCTCCAACAAAGAAATATTAAAGTCAAATCAGAGGTAAATCATTTCCCGCTTTTGCACTTTGGGACGTAGTGACAGCAATCTGTTATTTTGATAAATGGCAGGAGCTGCTTAAAAACACACCAGAGCAGCACTTGATCACATTTTGTGGGATGCGTTCCAGAGAAGAATGTGGCTGCATGGGGTCATAGATTTAGGACACAGGAGAAACAACCTATTTGTGATGTGCAAGAGGATTGGAGAGCTGAGGTTAGAGGTTCGGTTCTGACGAAAGATTAGGGCTGGTGAAATACCAAACATTTTTAATTAATCTTGATTTTTATATACACTTTTACTACTTCTTATCTAAAACTTACTGCTAACAAATCATTCTATTGACTCGCACTATTAATAAAATTGTTAATATATGCTCGCTATATCAGCCCTACCTAGTCTCTGTGAGTACAGCTGTGTTAATTGCCAAACTTTTTTTTTCAGTCAAACCTGATAATAGCCTTTCAAATGCCCTCTAGTTCTCACTTTCTTATTAGCAAGATTATTTTTTGTTAATGGCACTGCCTCCATGAGTGAGTGAGCGAGAGAGGGAGAGAATATAGTACATCCATTCATGTCCATTCACGCTTTGCCTCATGGCAGATGTTGAAGTCCATCCTGACGTTTCTTGACCCCGTTCGAGGTGACTGCTCACGTGCGCTTCGTCCTTCTCTACATATAATTCAGATTTAAAGGTGTCAAAGCTTTAAGGGGAGACAGCCTATATGCTTTAGATGTGTGTGTTTAAACACCACAGGCCTAGACAGATATCTCTATGAATTATGATTGAAGCCAAACAAAGCAGAGCTGGGAAAGCAAGAGGACATGTCAACACTTGGTTATGACCTAATATGACTTCGCCTTGCAACATGGCAGAAACGGGGTAGCTTTTTTGAAGCAGCTCTTCCTTAGATACACATGTCATTTCAATATGTATAATGATGTTTATTTTTTCTTTTATTAGTAATGTGTTTTTTTTTGGGGGGGGGGTTATGTGCAGGGCTTTGTGGTTTGCTACAGCTGAATTTCTAAAAGAGTTGTGCGCATCTCAACAGTTGTTGGAATGTTTCTGCAAGCTGTTGCTGTGAAATATTGGAGGATTCTAGGATGACAGGGGTTTGGGCAAGAATTATATTAAAGTCAAATCAGAGGTAAATTATTTCCCACTTTTGCACTTTGAGACGTAGTAAAAAGGCAGGAACTGCTTCAAAACACACCAGAGCAGCACTTGATCACATTATGAGGGATGCGTTCCAGAGAAGAATGTGGCTGCATGGGGTCATAGATTAAGGACATAGGAGAAGCAGACTATTTGTGATGTGCAAGAGGATTGGAGAGTTGAGGTTAGAGGTTCGGTTCTGATGAAAGATTAGGGCTGGTGAAATACCCGAAAATTGTAATTAATCTTGATTTTTATATACACTTTTACTACTTCTTATCTAAAACTTACTGCTAACAAATCTTTCTAATGACTCACTATTATAAAATTGTCTTTATAAAACGGTCAGTTCTGGTCCTTGATTCTGATTGGCTGAGCCGAGTTCTAAGCCGTTATAAAAATCTGCTTCGCGTTGTGCCACAACGCCCTTAGCTGTTATAAAATGCACTGTAACCCACTGCTTCTTGGGGCTTATTGCTTTAATATATGCTCGCTATATCAGCCCCACCTAGTCTCTGTGAATAGGCGGTTTGGGCAAGAAATGCTGAATGAAAAGCTATTTTTTTATTTAGTCACAAAACTGTACTTTCGGTTAATTAAAGCTGCAATCTGTAACTTTTGCATCTCTATCACCATCACTGTTTGAAACGTTAAATTGCAGGTTACTTTACCTATCTTTATCTTTGCATGACGTGAAATTTTGTGAAATGACGTCAAACTTTTCCCCATGAAACTGTATCTGACAGCTCAAATTATGCAGTAAATGATTATTATAAGCTTAGTGTTCTATGGTAGTGCTGTCACCCTTTAAAAGGGTCCTTATATGTATTTAGGTACAGATATGTATATATTTGGTACCAATATGTACCTTTCAGGTACTAATACGCACTGTTCAGGTGCAAAGGAGTACTTTTTGAAGGGGTACTGCCCCCTTTGGTAACTAACTTGATACATTTTTAAGTAAAAAAAACCATGTTTAATCTCTTTAAATTGTTGGACAATCCTCCTGTGTTTACATACCAGGACGTTTGGGTGGAACATATTGACAGGTTTGTCCCATTTCCAATGGTCTATAGTTACATATAGCCATGAACCATCATTTGGTACTTGCTGTTTGTTTGCAAGCAGTATTAGTGGGAGGGACATTCTCATATCTGTAACTGATTGTATTTGATTGGATAAAAATCTGCAGCGCAAGATGAGTCATCAATGTATGTGCTAAAAGTGAATTTTGTCTGTGTTTAGAACTACACCCACCATGTAGATTTTCTTAAATCTAACAAACATGGCGTAAAAGCCACACATCTATTTTTAAAACATCTTGCGTTTATAAACATTCCCCCAACATTCTTCCAACAACACCTGCGATTCGTTCTTTTCAGGTAACGGTATTACAAGGGTTTTTGGTAACATATTGCCATCGACACACATCACCAGTGAAATAAGATACTGTTATTTGTAGGCAAGCAGTCACCTATCCCCGGTCTGATTGTGAGAATGACATTTTGTTGAGCTTTCAGAGAGCACCGTTCTACACTCCTCAAGTCTCAGAGGAACACAAGAGATTTTTAGTGCAGGCTTTGTTCTTGAGCTCTGTACGGGGCCCTGTCGTGGCACGACTCGGATTATGGAGATTAGCAGGCTATCTGGTTATGTAATTGAATGTAACAGTGAGGAGAGCGAGGGAGAGAAAGCAAGTGCAAGAGAGAGCGACATAGACAGACAATGGGGAAGAAAGTGAGAGAGAGAAAGATACAGAGAGGGCTTTCCCTTTGTCCCACCTTTGTTTGATGGGCGGTGTAAGGTCAGAGAGGGGTCACACAGGTTTTGGCTTCCTTTCGCTCGATGTGGTTGAAAGGAAACACTGACTTAATGCAAGAGTTCATGCACTCTCATAGGCGGGTCGAAGCGTTTCTGCGTGTCTCAGAAATCGTTCTCGTTTCCCTCCTAAGATCAAACCGCCAAGTTTGATTATCAGCATTATTGTGGATGAAGTTCACCTGTTCACATGCATCTGCAAAAGTCAAAGTTAAAAGGAAATATAGATTTGGTCTTGTATACGGCACGTAGTGCTGGGCGGTATGACCAAAAATTAATATAACGGTGTTTTCCAGATTTATACCGGTTTCCCGGTACATGGCGGTATTTTTTTTTACCACATTTTCTACTGATTGAGAGAGGAAATAGTGCTGTTGATTGACTTAAAATGCCCTTTCATACCGTTATGGTGACAGTGATAGTATCCCCTATAATAACTGCAAAGTTTAGACTCCTTTAACAACTGAATAGCATGCGAAGGTAACTTGCATGCATAATATTTAAGCAAATAAATAGAGAACTGGGCTCGAAATTAACTTTTTTCCTTGGAAGCACTGGTGCTCCCATCTTCAAGAGTTAGGAGCATCCACCCAAAAATTAATAGTTGAATAGTTGAAAACAAAATAGTAACAATTTACCATTAAAAGATGCATGTGATGTCTGTTGTGTTTTACATAGTCACAATGGCTTCATGATTTCCTGAAATCATATTTTTAAATCATAAAACAAAGGCTTAAATTAGATATGTGAGAGGAAAGCGATCGCATCACGCTGTCAATCCTCCTTACTGACCCTTATTTCTCATCAAAGCATATAGAGAAACAGTTCAAACTAAAAACATATGGGGGGAACACGAGCATTTTTTGAAAATGTTTGTTCGTGATTATATTTAATATAACGTAATGCGAACTTGCAATACGCCCTGGGCAATACGCCCAATACGCCTCACATGACGTCACGCATCTTCCGTTCTGCCGCGAAGCAGTGTATCGTTACTTCCGCTAGCACTCCAGTTCATAAGGTGGCGGTAATGCACCTATAAGCTGGTTTGCCAACCGCTAGTAAAACTCAAGAAGAAGTTACTTCCGCTATAGCGCCTCAGAGTTCCAAGTCCCTTGCACATCGGCCACAAATACGGCTAGATGATGTACAACGTCTTGCAGACAAATTTTCGCTAACGACAAGATCAAAGCTAGAGAAAGGATACAAATTCTTCGTTGAACAGTACCTGTTTGATTAGGAAGGGTAAGTGTTTTGTTTTCTTTTTGAGATAGCGACGGTGCTAGGATAAGTACTTGAATACGTGTTCTGTCAGTTTTTTTCCCACTGTTGTTAAATTCCAGCGCAACGGCAAAACAGAAGTTCTTCTTCTTGTTTGTTGCAAGACGGATGTTATGTTACACTGCTTTGCGAAAAGGCGGAAGTTAAGTGACGTCATTGTGAAAAGGGCCTATTGCTACACTTGTACTGCTGTTCAGCCGCGAGGTGAGCTCTCCCATTGCGACGGGAAAGAAATATGTAACGTCACCGCTCATGCGCGAGAAGCACGCAGACATCCAAACGCCTCCCTTTAGCGCATGTTTATATTAGGGATGGGGAGTCGACTCTAAAAGACAGGAATCGACTCGTCGACTCCGTAATTTTGAATGTTGTCATTGACTCAAATCGGTTACATTGTCTTTGTGATTGGCGCAAAGCAACGAATAACATTTGAAAACCAATCAGATAAAAGTCATACCTCCACTCTCTCTGATTGTACACGTTTACAGCCGATCCAAAACACTGCGTTAATTAGAGCATGAGCGACGCCTACTTGTTCGCTGACAAAAGTACACGCAATATTTCAATCCGATCTCATTAAATTCTAAAAAATTCTTATTAAAACTGTCCTATATTTCGTCTGTCCCTCTTCAAGCTTTTATTTCTCTAAACAACTGTTAAGACTTTGTAAGTTGCTTTAAATGAAAGCGTGGCACTATGCTTAAATGTGAGTCTGTGCGCATAACTGGACACAAATCAAAATCAAGTTTGTGGAAACAAATTATAAAGCGTTTCATCCAGCTTAAAAACTTAATATATGATTTGTGACTTCCTGACTGTTGCTGATTTTTTAAGTTATTTTTGCTGGGTTATTATTATAGCATATTTGTTTTTGTTTTAAAATTACATGTTGATATTTTGAGTTATTTTGCAATGAGTTACATTAAGAAAAGAACACAAGGTAGGCTCAATGTCTTTTTTAAGTGTTGAACTTAGCACAGGGTGTATATAAACTCTTAAACGAAAATAAATAAATAAATGTTTTAGGCTTGTTTAGCGCACATGTACGGAGCCTCAATTCAAAATAATGAAACGCGGTGTCTTTACGTACAAAACATATTCATTTGTGTAACTGTAACTCTCCAAAATCGATGCAATAAAAAATATAAAAACAATAAAGGAAACGAAATGTCTTAGCTTTACCATAAGTCTACAGCTACGGTTAGACCTGGGCCGTCATGTCCTTGTGCTGCGTGCAGTGTTGCCACATAGAGTTGAAGGTTTCCAGCCCAAAAGCGGTCCAAAACCCACCCAAACACACAAAAAAACACCCAAAATAATTGATTAATATTTGGTTAAATTTGATCAATATTTAGCTATTTTAAATGCCACAATTAATGTACTATGGTTAGCGACATACACCAGCAGCAATGGAACCACAGTAACAAAATGACAACATAAGTCGTTCACATCTATGGCCCCGCCCTCACACCACACACAATGCACTTTTACAGTGTAGATTTAGTTTAAAGATCATTCACATACCCAATTCATTACTAACGAGTTCAACAGTGTGTATTGAAATTATATTTTATACTTCAAATATTATTATTTTAACTATTATTATTACTATTTACTCATTATATACAGGTGTGTAAGTAAGAGCGAGACAGACAGACAGAGAGAGGGAGATCTTAAGCCTACCTTTAAATGCAGAACAGTAACAGGGTGTCGGTTGTAACTTGACAGGATGCTGAAGAACACAGCTGAACGCAACTTTTCAGAATCACTTCGGCATATTGACTGTTTATATTTCCCGCTGAGTGCTGGCTGCTGCTTCTTTTTTGGCGGTTGCAAACTATCACTCGTGATTGGCTAAAAGCCGCATGCTAGCCTGTGAGCTGCCTGCGACCTCGTCAGCGGGCGTGTTTAGTAACGTCACGATTACTAATTGGATGGAGTACATGCACACTTTGGTTTTGTTAAATAATAAGCCTATACAATGTACATGTTTCAAACCCGCCAAACTGATCCCAAATCCGCCCAAATTTTGTCCACCCGCCCAAGCCAATTATTACCCGCACAATCAAATTCCAATTGGGCGGTTTTTGAATGACAGTAAATGGAGTCGAAGTGTCGATTCCATCGACTCCAAAAGTGGGAGTCGAGAATCGGAGTCGACTCCAAAAAACCCGGAACCGAACACCCCTAGTTTATATAGAAAAATTTATGATAAAATTATGATAAAGTAGTGCCGCGGCATAGAAAGACGCATTCTGTGTGAATGGCCGGTCACAGTGCAACAGTGAAAAGGGACCCTACTGAAACAGTGTCGCGCCTTGCCGCGTTCCGCACATTGTTTAAGCGACATACACCGGTAATGCGGTATATTACAAATTCATATCATAATAAAAATACACACCGGTATGAACCGGTATATCGCCCAGCGCTAACGGCACGCATGACTCTGTGAAATGTTCAAGTAAATGAAGATAAAACTGCAGATACCCTTGTATACTGTCTCTAATATAGGTTCTCGATACTGTTTCCGTATAGGCTTAGTTCATTTTCAAGAAGACTTGGTGTGTACGTATTAAAGCAATAAGCCCCAAGAAGCAGTGGGTTACCGGGGTATTTTATAACGGCTTAGAACTCTGCTCAGCCAATCAGAATCAAGAACCAGAACTGACTGTTTTATAATAGCATTTTTGTACTTTTGCTTACAACACAATTTGAAAGCGCAGAGATTTAGTATAATTTAATCATTGTTTTACTTTTACTGAATTGCTAAAATCAAAAACAAAAGTCAACTGAATTTTTAAATTGAAATAGGTTGTCGATACAGGGACAGTTAATGGTCTCAGACTCTGATGAAGACCTGCCTGTTGTCTCTCAGACATAAGAACCCCAGGTTCCTTTTTTGAGGAAATAAAGACAGACGCTGAAAATGCAGTCCTTTAACCCTTCTGTAACCTCCCCTTTTTCGCTTGATAAATTATTCATCCCACGTGAAAGTAGATTTAATTTGATTGGGGATCCACAGATGTGATCTGCTCCCATGGCACAACAAAAATCAAAAGAGATGGAGGGAGATGGAGAGAGCAGGGGAAGACCCAGTTCATTTTCCCAGGGTTCTCCAGTATTAGAACCGTGCTGTCAGAGAGTGAGCCGAAGCTACGGCTAAATTCAATTACAGAGCTAATGTGATTAATCCTACAGAGAGACAGACACAGTGTCCTGCTCTTTCATGGTGAGCCCGCATCCAAGACACTGCAGACAGACTGAAGGTCTCATCACAGCCAACTTTACCTCTGTCATCATTTCACAATTAACCACTCCGATATAGTATAAGTCAAATCACCTGCATGCTTTTTTAGTGGCCTTTTCTGACATTATGAGAATAATTCAGTATGCACAGATATACAGTATGCATGCAGGGTGAATCCCATTGGGGTAATGGCAAAAACTGAAACCTAACTTTTAGATCTTTTAAAGGAACGGAACAGTTCATCAAAAAAGCATAATTTGTTTACCCATGGATCTACTGAAACCTGTATGAATTCAAGTTATATGGAATAGATTAAATTTATTACGCTTTTATGGGCCCTTTTTCTGAGCTTTACCGTCCCTGATCTTCATCCATTTTTATTGCACGGACAGCAGCGTAAACAAAACTTCTGTCATTTCATTTTTCGTGTGTTTTAAAAACATCATGTGTTTCGTGCATTTATTTTACAAATAAAAATGGCTGAATGAGGCTTATCGTTCAAAAGCATGGTCAGAAGTTTGTTTAGCATTGTCTCTAAAGCACATTTACATGGCTTATAGGGGTGTAACGATATTCGAACCGAACCGAATGATCCGCGATACACCTCCCTCGATACGAACCGCGAAACTCCCATGGTGTACCGCGAACCCCCGGCCCCATCCATCACATGCGTCAGCTGCGCGTGACGAGCGCGCTTTTCCTTGCGCAGGTTAGAGCATATCACTTCGCAAGTTGAAGCAGCAGTGCAGCAACTTTGATCACGCTCAATAATGTGATGACAGTGCATTGTTAATGGGCAGAATGCAGATAGATTGACAGAAACAACAGACATATTCAGTAACTAATTCTCATTAAAAGCGTCTAAGTGATATCTGTGTTTTAAACAGTCAAGCGACTTTCCAAAAATACGCTGCTGTCTCCTCACTTATCTATCAGTGCCCCCGCCCCCAAAGACGTAATTCGCGGGTAAAGCCACGTTTATACTCGACGCATCCGCACGTTCGCTTTGGTGCGCGCGCCAAATATGACGTCATCGCGGTGTTAGCGGAAGTTCTCTTTGGGTGAGCGCGACCTCATTTCCCGTGGCGGTGTGCACGGCATTTTTTGTGACTCGAGCGAACAGTTCGCGCTGCGCCGCAGTCAACATGAACAGCTTTTGGCTGAACAGGTACGCCTGTACAGACATCTTTATGATCCTATTCTATTGCATCACAAAACAATGTGTCTGTATTATATTGTATTCAGAATAAAACAATATTTATCAACATTGCTCTTTTGAACTGTTCTTATATATTCTCAGTTTATATAACAAAGACATCACATGGGTTAATCTATCTAAAGTACATTTAGCAGTCCCTAACCAACAATATGTTGAAATGTGTCTGCATTATGCACAGAAATGAAAGAGTGAGCAAAAAGTTTGATGTAAAATTTTATTAAATCAACAAAAAATAGTCCACTCAACTCAACTTTATTTATATAGCGCTTACAATTTTCATTGTTACAAAGCAGCTGTACATAAGACATGTTGACTATAAGCAAAACAATTAAAGTTGTACCTGCAAAAACAAGAAAAAGTTGAAAACACAGAAGACAGACATACCCACATACAAAACACTCCACACACACAATATGCACATGTACTAACACACATAGACATAGCCACACACACACGTAAAAGTAAAACTTGAAAATTGTAAAGCAGCCCCCCCCGGCCAGGCAAATAGTGCAAAAAACAGTATGCAAATGGTGGCGAGGAACCCAAAACTCTAATTGAGAAAAAAAACCTCAGGAGAACCCAGGCCCAACCAGGGGATTCCAGTTCCCCTCTGGCAAAAGCTGCTGCCTCTGCACAAGCTCCAGAGAGCTTGCACAACAAGGCTAAATAAAATAAATAAACTTAATAATAAGGTAAATTATTGTTTAAGATTATCATTCATAATCTAATAGCATTTGAAATTTTGTGATGAAGACGTGTCAGGTGACCGCGTCCTTCTTTATCCAGCTCTATCATCTCAGCTTTTGTCAGGTCGCCGCTTCCCATTCGTCAGATTTTTTTGAGTCCAGCAACTATCAAAGCTGCAACATATAAAAATACAAATATAAAGGACAAAAAACAAGTGTGTAGTCTCTATAAAATTAGTGTGGGACTGTAGTTCGTATTTGCAAGTTCGCCTTTTTTTGACAGTAGCAACAAACACAAAATATCCTCCGTTTGCTTGTCGAGCAGCTGCTCGCGAGACGCCATCTTGAATGATCTGACGTATTTCCGGTAAAATTCCTACTTCTCTTCTACTTTCTGCGGATTTAAAGGACGATTTCGTTTGTGCGCCCCCTGTCGTTTCAAAGAATATCTCAACGGCGAACGCGTCAAGTGTAAACGCCTCGTCCGTTTGCAGAGGTGCGCGCGCAGTCAGCGGCTCGCGAAGCGAAGCGGAGCCAGGCGCGAGTATAAACGTGGCTTAAGAGGCGAAGGACGGAAAGAGCATCTTGCAACTGAAATAAATATGCAGAATGCAAGAATTTCTCCGGCTAAGGTACAAAACAGCAAAGATAACGAAATGTGTTTGCGAGTATTTTATGCATGTGAAACTAATGCAGGAAACATGTGTTTAAACTTAAGCACTGAACTATTGTATAAAGCTCTCTAACAATACTCCAAAGCATACAACACGTTATACATCACGCTAAATACTATTTATTTGTAAATCGCTATTGATAGAAGCCAAACGTGTATCAATGCAGCTTTCATGAAGAATAATCACTAAAAGCCTTCAGGTCTCGCGGGTTGTTTGAGATATGCGCGCGCGCCCAGAGAGTCAGAGCACAAAATACTAAACGGAGTTCTCTTTCACGCCTTCTTACTCTGAAAAGGACACATAAACACAAAATAACGTCAATATTCCCATATTAAAAAGAAACCTTGTAAAGGTATTTAGTTTCGTGACCAAACAGTTGGGAAACAAAACATGTGTGTTCCAGTATATTGCGCGAGCTCTTAAAGGGGCAGCAGCATAATAAAGATCTCTGTTTATAATGTTCATCAATTAACAAAGGACGGGCCCTAAAACACTCACTGATATTAAAGGAATTGTGTTCTCTAATAGGAGTTGTTCACAACAAATAAAGGAAGAAAGTAGCTTTAAGAAAGATGTGCTTTAAATATGGTAAAGTGTTGAAAGAGAGTTTACATATACAATAAAAGAATTCAATCATAAACAATGATTTGTATTAATATCTAATTGATTTATTAATGTATTAAATACATTTCAATGAAGTTTTAGTGATTCTTTTTTATACTTCACCCCACGACTCTGGTGCTATTAAATTAAAGGCTGGTGCCACCAACTGAATAACTTGATAGCACCAGTGCCACCTCTCTCAAGTGTTAGTCTAGAGCCCTGTTCTGACAAGTTTAAGTTTACATTAGTGTTATTTAATTTTTGTTTACTGAGGCTTACTCCTCTAAAAAAATATATAAAACTAAAGTCAATAAAGTTCAATAAACAAGTGAAATTGTTGTTGTTATGATTATTAAGTTAAAACGATTCTAGTGTTCTGTAGCATTGCTTGTGCCATGGCATGAACCCTGCCCTCACATCGAACCGAACCAAACCGAACCGTGGTCCCAAAACCGTTGTATGAACCGAACCGTGGCATTGTTGTATCGTTACACCCCTAATGGCTTATGTTCTCACAAGCATGTTTTAATAGCTGTTCATTTCCTAATACTAATGATGTGCTTATGTTTGCTTGTCTTACACCCATTCATAATTAATATGCTTGTAAATGCTGAGCTATTATTTTCTCTATTGCTAGCTTTTGTTTTATATTCAGAAAATGTATATTCAGCACATTTGGCTATGGATCTGGCTTTTATTTGCATCACAGTTGATTTTAATAACATGTCAGGCAAACGTTGTAGTACACATGCTGCAAGATATGATCCGGAGAGAAATATTATTTTCAGGATAATATTCCTACCTACCGAGTTGGAATATTAGTGAGAAAGATAAAAGCATCTTTACCGCAGTATATTATTCACTGAATCAGAAAATATTATGTGAATCGGATCTTTTTTACTCCTGTTGAATCAACAAGAGGTGTTTCAGAATGGAAATATCATCACAACATTTGGGTTTTGAGTCTACTGTAATGGAGAAAGTCTTCCATTTTAGTAATTTCACCATGTTTAAAACATGTAAAAGCATATTTGGAACATATCAACATTATTTTTAGAGTCTGATTAACAGATTAAAAGGCTTTTTTAAGTGACTCACTACTTCAGGATCTAAATCAGCATTTTAACACAGTGTGAAGAACCCACGACTAAACCACTGTTAGGTCTCATGAAATCCTTTAAAAAAAAATATACATTACGTTTTTATTCATTCTGGCCTAGCCTACATGAAAGATGAACCGTTCCATAAGTCAAACAGCTGTTGCATGAGTGCAGAGTGAGTGGCACACCTAGGCTTTACACGATCTGTGTATAAACCCTTGAGACAGACGCTTTCCGATTGCTTGTACTTAACCAAGATTATGTTGGACCATTGCACATCCAGTTCAGTTGTAATGCACTTGGACTTGAGAGGTGTGGTTTGGTTGTTTGGAGAGATATTTGAGAGAGGTCTAAGTGCACCGCTGGGCTCACTGTGTCCGTAAGGTCAGGCGGGGTAATACTCGAGGGTTACCTGAGGTAACTGTGTCATTGTTTGCAGACCTGACGTGGTAGGATCTATTTGGATGCCTGTGGCAATTCTCTTTTATTAGGACTATTTTACTAACTCACTCTTTCAAATAAAGTGTTCAGTTTAACCATTCTTATATTTTTCATTAGTATATGCATATTTACCTTGAACATGTCACAAAACAATACATGTCAATAGAATATTAGTTAAAGGAGCAGTTAATGCAAAAATGGAAAGTCTGTCATTTACTCACACTCAAGTTGTTCCAAATCTGTATAATTTTTTTTGTCCTGATGAACACGGAGAAATATATTTGAAAGTATTCTTGTAACTAACAGTTCTTGGCCAACATTGACTAGTAGAAAAATAATATTTGTTTTGTTTAACACAGAAAAACAAAACCGTAGGAATGCAAAACCCCAAACAGTTCTTTTGTAATTTTTCTCACCAATTTACATTTTATGCATTTGGCAGACGCTTTTATCCAAAGCAACTTACATTGCATTTTACTACACATTTGTTTTTTGTGTATGTGCAATCCCTGGGATCTAACCCATGAACTTGGCGTTGCAAGCGCTGTTTGGTTATACAAGCATTCTTCCAAATAACTTTCTCTGTATTCATCAGAACAAAGAAATTTATACAGATTTGGAACAACTTGAGGGTGAGTAAATGAAGACTGAATTTTCCTTTTTGGAAATTGATAAATGAAATGTCTATAGTATCATAATCATTTAAAGGGATGGTTCACCCAAAAAAAATCGTTTAATCGATTTAATCGAGTGTGTAATTATTTTCATCATTTATAATTCAGCAACATTGGACCCCAATGACTTCCATTGTATGGACACAAAACATCTCAGACATTTCTCAAAATATCTTCTTTTGTGTTCCAAGAAGGAGTCATATACAGGTTTTTTCAGCGTACTGTCCCTTTAAGTAGTGAAGACCTTGTTTTTGTGGCTCATATTTGTGAAGCAGGCTGATGTTTTCATGCATGTCTAACTAGAGGATCCAGGAGTCATGACCTCTGTCTGATGACAATTGAGAGTTAAGGTATGAGCCGATCTTAAGCTAGTCGAGGCGGGGCATCTGGGGCCCGTCTGTTTAGAGAGAGATTTGGATTCATACAAAGATTGGGCTTGTAGTAGGGTGACCCAGCTTCCCTCTCTAATCCTCTATAATGGATGCCTATTGTTCTGGCATGCAAAGGTCATAGCTCAAGTGGAGTGGGTGCATTGCATTTTCCAGACTGCGTGCTGCTCTAATTTACCGTATGAGTCTGGAAAACTCAGTACTACTGCCGCTGTTCAACCTGTCTGGGACACTTGCAACACTGACACCAGACTTTAAAGTCAACATGAAATCAAAAATGACCCCGTTTATTTTAGAAAAGGAATTTTTAAATAATGTTTCCGTTTTAGTAATAATTTGCAGTAGATCATAGTAAAACTGTTAAAAGACACGCAGAAAGCTACAGTGGCACAATGTGTATCGAATGCCATTAAGACAAAAGCTCTGTGTGAGTTTGTAATTCACTGAACAAATAAATTCTGCGAAGGCACAGCTGTTTCCCCCCATAAACCCAGGAGTCCCACTATGCCCCAGTCTGTCCTAGCATTTCCCAATGCTCAAACAGCTTAAGAACAAATTGTTGCCAGAGTGTTTGTTGGGGAGTGTTTGGAGTCACTGGGCTGTTTGTTTTTGCGGTTATGTGGTTAGCATGTATGCTAAGAAGATGAAGCTGCTGATGTCCCTCTTCTGAAAGCATGTGGGAGTGGAACAGACAAATGTTGTGGTGAATTAATTTATTTTACCAGACTGAAAGACAATGTAGGTTGTTTTTAGTAGTTGGCACATTTGTTTGACAGTAGTGCTTAATGTCAACGTATCAAATTGAACCAATTTAATTGTCAAATAAATATCCCTTGTCTTGTTGTGGTGGTCCATCAATAGTCTAAAAATATTCCTAATGTTTGTTTGTAGAATCTTTTATCAACATTCAAAATGTAAGCCTAATATCTGAAAGTATTTTTAACATCTTCCGCTGACGTAACCAAGGCCACAATAATACTAACTTATAATAAGCAGGGCTTGACATTAAGCATTGTCATGTGGTTGTCCTTCGGACAAGTAAATTTGTCATTCACTTGTCCGAGTACAAAAATTACTTGTCAAAAGATAAAAAAATGATATTACATTTGAATTATAATATAATATAATCAATATAGTTGTTTTGGATTTAGATTGGTCAAGTTTGCTTCTAAACCTTTTAACTAGTGTCCGCTTTGGCCGCCTGAATTTGGTTATAGGCCTACTCTCCGTGACTGCTATAAAACAAAGGCAAGCAGTAATTATTATTAGTGTTAAGGCTGTAAGTTGATTTTTTTTGCACATGGCACTGGTGCTAGAGAGGTTTAAAGTTTGGTAGCACAGGCAGAAATGTGCAAGTGTAGTTCATTATGAATAGGCAGATAACTGACAAAAGACATTCATGTTACATACAGATGGATAAATTAGGGCCATATCATTTTTAGATTACCTAAATTTGTTTTAATATTTCTACGTTCTGTGTTTTTCCTTTTTTACTATACAATAGTGATATATTTGTCCACATAAATGACTGTAGACTGTAAACTGCAGTAAAAATTCTTACTATATTGTTTTTGAACTTTACTATAGTATACAGTGTTTATTAATTTACTACAAGGGCACTTCAATTTTCAATAACAAATACTATAGTACACTACAGTATTTTTTGTCTGAGTGTTCAATTTAACGGGACTTTTATTTTGACGGGTCTTCGGGAAGACGCTTGAGGTTTTGTGTGTTTGCAGATAGCATCACTCAAACAGTAAAACGATCGTAAAATAAACTCTCAGAGCAACTCTGGAGATGAAGTTCATGTGTTCATGTCCTCATACAGAGCAGACGCAGATAAATCCTCGACCATCACTCGTGTGTCATATGTTAAACTGTGCACATAATTCACTCAGACACGCAGAACAGCCAGATGACATTTAAATAACAGGATTCCGCGTCCGCACGGACTGATTGATTATTGTCACACACAAACAAGCACAACCACGACAAACGCACTTCACACAATCACGCAGCTCTGTCTAATGCACATATTCTTATTATTCTACATATGTCGCACTGTTTTTTTTCCAAGTTACTTGTCCGGTCGGGCAAGTAAAATTCTTTCTCACTTGCCCATACAAAACATTAGCTTGTCCCGGACAAGCGTTAATGTCGAGCCCTGATATGTTAGCCTATAAAATCCTCTAAACCGCGAAATAAATTATATTATAGAAGCTGTATGACGAATTCTTGTTATCTATTTAAGATGCATCAAATAAATAATGAAAATGAAAAGATACTTCCTCGATATAAGTAGACCAAAAAAATCTGGAAATAATAACAATAACAAACATATTTTGGCCGTGTATTGCTGGATGTCAATATCACTAATGCTGCCATTGTTTAGGTAAGAATTATTTTACAAAATATCTACAGTAAATAGTAATACAGTTGTACTTATTGTTCCTTAATAAAGAGTGAATTTCAACAAGACTTACAGAGTTAAGGTCTTTGCACATACAGTCCGAAATTTTCGTATGCATTTTTTCGTATTTGGCTCTCGTTTGTACGGTGTCTCTGAATTGTTAAAAAAGGCCACTCAAAATGCTTGACTGATGCGAAAAACACAGAAAATCGAACCCGGTCCATTTTTTTATGACGGACGAAAATATCGGAGGCAGTGTGTAAATGTGATTGACACAACGTGAGGTCGTATTTATTTTTTAACGTGCGAAAATTTCGGACGCTAATTTCGGACTCAATGTGCAATGGGCTTTACTTGTTACTTTTTGCCTTTTACGGCTCTGTTGGAGAAGACCGTTCTGTCAGGCTCTGACCAAAGAAATTTCAATAGCTAATATAAATAATGATAGATAATTTCAAGGAAAAAGTTTTGTACTTTTTTTGTATGCGTAGGTAAGGTGCAAAGCGTGCACCTCAGAGCTTCATTTCATTATTCGCAAGAATGTTTTTTTTTACTCATTTAGAAACCAACTTGGGGAGGTTTTACATAACTGGCAGCCCCTCCTGCAAATTTTCCAAGCAACTGTTAAGTGGAAATAACCATACGACAGTGAATTCTTTGCATGCACAGTGATACTTTCCAGCTTTTAGATGTCTTTCCAAATGAAGGAAACTGTAGATGGAGTGAAATAAGCTCAGTAAGTAAAGGATGAAGCGAAAGGCTGCATTTCCCATGTTGTAAGCAGTGTCTTAAAGAAAGCTCCCCCCCACTTTGCTCTAATCGACACACAGACGAATCAGTCTAGACAGTGTTTTGTCATTGAGTCCCGGGATGCCTGAAAACATGAAGATCTAAGGTACTAATTGTTGCAAAGGTTGAGTCGTGCATAATGATGCTGGTGTCTCTTTGTTTCAAATCTTAAGTAAACAAACGCTCTCTGTGTTCCATCAATGGAGGTTTATACCGTTTCAGATGCTAATGGAACAGGTGCCTTTAACTGGCTTGGGAACATGAACGTTGTGACTCTGTTCAATGGGAGTCACATGCAGCAATGGGTCTTTGTCATTTTTTGAGTAAGTAATTGACAATTACATTAAGATTTCATATAACTGTTCAAGTACAGTACAACTCTTTAAGAACAACTAATGATAAAAAAAACGAGAGAGAGAGAGAGAGAGAGAGAGAGAGAGAGAGAGAGAGAGAGAGAGAGCGAGAGAGAGAGCGAGAGAGAGAGCGAGAGAGAGAGAGAGAGAACAACCCAAATACCACTGCAGCACATCCTCTAACAAACTGCCTTTTCTCCAGAGAGAGAGGACGGTTACCCAGCATCCCCTCCCTCCATTATGATGCTGCATGGCTGAGGGCTGACTCAGCGGTTGTGCGGGGGAGAGAGAGAGAGGGGAAAAAGAAGCAGTGTGGCTCACAGAACATCCCCTTTGATCCACTCAGCATTCAGAACCCCATCCCATCAGCCCACTGGGCACAGAGAAATAACCTGACTGCAGCTGTTCTGTGTCTGGTTATTCTCTGACAATAGAGACTGAACTTGTTGTCATGGTTAAAATCGCAGATGTGTTTCAAGTACACTTTAGCTAAAGCATTCATGCAGTTTTTAAGGTAAAGGCAACAACAAAAAAACATTAGTTATTTAGCTATTTATCAGTTGCAGTTTTAAACCTTTATTATTTTCTTATAGATTAAAATTCAAACCCAGTATTTTGTGTTATTATTGTGCCGCGTAGTTTTCAAGAATGTCTTGAATGTCTCTCTTAGTCTCATTTGTGCATTTATTTTATTGCAATGAGAACTACTGTAGCAATAGTGTAAACATGCAGTAAAATGAATATCTGTATCTCTCACACTGTATGTATCCCAAACAAAAGCATGCCGACTCTCTGTTTTGTTGCATTGGCTTTTGAAAGAGTGTTAAAGCTGAATCCATTATCCAGATCCTAGACGGTCCACTTCATAGCCAGTCATTAGAAACAGAGTGAAAATGCTTTTGGCAACAGTGTAGGAAGGGTGGGGAAGTTTGTCTGCTGTTAATGCTCAGAGGGCATCCTGGGTAAATTGCAGCATTACAAAAATTCAAGGCTCACTGGCATTTTCGTTTCCTTGGCAGGCTGTGAAAGGTGAATGGTGAAATTTGAAAAACGCAGGGATTTTGGATGTTATTTATTTGTGCACATGGTGTTACTAAAATAGTAGCTTTAAAAGCCTGCAGTTGTTTATATTGTTAATGATGCGCTTTGAAAAATCTCTTAATTCTTTAGAAACCAGGCTTAAAGATATAGCTCACCCCAAAATGAAAATTCTGTCATCATTTACTCATCCTCAATGGGGACCAAAGTTTTTTTGTTTATCAACATTTTTCAAAATATCGTTTGCGCTGTGCAAAGTAAAGAAAGTCACACAGGTTAAAAATGACAAAATGGTGAGTAAATGATGACAGAATTTAAATGTTTGGTTGAACTATTCCTTTAGTATCCAGTTCTCCTGACCGCACAATTTTGGCAAGAACTGTCAGGGAAAAGCTAAGATGATTGTGACACACAGGGTGACCATAGCAACACTTTGTGTCAGGGTGTGTGACCGCAATGGTCACATTTTGTCATCTTTAGACTTTTCTGTTCCCTCTCTTTTTGTCTTGGAAAAAGATTTACCCAAAAGAGAAAAAAATCACATTCTCTGTTTAAGACATAATAAAGATGGTATCCGAGCAACGGACAGGAATAAAAACACATTTCCCTGAGCCCCGCAATAACAAAATGATTCAATTACTGCATAAATACAGCTGTGTGTGAGTGTGTGTGTGGCTGACAGAGAGAGAGCGGCAGAGCTGCTAGGCCTGGCTTTTTTACTAAAGCAGCCACCGCTCCTCACCAAACCATCTGTGATAGCCAGCCAGCCATCATCCTCCAGCAGATCCAATAACTCGGGTTCTTCTGTCTTAATGAAGCCATTCATCAGCCATGTTTATCAATAACATTCTCATTCTTAATCTGCACACGAAATCCAGTCGCAGCGCTCCTCTCAGACTGATTGTAGTAAAAACAGAGCATTCCGTTGGAGCCTGTCCAGGCCAAATATGGAAAGAGAGAAAGAAAAAGATCATGCTGGAAAATCTATCTTAAGCTGGTAGCTGTGTTCGGGAACGTGGTGGATGGTAATGCTGGTAGACGATTTTGTGTAAGCTTCTTGGTCGAGATGTTTTTTTAAACACGCTGGCCGGTTTAGAATGTACGAAATAAGATCAATTTTCCAAAGTCCAGTCACCAGTGTAAATTGGATTTTCCAGAAGTGGAGGAAAGAAGAGAATTCAAATAAGATTTTCATATCTTGATGCTGTAAATACTGAAGGTCTGTAAATTAAAGTTCATTTTCAGGTCAGTATTTGATTAGATTTATAATTTACAATTTCAGCTTTTATAAAGAGAGCATTGTCTGCTATTTTTTATTTTAACTTAAGAGTCAAATAATGTTAAGCTGTTGCAAGGATGCCAGACTTGTAATTAATCTGTGAATTATTATATTTTGGGATCAAATGTTTTACTTGTAGTAAGTAATTCATATGTGTGTCGAGGGAGGTAAAAATTTGTGTAAATCTAGAATGGTAATATAGGTGAGATATGAGATATTTGCCCCAAGCATGTGTGCCTCGGCCGGTTCCGTGCTTTATTTGACCTGCCTCTTAGCTTTATCCGCATTTACGAGGAGAAAAAATCCCAACAAATGTTTAATTTTGCCAAAGAATGGTTGGCGGATTCGCTGCTTCTGCAGCAAATGTAATAAGAGGAGCTTTATCCCAAACTGAAAGAAAACACATTCACAGACATCTGCAGAGAAATAGAGCCATCTCTCACTGCCCTCTGTTCCTGAATTCACCATTTCCTCCCAGCTTTTTAATAACATCTGCAGACAGAAGGTGCTAGTTTTGTCTGGACCAGAGCTGTTGAGAGAGAGAGAGTCACGACAACGGAAGTTCGGATAGTTCCAGGAAGTTATTTTTTTCTTTTAATACTTTTAAAAATTTCTTTTACATTTTTTTTCATTCATTAAATGTGTTAAGATAAATTTAAAGATAAACGTCTTTAAATGTGTTAAAAGTTTATCTCAGTTGGTCTGTTTAGCCGCAGCTCCATGCGTTGCTAGTAACTTTCGGGAACTATTGAGAGGCTCCGTGAACTGCCATTGCTGTGAAAACTGTTCGAATGGAGTCAACGGAGTTGACGCGACTCTCTCTATCAATGGCTCAGGTCTGGACTCCCCTAGTCAGTTTAAGTGAGTTTCATATGTAAAGCACTTTCCATAATACATTTTGTTCAAATAAAACTTGCCTTGATTCCTTGACGCTCATTGAGAAGACAGGAATATCCATCTAAATGTCTGTCCATAGTATACTGTATTTCTTAAACATACATATTCAGATAGGGTTGTAAAGTTAGACTCAGTTCATGATTTGATGCAATGCACCGTATTGGGTTCACAATAGGGGTGTAATGATACTTCGTATTACGATATTTCGCGATGCAAAAGACTATGACTAAAACTAAATCAAAATTTGCTGTCAAAATTGACACTGATCTTAATTCTAATTTCAGTTAAACTTAAAATGTTAAAATTCTTTATTAAGTTGTATGTGCAACAAAATAAGTTTTGAAAGTATTTTGAAAATAAATGTTATTTGAATTTTTTATTTTGTTCAAAATATCGAGATGTGTGACGTATCGTGAACCCAGCATCGAGATATCTACCGAATCATGAGCTGAGTGTATCGTTACACCCCTAGTTCACAATATGATAGTATAACAATATTTTGAACCAAATAAAAAAATTAAACAAATGCAAATAACAGATTTATTTCCAAATCATTAACCATTTTCAGTAACATTTGTTGTTGTACTTAGTGTATAAAATTATCAACTTTCAAGGTTTAAGAAATCTTCTCTGTATATTAATAGAAATAAAATGGCAATGAAAAATACAATGGTAGTCAAAAGATCCCCAGAACTGTTTTATGTCCTACATTCTTCAAAATGTCTTCTTTTGTGTTCAACAGAAGTAATTTTTCCGACTATGGTAGTCAATCTGTTTGGTTATAAGCATTTTTCCAAATATCTTTCCCTGTGTTCATCAGAACAAAGAAATTCATACAGATTTGGAACAACTCAAAGGCGTGTAAATGGTGACAGAATTTTCATTTTTGGGTGAAGTAACCCTCTAATCTTAAGAAAAAATACAAAGAAAGCGTAAATAAATCATTAAAACATACATTGAGGTCAGATGTTGGCAGGTCAACCAATACACTCAAAAATTGATTTGTTGAATTTACTTAAAAAAGCTGCATCAAGTGGTTCCACGCAACAATATTAAGTAATTTGAACAAATAACAATTTAGTTGTATGAACAAAAGAAATTTAAGTAAAGTTGACAAAACTTTTTTGAGTAAATCCAAACCATTCCGATTGTACCAGTAATTTTAAGTTAATTGAACTCAATATTTATCCTTCTCAATGGTACTTTTCATACATAAATTATATACAGACTTACTGCACAATGAGCAAATCAGATGAGAGGCATCTCAATACTGGCATTAGCACAGTTAAAGCTCATTGAATGATGCAATAGACATCATGGGTGCACTTTAACCTCTCACAGCCTAAGCATATGTACCACTCTTCTCTAAAACTAAAAAATACAACAGTCTTTTAAACCTCAAAGATAAATGAACATTAAGCACAAACAAGTCTTTTTTCTTTACTGAAAAACACTTAAAATAACACTAAATTTCAAATTTACTGCCTAAATGCAGTCTTACACAAAGCATGCTGGGAACTGAAAATCCCCCTCAACCAGTCATGTTGAATTAACTTGTTTATATTAAGTAAACTATTTTACGTTCTACTCACCAATGTTAAGTTGACCAGTCAAACACTTGTTAAGTAAAGCTGACAGATCTAAATTTTTAGTATAAATAACATAGTTAACTTACGTTAATTCAGTTACTTGCATTCTTTATGTACTGTGAACAAGGATGTATTAAGTAAAACTAATTTTTTTGAGTGTAGGATTAAACAGGCATCATATCTTAACAACGTCCCTATAGCTCTACAATACATATTTTTTTTACTGTATCATAATACCCATATACTCAGATTTATTTTTTCTGGACCGGCTATTTTTACAGTTCATTAGAATGACTCTACTTTCTATAAATTTGTGCAGTTGATCAAAAACAAAACAAAAAACGCTTTTTCTGTCTGTGTTTTCGTGTAAGTCTTGGTAGAGTGTACTCAGTAACTGTATCGGATCTGCTTGACTCGACTGATTACAGATGTGAATGTGTGTACTTTGCTGTCTGCTGTCTGCAGGCTTCTCTACCTCACAATTACTGCACTCTATTTTGCTTTCAGCTTCTCCCAGCACAAAAGTTGAAATAACTAGAAATATAAGCATGTTCTGCTCTGCTGTTGCTCTTGGGTAAAAGAAGGATGTTAAATCTGGTTTCCTTTCTTTAGTCCAGCTCAGCGAGAGTAGCTTCTAGAAAAGCAGGTTTTTACAGTTTTCAAAGACTTCTGAAGTAGCACAAAGAGGGAAAATCAGTGTTTATAGAGGTACAGTGTGTTAAAGATAAGGTTTTTTTTATAGAACCTGGAATTTGAGTATGAGGTTTAGATATGAAAAATTATAGTTTTGTAAGTGGACATATGCTGTATGCATATACAGTACAGAAGTGGACAAAAGTGATGTTCAGGTGGCAAACACAATATTCCAACCATTAAAAGCAATGATATAATGATATAAAACACTTTTAAATATTTTAGGGGCAGTTTACCGGAAAGGATTATCTTAAACTTGGATTATTACTTAGTTAAATTAGAATATTTAAGTGATTTTAAAAACATACTTTACAAAAAAACATTACTATGTGCATCTTGAGACAAAACAATCACACTGATATATTTTAAGATGTCAGTGTAAGTTGTTTTCGATCAAGACACCTCTAACATTTCAGTTAGTCTGGGACTATAGGCTTAAACCCTGTCTGGGAAACCCCCTGTAAGGTATATATTGGAAATTAAAGGGCAAACTACAGCATTTTAGGGAATATTGGTTTTATTTAAATATACAAAAAATGCATACTGTAGTAAAACAATAAACGGGAACCCTTTCAATAAGGTGCTATTTGTTAACAATTAGTTAATGCATTAACTACATGAACTAACAGTGAACAATACTTTTAAAGCATTTATTAATATTAGTTAATGTTAATTTCAACATTTACCAATACATTTTCAAAATCAAACGTTGTAACTGTTAACATGAGTTCATGTTAGTTAATGCATTTAGTACTGTTAACAAATAGCACCTTACTGTAATGTGTCACCCAAAAAGCTTACAAGAAATAAAATGTACACTGATCACAGTTTTTTTTTATTATTAATATTTGTTGATCCTCTCATGTAGTAATATTTTGTAGCCGTTCTCCTGGGCCTTGACTCTGTAAGTTTTGTACATGTGTTGTGTAATTTTTTTTGGCTATATGTCTCCTTTAATTTTTCAGTTTTCACTTCAGGCACAACTATGCAACATGAATAGAATATATCTTTAATAATGTGTTCAAATGAAAAGGGGAGATGTAACATTTCAAAGGTTGGATATCAATTTTGATCAAAACTACAGTATATTTCATTCATTATGAAGTATATATGCAAACAGAAGGCATAGGACATCGTTCTTTACTTATACAGTGTAACTTTATGAGATGGTTATGGAGGTGTTAGAGGAAAATGTTGTAGGTGGGTTCTGGACGTTTCTCACCGCCGTAAGCTGTAGAATATGTTTATCGCATGAGATTCACAGCGTGCCGAATGCATATCTAATTATTTTCCTGCTTACAAAAAACTGCTTGCAGCACAACCAGATTGAGGGCTGCTGTGTTTTCTTTTTTCGTTTATTTTTCTTTTTTGAATTACTGTGGTCAAGCAGCCCTAAGCATCTCTCTTTTTTCCTCTCTTTGCGGTTGCATTATACCTAAGCAAAATTGACACGCTGGTGACTATGTCATGCTATATTGATTCCACAGCTGACATCATTCAGAGCAAGTCTGAGTTTCATTATTTTGCCATAAGCGCGAAACCCCTCCTATTGAACTACATTCACATGTGGGGATTTTTTGGACTGATGATTATCACAGAACTCTAGAGCTCCGCTCTCATTATGACTATTTTATGCACACACACGCACAAATAGCCACAGCAGTGTGCGCTGAGCTTGAAGTCTTGTTAATGATAATTGATAGATGTGAATGTTTAATGTTCAGTTGGGGTTTTAGTAACATTCATAGCAAGGCCTGGTGCAAGTTTAGGGTTTTAGAAATGGTAAAATATGGAAGTAATTAGTCAGACCAAATGAATGCTGCAGAATTATCCAGCCCCAAACAGTTAGGGGACTGTGGTTTGCGACGTGCCCGGGAGGTGCATATGTGTGTGGTGTTGCTGTTGTTGTTAAAAACTTACCACTGAATGTGAAAATAGTCAACAAAGCATAATTGGATAAATGATGACTGCACATGGTGCTTTAGCAAAAATGGAAGCAACGGCAGAGCGTGGATGCATTTGATTTGCTGTAAACTCTGAACACACTTAGCTGTGAAATCTGTAGAATATCATTGGGACTTTCAAAGCATTACATCTGGAATTTACGCTTTCTGTTTTTGTAAACAAGAGAGAACGGAAAAAATGCATTTCAACAAAGTGAATCAATACAGAAAAGAAATGGAATGATTCATATCCTCTTTGAACTTCAGACGTGGCTTTTGTTTGTCAGAAATAGATTTTGAGTAAACAGTTTGATGAGTAAGCCTTCATTTTTCTCAGGATGATTTCCATCCTTTTATTGAGGTGAGTGTTATTTTTTGGATGGTGGGATACTTTACCACATCGCAGCTTTATGAGACAACTACAGTGTAAGTAGACTTGGGTATGAGCAAAGATCTTGCAGTGTGACAATACATGGGTTTCTGGGTCATGAAATCATATTGGTGAATGGTTTATTTTTTACCACCTTGTTTTTCTGTTTTAACTTTATTTCTATACCAAAACTGAACCAAACTATTTAGTATTTTTCTTTAATATTTATTTCGTTTTTTTGCTGCAGTTTGTTTGCCTCACAGACCTGCTTTGAATGATCATCAATTTAATTTTCCCCAAAAATATTGATTTTAATACGTTTTTATTTTTGCAATTCAGTTTAGTGCCACTAGGGGCACAAAAACGATTTAAACCAAACTCGATATGTAACTAATCTGTTTTTTCTATTCTTTTCCAGGATGAATTTCATCCATTCATTGAGGCATTGCTGCCGCACGTGCGTGCCTTCGCCTACACATGGTTCAACCTGCAGGCCCGCAAGCGCAAGTATTTCAAAAAGCACGAGAAGCGGATGACCAAGGACGAAGAGCGCGCCGTCAAAGATGAACTCCTGGGCGAGAAGCCCGAGGTCAAACAGAAATGGGCGTCACGCCTCCTAGCCAAGCTCCGCAAAGACATCCGTCCGGAGTGTCGTGAGGACTTCGTGCTTGCCATCACAGGGAAAAAGCCTCCGTGTTGTGTCCTCTCGAACCCTGACCAGAAAGGGAAGATGAGGCGCATTGACTGTCTGCGACAGGCGGATAAGGTGTGGCGTCTTGACCTGGTGATGGTGATTCTGTTCAAGGGCATCCCGCTGGAGAGTACAGATGGGGAGCGGCTAGTCAAGGGCGGCCAGTGTTCCAATCCCATCCTTTGTGTCCAGCCTCATCACATCAGCGTGTCCGTCAAAGAGCTGGACCTCTACCTCGCCTACTTTGTGCAGGAGAGAGGTGAGTGATGTGCATATGTTGTTTTTTGTGTCTCCACTGTGGCTTTGCTAGTTTTTTCACCAGGATACAAGATCTCTTCCTGTTTCTCCAAGGAACTATACTGGTCCAACCAGCACCGAGACAGCATGGAAATTCACACTGCGCTATGTTAACTTTGGTTTCACATTGTTTTTATGTGTGTGTGTGAACGAGTCCCCGTCCGTTCAATACCTGACGTTGATGATTCTCAGAATTGTGCTGCCTCTGAATTGTGACTGCAGTACTTGGAAGTGTTGTTGTGTAAATGCACAGAGTAACCCATGCGTGCGTTGTGGCAGTTGAAAACGGACGCCGGTTTACTGCATGGCGTAAATCACAGAAGATGTTCTGGCTTGTTCTTCTGAGAAAGCTGTTGACTCATCTCCTGTTCTGCTTGGTACCAGGAGTGCCATGTTCTTGCTGCAGGCCTCAGAATGTACCATGAGGCACGCCGCTGGCCATTCTTTTCAAAAGCAGAACTCAGCTGTCAAGGTCCTAGAACTTTGTGTCGAGCTGGGCTTGTGTTGAACTGGGCTTTAAACCAGAGAGACTGGAAAAAAGGGAAATTAAGATTCACACGGAGCCAAGCACTGACACTATGATTCATTTAAAATAAGTGGGCTCGACTGGCAGGCGGAGAGATGTGTTTCAATTTACTGTGTTGTATAAAAGGAGGTTGCCTGGAAGCCAGCTGATGATCTTACCGCTTGTGCCAGCCAAGTTACTGCCGCTCTGAAGGCTGCTGGCGTACACAGTCTCATGGCTGCGCTCTAATGTACCGCTAAACCCTTCATTCCTGACACCTGAATTTTAACCTCTGACCTTATGCTTACAATCCTGAGTTTTGATTGTTACTTCTATAGTGGTTCAATTTAAAGTCTCTGTGAACCTGTAAGTTGCCATCGTTTTTACTTCTGTATTCTGACACATTTCTGAGTGAAAAGGAAGTTCAAAGGAGAAAATTAGCATGATTTGCGTTTTTCACTTTGAATTGATTGGATGTGTAAAAACAGCTGTTGCATTTATTTTTGAAATGAAGCTGGCAGAAGACTGACAGTTGAAGGGGAGGAGTTTAACGGATGCTCCGGCCAAGCCGTTTTTACGTCATCTGAGATTGATAGTCATTTCAAGTCGGAAGTGCATTTTCAGACTTTAACTGAAGATTATGAGGGTACATGAATTTTAAAAAGACAATGACCCCACATTGATAAGCTATTTACTATAAACGCTGCAATATTTCATGAAAAAATAAGAATTGTCATTTTTTATTTCACTAGGACTTTAAAGTTCCTTGTAGGGCCGTTTAACAATTAATTGCGATTAATTGCATCCAGATTAAAAGTTTATCTCTTCATCACATCCTGGTTTTAAAATCTAGCCCTTTTGTTGTTAATGATTGCCCCCTGACGTTTTTGTCTATGGTCATATGAACAGGTGTGATTTCACAGAACACCAGTGATATTTCAGTGGTATCTGCCAGTACATGTGCATTACTGTAAACACAGTTTTCATTTGTTATTTACAGAGCCCTGCACATGACATGCAAAACAATTTATAAATGAATCCTGTGCACAATTTATTTCTTTTTTTCTGTGCACTTCAAGTGTGGGGTTTTCTGAAGTACAAATTATTTTCAGATGCTGTCCGTGCACATTAAGCTGTACATAACTTTGAAGAAATACTTAAGATTGAGGACACAGGTGGCCAGTTACTCAGCTATGATATGTTTAAAATAAAGTCTGTTTAGACTGCCTATTTAGCCAGTAAAAGTATGCTGGACTGGAGTATGTATATGCTGACTTGCTGAGGCAGCGTGACAGTTATGAGTTCAGTTTAGTGGTCACTGGATCTGATTGATGGAGTGTGTGTGTGTATGGAGGCAGAATGACTCAGCGATATGAGTTTGTGTGAACAGTCAGAGAGCTCTCTCAAATACTAGATTATGTGTTACAAACCTTTTATCCAATTACCCAGTTGCTATGTTTTAGGAATTATGTTTATAGTGTTTTACTGCACTCGCCATCCTTTGACTTGCAGGAGATTCTTGTGTGTGCGCGTGTGTGTCTGCATGTGTGTGACTGTGTGTCAGTGCTTGTAAAAATATACAATCGTGTTACATGTGCAGTTGACATTTTTTGCTACATAAATACACTATACTTTTGAAAAGTTTAGAGTAGCTTGAGTGAAATGTCTTTTTATAGACAAACATTTAATTGTGTAAATGTAAGTTTCTTTTATTACAAAAACAAAATTTTATCACATTTGATACATTTTATAACTTGATAAATTGTTAAGAGAACATTACTGTTAATTCTGTGCAAAAGGCGACTACACTAAAAACGATTCTTATAGATTTCTTTTTGAATTTTTTTTCTATAACATAGTTACATTTGTGGTATTCCATAGTTTTGTTAAAATTTATTTTTAAAAAATTATATAAAGTTTAATATTATTCAAAATTTTTACTAAGTTGTGACCCTTAACCTTTAAAGCAGTAGTGTACATGCAAGAAACCAATTAAAAAGAAAACAAACAAAACATTAAAGCCAAAGAAAGAGAAAAATGTTTCCCAGGCATGTGAAAATGATTTAGGTCCACAGCTGGGTCTCTTTCTCTCTATCTTTTCACTCCCTTACTCTGCTTCTCTCTCCTTTCCGCCCCTTTTAGTCTCTCCACCCTCTCAGCGACCTTCACCCTCAGTTGTCTGGGTCAGGCAGGCAGCCCGCGTGTCACCTGACCTGCCTAATAGCCTGCAAACTCCTTGCTGTAAACCCTCTGATAAGAAACTGTGTCGCTCGCCCTTCTACTAACCACATGGTTACCACAGAGAGAGAGAGAAGTCAAGGAAAGGGGGAGTGGCCTCAAAAAACAGTCATACAGTCAGCATTTGCTCTTAAAGGCACAGCGCCATGCTGAAATTCCATTACAGGGCCTGTAGTGTTTAGCTCTTCCAGCAGCTGTGTGTGTGTGCTGAAACTTTCAGCTTTGGTTCAGTATCGTTGCTAATGGAGCGCAGAGTGGGGTGGTCCCGAATGGAGGCGTGAAAGAGAACCAGGGGCTATTATTTTTATTCCCTCTCTCGTTCAACAGAATATTTCACTCACGATTGCTTTAACCGCAAACCTCATGGGGTGAAACGGCTCCCTAGAAAGACAATCGAATTAATTACATTTTAAGGTTTAATTAAGGCTTAAAGATTGATATGCTGTTTGTTTCAGGCTTTATCTGTTTTGTAGAAATATCACATGACCTGTTCTGCACATCAGGGTGTTTAGTTTTTTTTTGCACGTGTTGTCTGGGTTAGCTTCTGCCGCCTGGTTTGCAAAATGATTTATGCAAACTGGTTATGGTGCAAACATGCCCACAAAATGTGAGTTGAACGCCGTGTGCACTTGCAGTTTACCATTTGGTAAAACGGTTTAGAGATGTTTGGGTGGATGCAGCAGAGAACCACAACTGAGCATAATACAGTAAGTACTGGGACAACAACAGTATTGCGACCCAGGCACCTATTTTAGCTCTTTAAAATGCTGAATGTGTGCTTCTCCATCATTTGACCAACATTTAATAAATGAATGCTGCCGGATTCAATGTAAACAAACAATCTCTACAACATAAAAGTCAGTTTACTGCCTGCATTCAATGGAAGAAAATAAGAAATAACTGAATAACAGAGTTTTTGCAAGTTCTGTAAATTTGCCAGTCAGTATAGAAGATATTAAGCAAGGGTTCTATGAGCCTCCATATCCTGTCATTTCCCCCTCTGCATACAGTGAACGAGGAGGTATAAAAACACACTGTGTTGCTTAGCTTCACTTTGTTGGTGCACTGTAAGACAGGAAGATACAGCACAGACAAGTGCAAACACACAGGCACATACACACGCACATACACATATGTTCAGTAAACACAGCGGAGCTGGAATGTGCTCCAGTGCTCTGGCAGCGGAAATTTGGGAGGGGTGGGAGAAAAGGGGTCAGATCCGGTCAAGTTCACAGCGCCGCCGGCCTCCAACAGGGGGAGGTGTTCGGCATGCTTATCTTCTTAAAGGGCCAGCAGCATCTCAGCACATGCTGTTTTATTGCAGACAAGCGTATTAACAGAAGACGTCTAGACTGTTGCAATCTCTTCGGTTCGAGTGTTTTTTAGAAAATAAACTGATACGCAGTTCAAGTATGGTACTGTAATAATTAGTATGTTGTATATTGCAGTAATAATTTTGCTTGGCATCACATATTTAGGGCCAACCACCGTAGACGTATGAGGTTTCACAATGACAGATTCTTGAACATTTAACTTTTATTTAAACTTGTTTACATTATTTTAAAGTACAAAAAAGGAAAGTTAACATAAAAAAGTTTAAACAACTTAAATCGATTTTGGATATCGTAGATACTAAAGCAGAGATACGGCACTATTTCCTGACACGAAACGAGACCTGCTCACTTGCGGCTGAAGCTTGTGGGTCTTACGAAAAAACATCAAAGTGTTCCGACCCCACAAACTTTCTATTCACACTTTACTGAACCTTCAGGTGCTTCAGAGAAAATATGTTTTCCTGGTAATCACAGTAAATTACTGTTAGCCAATCTTCTGGCTTCTCACAGGACGCTTGTGCTCTCCAAGTGAGGGTTTTCTGAGAGAACGAGTCTCACCTGTAACCACTCTGTGTGCAAGAACATATCCTGCTGGTTTCTGCACGACTCTGAATATGTTGATATTTAGAAACTTTGATTCCTCTGTTAACATTATGGTCTCTGTTCTTGTTGCTGTTTAACTTTTGGAAAGAACCATACAGTACCATGGTACAGTACATGGTGTTCTCTGAGAAAACTTACAGTATTATTTAGGTTGTCATTTTTGAAAAAGAAAAGCAAAAACCACTTACACAAAGTAACAAGGTAATACCATTGTTTAAATACAAGATATACTTTTTTAGTAAATCAAAGTATACCATGAAATTGCCATCTGATATCATCACTGTATTGTGGTACTGTCATTTTAGAAAAAAAGAATAGATTGAAATATTGACTCTTAACAGGGCAAAACAAAGAGAGAGAATTGAAAACTATGAGATTATTTAGAACTTGTGATGAGAGAGAGATGTTTGCAGTAAGAGGTCAGAGATGAAACTCAGTAGCATTGCAGCTGTATGGTGATCAATCTGTTAGATCAATGTGTGGGGTAGAATAGATCTCATAGTGCTGAGTGTTGCTCGCTGCTGTGCCATGCTAACACAGATCACATTCATGAAGTAGTAACTTTTCAACCAAATTATAGGAATGTATAGGAATTGCAATGCATGCTCCATGTAAAAAGAAAACGTTCTAGAAGCTAATACACTGCCTGATTTGTATTAAAATACTGCGAACAGGTGGCATTTTATATAAATGATAAAAAATATTTTAAAATTATGAATTGTTAAAAAACAAATTTGACCCATAACTTTTCTGATTTTCTGTCATTTGAAAGTGTGTGTTTTTTTCACCATCCATCTGTTGCTGAGCTGGGTTTCACCTGTGAAAATGTCCCAATAAAGTATTTGAACACCATGTTCTATCTAATAAATCTGGCCATCAGGTGATATGACAGAACGGTGTCTTCTATCAAAGGGCATCCAAACTACATCTGATAGGAGACGGTCAACCCAACATGAGCGTGCACCAAAAGTGTGACCTTGCGTTGCCTTCTGAAGGGAGCGGGTGATAAGCAGGCATGGCTCCTCACTGATTAAACCGTGACTCCCTGATTAAACAGTGACTCCCTGATAAACCCCACTGCGTTACTGTATCTTAAACCACTGTAACAGGTCACCATCTGGAGCTCCCTCAACATTTCTGCTTCTAGGAAATTTAATAGAGGCCACTTAAGTTTTTGGAGCTGCTGAGGCTTCATTTACTACACGTTGGTCTATTTGGATAGATTTTATGGCGTCTTTATTGCTTTGTAATTTGAAACATTTTCAGAATTGTTAATATATAAGTTGTGGGAATGTCTTTACTGCAGGGATGCCTTGTAATAAGCAGTGTAATAATTGTATTGTTTAATTCTGGTTTTTAATACCTGTGAGGTCCAAAGTCTGAGACCACACTGGAAATCGAATTTAAACTTAGAAATAAAGAGAAGAACTGTATATTAAATGATTAAATATATGAAATGTATTTAAATACTGCACTATAAGATGCTTTCAAAATGGCCAATCAATTGTCAGCGAATAAATTACATTGATGATGTTAACTTTATATTAAAGTATATAACATAGGGAGATTCTTGAATCATAAGAACTAATATTTTAATTAATATCTTAAAGTTCAACACAGCCTGAGGGATGGGGATACAAATTCCCTCATTAGCTCAGTATAAAACAATAGAAGTTATTGGAAAGTCCCCATCATGACAGAAAAATAAACATGTGTGTTTGTGTGATTAAGAGAGAGAGATCCTCATGTTTATGTCCTTGGGACATATTATAGGGTTTGGCAGGCGGTATGTAGTGAGAGAACCGTTTACATTATACTTACTGTTTGTTGCTTTCTGCCTGAATGAAAGACCACGGTTGAAGTCTTGCTACTTCTGCTAATCACTGTGGGGGTGTGAATAAAGAAATGAAGGAATCTGTTTGAATAGAGTGAGAAAGTGAGAGTTTGTTCGTGGCAGACAAAAGTCCTATTAAAAAATATTTTGAAATGCCTATATCCCAGCTGTTGTAGTGTAGATAGACAACTATGTTGACTCTTTGCCTATGCCAGGCCACGTGTGTATGTAAGGGAATGTGTCAGCATGTGTTTCTTAACTTCACCACAGCTGCCAGTAAATACGTTGTTGTGAATATGAATACGGGCTGTGAACTCCTGATTGTGGTCATGTACTTATAATTTGTGTATCTTCGGTGTTTAATTAATTTTCATTTCAGGATCTGCAAAAAGCATTCTGTTCATGTGAAATGCGTCATTGTGTTATGTGCTGAATTTATGCAATATAAGGCATGAGAAGCTAACTTGTGAGAATCTAAATTTAGGCCTGTATCGGGCGATATGAGTAATATAAAGAGTATCTAGGTGAACAGGTATTTTTCATCATAACTGAGACTGTGTAATGCAGTGGTTCTCAAACTGTGGTACTCGTACCACTAGTGGTACTTGGAGAGAACCCTGGTAGTACGTAACACAACATAACATTAAAACTCTATATATTAATTTAAATTTCATGTTTTAAATACAATTTTAAATGTTTAGTACATGATAGATACAGTGAGGGAAATAAGTATTTGATCCCCTGCTGATTTTGTAAGTTTGCCTACTTACAAACAAATGAAGGGTCTATAATTTTTATGGTGGGTTTATTTTAACTGATAGACACAGAATATTAAAAAAAATCAGGGGAAAAAAATGTTATATAAAGGTTATAAATTGATTTGCATTTCAGTCAGTGAAATAAGTATTTGATCCCCAAGCAAAACATAACTTTGTACTTTGTGGAGAAACCCTTGTTGGCAAGCACAGAGGTCAGACATTTCTGATAGTTGGTCACCAGGTTTGCACATGTGTCCGGATACATTTAGTCCACTCCTCTGTCAATCTTTAAGGTTTCTTGGCTGTCGCTCAGCAAATTGGAGTTTTTAGCCTCCTTCACAGAGGTTCTATAGGACTAGGGTCTAGAGACTGGCTAGGACATTTAATGTGCTTCTCCTTAAGCCACTATTTGGTTGTCTTGGCAATATGTTTTGCGTCTTTGTCATGTTAAAGGCTCATCCATGACCCATCTTCAGTGACCTAGTTAAGGGGAGGAGGTTCTCGTCCAAGATTTTACGGTACATGGGCCCGTCCCTCAGCCCCTCAATGCGGTGAAGTCATCCTGTATACCTGTAGCAGAGAAAAAGCCCTAAAGCAGAATGTTTCCAACACTGTGCTTCTCTGTAGACATGATGTTCTTGGGCTCATAGTCAGCATTTCTCTCCCTCCAAACACAGGAGTCCATTTTGGTCTCACAGCAGTGCCAGCACTTTCGCCAAAGCCTTTTCTGAATCATTTTTATGTTCATTGTCAAACTTAAGACGAGCCAGGCGGGCCTTCTTGGGCAGGAGGACCTTGCGGGTGCTTCAGGATTTCAGTCTACTGTGGCATAGCGTGTTACCAATGTGTTACCAATGTTTTGCTTGCTAACTGTGTTCCCAACTGTCTTGAAATCATTAACAGGCTTCTTCCGTGTAGTTCTGGGCTGATCTTTAACATTTCTCATGATCATCTTTACCCCATTGGGGAAATATTGCAGGGAGCTCCAGAACAAGGGCATTTGATAGTTATTTTGTATATCTTCTATTTCCAAATAATCACACCAACAGTTGTCTCCTTCTCACCAAGCTTCTGTCTGTAGCCTATTCAAGGTTTGTGCAGGTCTCCAATCTTGTCGCTGACATCCTTTAAAACCTATTTGGTCTGGACCATGGTGTTGGAGAGGTTGAACTGGAAGATACAGATTCTGTTGGCAGGCATCTTTTATATACATAACAAGCTGATTTAGGAGTACTTTCTTAAAGTGACAGGACTAATCTGTGGTCCATATAGGCACATAACCAATCTGTGGAGCCAGAATTCTTGCTAGTTGGTAGGGGATCAAATACTTATTTCACTGACTGAAATGCAAATCAATTTATAACCTTTATATAACATTTTTTCCCCCTGATTTTTTTTAATATTCTGTGTCTATCAGTTAAAATAAACCCACCATAAAAATTATAGACCCTTCATTTGTTTGTAAGTAGGCAAACTTACAAAATCAGCAGGGGATCAAATACTTATTTCCCTCACTGTATAATGTAATAATGTATTTGTTGTAATTAAAAGTAAACGCACAATGTTGCACACATGCAATCTTTACATGAAGCTGTTTTAGTAGTTTACACTGCGTTCCAAATTATTATGCAAATTGGATTTAAGTGTCGTAAACATTTAATTTTATATTGTTCAATTAAACTTATGGATGGTATTGTGTCTCAGTGCTCTTTGGATCACTGAAATCAATCTCAGACACCTGTGATAAGTAGTTTGCCAGGTGAGCCCAATTAAAGGAAAACTACTTAAGAAGGACGTTCCACATTATTAAGCAGGCCACAGGTTTCAAGCAATATGGGAAAGAAAAAGGATCTGTCTGCTGCCGAAAAGCGTCAAATAGTGCAATGTCTTGGACAAGGTATGAAAACATTAGATATTTCACGAAAACTTAAGCGAGATCATCGTACTGTGAAGAGATTTGTGGCTGATTCAGAGCACAGAAGGGTTCGTGCAGATAAAGGCAGAATGAGGAAGGTTTCTTCCAGACAAATTCATCGGATTAAGAGAGCAGCTGCAAAAATGCCATTGCAAAGCAGCAAACAGGTATTTGAAGCTGCTGGTGCCTCGGGAGTCCCGAAAACCTCAAGGTGTAGGATCCTCCAGATGCTTGCAGTTGTGCATAAACCTACTATTCGGCCACCCCTAACCAATGCTCACAAGCAGAAACGGTTGCAGTGGGCCCACACATACATGAAGACTAATTTTCAAACAGTCTTGTTTACTGATGAGTGCCGTGCAACCCTGGATGGTCCAGATGGATGGAGTAGTGGATGGTTGTTGGATGGCCACCATGTCCCAACAAGGCTGCGACGTCAGCAAGGAGGTGGCGGAGTCATGTTTTGGGCTGGAATCATGGGGAGACAGCTGGTGGGCCCCTTTAGGGTCCCTGAAGGTGTGAAAATGAACTCTGCAAGGTATGTAGAGTTTCTGACTGAGCACTTTCTTCCATGGTACAAAAAGAAGAACCATGCCTTCCGTAGCAAAATCATCTTCATGCATGACAATGCACCATCTCATGCTGCAAAGAATACCTCTGTGTCATTGGCTGCTATGGGCATAAAAGGAGAGAAACTCATGGTGTGGCCACCATCCTCCCCTGACCTCAACCCTATTGAGAACCTTTGGAGCATCCTCAAGCGAAAGATCTATGATGGTGGGAGGCAGTTAGCATCAAAACAGCAGCTCTGGGAGGCTATTCTGACATCCTGCAAAGAAATTCAATCAGAAACTATCCAAAAACTCACAAGTTCAATGGATGCAAGAATTGTGAAGGTGATATCAAAGAAGGGGTCCTATGTTAACATGTAACTTGCCCTGTTAGGATGTTTTTGATTGAAATAGCTTTTGATTTCAGTAAATATGACCTCCTAATGCTGCAAATTCAACAAATGACCATTTTCAGTTTTTTACAACCTATGAAATGTTTTCAAACTCTGTTGTGCATAATAATTTGGAACAGTGCATTTTGAGTTTTTCATTTTTTAAATAAATACTGTTGTCAGTGGGAGGTTTGTTCAATAAAATTCCAAATGTACCCTAACTGTTGATTACTTGAAAATTATACTGACTGGCATTTGCATCGACAAATTAGGAAAACCAGAGAAAGATATCATTTGCATAATAATTTGGAACGCAGTGTAGACTTCCTGTGTCGTATTGCGAGTGAGACAAGCGTGCTGTTTTGACTGGCTTAATATTTATTATGGAACCCAAAGGTACAAGCTTAATGTGTGCAGTTAGAGGTTGCCATAATAGCTGGTGTAAATGCAAAAAATGTCTACAAAACATTTGTTTTTACCTTAATCCATGCACTGGATGAGCTGAATCTGGATGTCACGCACCCTATGATCTATGGAAGGCAAATCCTGCCGAATTTAAATAAATATATTAAATGAGGAAAATGAAAACCAGATTAACAATTTCATTATATATAACTGCGCAAGGAAGTACGTCACATTGTTTACTTCCGCGTTCAAAAATAAGGTGGATACTTGTATGAATGATCTTTTATTTATCATTGGTCGATGTGACAGGCAGCTCAAACACAGAGCGGGAGCAGACAGGTGCTTGTGAGTATCTCACTCTCTCGCTGTCATTTAATTTAATTTTTACCACGCGGCTGTTGAATGCTTCAATCTGATTGGTTGACAAACGTTCTATGGGCATGCATTAACTTCGCGGCCGCATTACTACCTCGGGGTGTGCATTAACTTTCGAATAATTGAATAGCCCGTCGTCATTTATTCCTTACTTATTCATCATTCTTCTCTTCTGATGTACTGCATGTAAATTAAGTTTCTTATGTATTTCTGAACCTGAACCGCTGTTAAAAGCTGTTGTTAATGCTGTAAAGTGCTAATTCAACACGCATCTGCATCTTCTCAAGGTTAAATCAATGAAGCGCGTGTTGCGATTTAGTTTTGACGCGCCACTTTGACAAGAGCCGCTGCTGTGAATTGTGAGTCTCGGTTTGTTATATCGGACTTTGGTTATATACAGCTGTTCTCTTGGTGTTTAAGTATACGTATATTTTATTTATTTATCTTTTGTGTTAAATATTCTTTCCACATTGTCTGTCTTTAATATAGGTTTGTAGTCTTTCTGCAAGTCCCCACAAACTTAATAAATCCCCCATATAAGTAATTTACAGAGCCCTGTTTACAGTGCACTACAGAAAAATGTTTTGTGTTCACTATTACTGCTGACTAACTTGAAAAACATGTAACAAAACATTAGTTCTTTAGTTTGAAAACAGCTGGTAAATAAAAAAGTTTTTGAGTTTGAGAACCACTTTTAAAGCTGCAAGCCGTAACTTTTGCCTCTGTTGTCTTATCTGTCTGAAACATGAAATTGCACTTACCTTCATGTGGGTTAAAGTCAAATGACGTCAAATTGACATTTCCTGTGAAATCTTACCCGACTTCTTATAGATTAAGTTTATAAATTGCGAGGCTACAGTTTTAAACGCTGATTTTTTAATATACTTGCTCAGTAACTTTTGTTTATTTTTCACCAATAAAATTTTACAGATTGCAGCTTTAAGTAATGTTGACTTTATAGAAAGTCACTCAGCAAGATGCCACCGTCTGGGGACCGAAACTGAAATTTTAGATTGAAACTAGGTTAGACCAAAGTTTTACCTTTTGCACAGATTTTTGACAGCTTTGTCAATTCTGGTTGGATCCCGTTGATGCTGTTAACTCTCATAATGTGTCTTAACTAATGCTTTTGCAACCACAAATGGGAAATTATATTGGTATCATTTTCCATCTTGACTCAATCCGTCTCAGAACCATGTCTGAAATGACGACAACGGAAGACATTTTCCCCAAACAGGAAGTGACACTCTCATTTTTCATCATCGTTGACAGCTCCGTTTAAATGCTGTTACTGAAACTCCTTTGCTATAAATGAAACTTCATATATACGCACTTTAACGCACGCTGACGCAAGTCATCTGTAACTTTACCAGAATCTTTAACAGCGTGATAGCAAAATTCTGCTTTAATGTGGTGCGCTGTGACAGCATCGCTGATGACACATTAACGTATTTTACACCAAATGACACATTTAACCCCAAAATTTCCCTCTCTGGCTACCGTGTTTAAGCTGAATTGATGAGTCAGACAATTTGACTTGTCATTTACCATTTGAGGGGCTTCATCTGATTCCTTTCCAGATGTTTGATGGGGTTAAGAAATGCAGGGGGCTTTTAGATGTGGAGTTTTGTACACGGATGTACGCAATAAAATTGTGAACAGTTAACTTTTTAACCACATCTGAAGCACGTGATGTGTTTGGCAATCTGTGGTGAAATAAAATTTAACTGAGGTTTATTTCATAGCTAACATTTGTTGTATCATACTATTATGTTGTTTGATTAATTTGTTTAATTTGTCAAAATTACATCTTGAAATGCAAAATGATGCACATGTTCACATATTGTATGTGACTCTGTCTGTGAAAACACAGTTTTTGTGATTTTTGTTGTTGTGTGTTTTCTACATAAATTCATCCTACATCATGTTAAGAGCATATAACCTTGGTATATTTAATAATGTCTGAATAAGGCTATGTCAGAGATTAAAATCAAAGTTTATGAAGTCAACCTCCAATGTTTTGTGGACAACAGGAAAATGTATTGTTAATAAAATCGAATTATTTCCGTTGTTAAGATAATTAATTTCAGTATTATAAATGAAAATTTGAGTACTTTTTTCTCAAAATCTTTTCTCCAAGTCATTTTTGGCTGTGTCTACTTTGATGCTCAAAATATCAAAGTTCCCTCTGATAAAAATGCTTATAGTAAAAAAAGTTATCGTTACACTCAGTTATTGCTTCTAATAATTTAGTTTGACTCAGTTGTGTGTTTTATATTGACACTGTGCTGTTTGTTAGTTAAATATTTGCCATGTTTGTTTGGCAGTTTCTCATTGTTTACATTCAGTACATTCAGCTACAGTTAGCCTAGTATTAGCTCTGTGTGAAATACACTGCACAGTGTGTTACAGTACTCGGCGAGCAGAAGGCCATGGAAGAAACTCAACCCGTTCTTTCTCTCCCTGTCTGACTTTGAAGTCGCTTTGCTATTGCTCCATGGAGGAATGATATCTTAAGGCTGAGAGATGTTTGACAGAGAGCAGCAGATCAAAGTGGTGAAAGTGAGGAGTGACGGTTGAAAGACAGAGAGGAGAGAGCCGTGCAGAAGCTCTCAGGCCAGACAGGGTTGACATCCTGTCTTCTTGGCATTGCATACTATCCTCCTTTTAGTGCTAAAGATATGACGCACACTTTCATATGCAGTTTATTGTGATTTTTTTTATTTCTTTTTATAACGTGAGGACAAATGCACACTTTATTATTAAACGTAGACACCAATATCATGTAGGGCTTATGTACAGTTTTTGTGGCATTATTCTTTATATTATATCTATATTATAGTTGCAGGCTGTAAAAGATACATTTTTTGTGAGCTGGTTAGCTGGTCTTGAATGGTGCCGTTGTGTCACATCTAATGCGTGTTTATCTGTGCAGCGCACATGGTCTCTGTGTAGTGGGTTGTGGCTTTTGTTATGTCTTGTAGTGCCGTCTTCCAGCAGCATGTGACAAAAGCACGTCTGCCCACCCCCGGTGTAAACCACACACAGACATTCATTTCTCCTGCCATCTCGGTTGCAGACCCTCTATTCAGAATGTGTGGGATTTTGTATAGGTCATAAACTGACTGTACAAATTACTAATTTGCCATTTAGGTTGCTTTCATCACATAAAACTCACTCAACAGTGATGTTGCTTCTTTGTAGGATTTGAACCTAAAGCCTCTCGGTTAATGGTCCGGTTCTGTGACTTCAAAGCTACACCACCTAAGAAGTGGACTGCGCAAGACCCGATTCCCCTACCCGTCACTCAACACATAACTTGTAAAGTTTAGCATCTTTAAATAGCACCGTGACAGCAGCGATGCCTCACAAGTCATTGATATCCCTTCCCAGAAGTCATTTTCGGGTCTCACACTAATGAGCGCTTCATGCCCATTGATTTACACTGGGGAATCCTGGGAGAAAGTCTTGGCCCAGTTTAGGTGCCGGGGTCCTCATCACCTCAGCGTTCCCTCTGATCTAATCCTCCCTCCCTCAAAGGAAGCAATTAAGAGGCTGCCTTTAATCCCTGCAGTTAGAGAGCGAGATTGCCAAGCGCATTGACGGCCAAATGATGCATAAGTGGTTGTTTTGGAGTGGGAGCCCCATTTGAAAAAGCTTGTCCAGACTTTCTTGAGTGGGTCAGACTGTGAACTACCGTGAACTTTGTGTGAAGTGAAGAATCAAAACTTGATTTACTTGTGTGCAGACTGTAAGCGGTGGCTGAGTGTATCAAACTTAAGTTAGGTATTGATTCTCAGTGATATGTGTTCCAGTGGTCGATTAATGACATTTTTACAACATTCACCTTTAATCCACATTTAGTGGTGATGTATCATCACTTTTTACTGAACTTTGTGTCATTTAAGCCGTACAGTCAGTGTTTAGAACTGGTGATTCATTTGTAGTAATGTGAATACATCCAGATATATGACTGTAAAACAGAACTATCCTTATGTATTCTTATAAGAATCTTAGTTTATCCTTTACGGTATAGCCTGACTATGTCCTCACATCAGTCATGTCACTCTGATGAACGTCTGCAGGGTACTTCATGGTAAAATTTTCCGTGCAGCACAGATGGAAACCATCACTCCTCCTTCAATCTCGCTTGTCTTTCTATTCCTGATATTCTTCTGCCCCTCGCCACAATTTATCCTCTCTGCCATTTCCATTATCAGTCACTTTGTATGATGATGTGAGCAGATCCTGAAGCTTGACCAGATGTTTGTATGAGCTAGTGTTGTTGGACTTAAAGTGATAGTTCACCCAAAAATAAAAAAAATCTTTCATCATTTACTCACCCTCTTCAAGCCTGTCATTTCAAGCCTGTATGAATTTCTTTCTTCCGCAGAATACAAAAGAAGATATTTTGAAGAATGTTGTTAACTGACCCCCAGTGTCCATACAATAGAAGTGAATGGGGGCCAGTGCTGTTCGGTTACCAACTTTCTTCAAAATATCTTCTTTTGTGTTCTGCAGAAGAAAGAATGTCATAAAGGTTTGAAATGACAAGAGGGTGAGTAGCCTAATGACTACGATTACATGCGCACTAATAATGCGATTATTTCCAATAATCGGAGTAAGGACTTAATCGCAGTAACATGTTTTTACATGACGTGAGAGCACCTCCCGTTTACATGGAAGTTTTATTTGTCTGATTATTTGCTATAATACGGAGCACAATCGATGCTCTCGGGTACAGTAGGTGTGTGTTACTGGCTATCGATTTAATATATTCGCGTGAATTGCATCAAATGCAAAACACTGTCGCCGTGTTGAATATAGAAATATGATGGAAAATGTCTCTGCAACGGTGGTGTACGCTAATCTGTTACTCTGTAACCGCTGACAGCAACCTGTGTTGACGGTTAAACTTCAGACTGTCATGTTTACCATGAATTTGCGCTTAAGGTGCGTGACAGAAGCACATGCGCACCTTGATCAGAGCATCATAAATGCGATTAAGGTGTTTACATGCCTTCATATTGCGATTAAAACCAGCGTACACCACATAAGTTACTTTGATTATGCTTACTGCGATTTAGATCTTAATCACATTATTTAAATCTAAGGATTGCGTTTACATGAGGTAAAGTTTAATCGCAGTATTGCCAAAATCCTATTATAATCGCATTATGAGGGTGGATGTAAACGTAGTCATTGATGACAGAATGTTCATTTTTGGGTGAACTCTCACTTTAATGGGTGAGTTTGTGTGTTATTTAGCCGGTTTCGAGACCCAGATACTGACATTGATGGACATCCCAGTGGTCACCCAACAGAGTTCCAGATTTGTTTAGCTTTCAAAATAAAAAGTGATTGATGAATTTTTGTCCCTTTTTGTACGTTTTTCTATATGGTGCACAGTTAAAAAAGTTAAACATTTTTATTTGAATTTAGAACAGACCAGTAAATACTATTAATTATTGTTTATATATTGAATAAAAAATATAATAATTTAATATTTTAATTAAATTAAATTATTGAAATTTAATGTAAAATATGATTTAATAGTTTTGAAATATGATAACTTAACCAATCTATTCTGTGCAATAAAACTACAGTTAAATAAAAATAGCAAGATTTATATATTTGTAATCACTCTTATGTCAGTTTGCAAATAAGGTTTTTTCTGGTTGACTATTTGCTAAATGTTCCACATCCCTAGTATGAGCACTGGTTTTAATAGTCGATCACAATGAGAATGTTTACAACAGGATATTTCAAATCCTTTGTATCACATGTTAAAAGGACTCTCCCTTTTACTCATTAGCATTACCTTATCTCTAAAATCAGCTGCCCTTTCCAGTCCATGCAGTCCATATTGCCTGATTCATGGTTCAAACCACATTATATGTTTAAGGGAAGTCAACCTTAATTAACGTCTTTTGCGGACTTCAAATGCAATTACTCTAGCAAGGAGCTCCGCCTCCTCGCCCTCTAATGCTTGGCAAGCACCTTGTGAGATCTTAATCCATATCCTTTGTTCATTGTGCACACAGGATTTGAACGGGGTGCACTTCATACTTTTGGCTCGGGCAGGCATGTTCTGGTTCGTTGGTTTGACGTATTCCAACTGTCGCTTTAATTTACGGTCCCCAGCTCTGCGGCAGTATACTGAGTTTTTTTTTACAGTAACTTTTACACACAGAGCGGACCGCTGTCAACTAACCCCCGTCTGACATCAGCAAGCTGCTCTGGTCTCTTCTGAGGAATCTGTGGTTTAAAGCAGGGGTCTTCAACCGGGGGTCCGCGTTGGAGCTGCAAAGGGTCCGCTAATTACTGTTTACCCAAAGGCAACTTTTAAAAAAAAATGTAAAGCATGGGACATAAATATTACAACCATTGTTCTCTTTAAGCAGCGCACGTGCGCGGCCGTGTGGACTCATTGAAGCTCCCGCGCATTGCAATTTTTGCGACATCATTTATTTGCTTTACATGTAACACTTTTAACATTAAGTAAAACTGATATGTTAATTCCTTTAAGTATGTAGTTTAAAAATCTAATAGCTGTTTGAAGTCTGCAAACATATATAATATTAGATGAAATTAAAGAATTACATTTTGTTTTGCTTTCTCAAATGTGGATTGTTTTAAAGCTTTACAGAAAACATTTTTGTATTATTTAATTTGTAAATTATGCAAAAATATTTGTATCTGTAAGCACCCATAGTGATAAAAAAGTAACAAAAGAATCTATTTTTTTTAAATGAAGTTGGATTTTTTACACTGCATGTATTATGTTCTTTAGTGTTTTTGCTGTCTCAAATTCAACCTGTTGGTTTATTTTACACTTGAAGAGCATAATGTTTGAATAAGTAATATTTTACTTATTTATTTATTTATTTATTTCATTCATAGCACCAACTTTAAGGGTTCACTCAGAATTCTTTGTGATTGACATCTGTTAACCCCACCCATCCACCTCTCCCCTGTGTGATGATTGGCCTGTTGAGAGATCCTGACCTCTCTCAATAGGTAGCTGCCACTCTTGTCATAGCTACAGTGAGGTCAGATGCTATACGTCTTCTTGTGTGAAAAATACAAGGTTACACTGATGGCTTTGATCGGTTTTTCCTGCCCTCTCTATTTGTGTTTCTTTCCATGTTAACTTCCATCTTTATGTGTTCTTTTCTTCTGTGCCAGTCCTAGCTGCCTTCTAATTTGTTTTTGCTTCCTTGTTTTTTATGCGCCTCTCTCCTTTCTCCTCTCGTCCCCTTCCAACACGCGGTTGCGCTAATGGGTTTTTTCAAATGTTCCTTTTTCTTACCTCGTGTTTTGGGGCTACCAAGCATCACACTGTCAATATTGATTTTTTAAATCATGCAGTGAATACAGAGAGTTGGAGTCAAAAATAACAATACCGGTAAATGTGGCAAAATATTGTTGCAGAGCCATTGTGGTCACGCCGGGGTCCGTTATTTTTTCCTTTGCTCAAGCATATGTCTTATTTACGTTGAAAAGCCTCATTAACATCGTGCTCTCCATTAAAACTCAACGCCAAGCGCTGTGTGTGGTGCCCAAACACGCTTCCGTATTGTAACTCTTTATTGTAGCATTTGGAACGAGTTTTAAAGGAATGACATGTGCTGGAAACAATCTGCTCCCCGCAGCTTAAACGCTAACCCCAGTACTAGAACCCAAACTGGCCTTCCCTCTAATAGCGCCTGCGGTTGCCTCGGCCATCCTCAGGGTTCTAATGAAGGAAAGTTGTATGTGGGATGGATAACTGGCATAAGTCCAGTGGCATGCTGGGTGCCCTCAGGGCAGGGTTATTTCTAGATTTTTTTGTTCGTTTTTGTCTTTTATTTCATTTTATCCTTTCAGATCACTGTGGGTTGCATATAGCCTACACCTTATATTTGAACATGAAGCCACACTTTTGTGTGCTTTCTCTGCCATTTGCATCATAACACTCGTTGATAAGTCAGCTGGGTCTGAACTCTGTACAGTAATGACTCACCGAGCTGTGTGGATTTTCCTATTGATTTAGGGTGGGGGCGATATGACCCACATCTCATATCACGATATGAGTAATTATGTATCAACGTATAGATTATGATATGATTTTTTATAATTCATTTCATGTCATACTTTTGTAATTCAACCCTCAAATATTTAATGTACTTGAAGGGGCAGTTCACCCTAAAATAAAAATTCTGTTGTCGTCATTTGCTAAACCCTCAAGTTCCAAAGCTGTATAAATTTCTTTGTTCAGATGAACAGTTCTTGGCCACCATTGACTACCATAATAGGAAAAATTACAATGGTGGTCAAACGTGCCCAGAGCTGTTTGCTTTCCTACTTTCTTCAAAATATCTTCTTTTGTGTTCAACAGAAATTTATAAAGCAATTTTTCCTACTATGGTGTGTTTTCCTACTAAGTGTGTGTGTACAGTATGTGTGTGTATGGTGAGGAGGTGTTGTGGGTGACGAGTCATCATTAATCGCAATAATCACTCTATCCTGGAGAAAATCTTGAGAAGCACACTTACTCACACTTCACACACAATGTAAAGAAGTTCGCTTTAGGTACGCTAGTCTATCATGTTACACTAGGGAACCGTTCAAAATAGCTCTAAGGGCTTATAACTGTGACTTCACTCAATTGTGTATGTGAGAGCGTGAGCCCCTCAAGCTGGTTTCTTGATGGCGTATGTTACAGATGGGTGTAAATAAGCCAGTAGGCTACTGTAGATTTCAAAAGGGGCACACAAAGTAAGAGGCTTGCGTTGGTTAAGTTGAATACGTCATTTTTAACTCTTAACACCCACATCGTTAGAAATAAGATGTTTAGCTGATGTCTGCAATGTGTTATTCTATACACACACACAGATAATCCGGCTGTTTTAAAGAGGTCACAGGCCTGATTTCAGACACTGTACTGTATATGCAGGACAGAAGAGCTGTTGGCAGTCCATCTGCTCGGGATGTAGGGATTGGCTAATACCAGCAGGAGCCCACTAGCAACACACTTGCAGCATTGTTAGTAGCAGGAAATTGCTTTAATGCGAATAGTTTGTGTGCATGTGGTGTCCTGTTTGTTAATCTAGAAAATACATTTATGTAGCCTTATGTACACTGCAGTTACTAGTGGCTCATTTCTCTGTATTTTTGGAAAAAATATATTTTCTGAAGGATCCCTTTATTGAGAAACTTCAACCCCCAAATATTTAACATACTTAACAATTTGATGTTTTTTATTCCTGTAAATTGAGGTATCGGATTTTTTAAAACATTGGATTTTTATGGGCATACCATAGGACACATATATTTTTTGACTACCTATATACGTTTTATATTTTACATTATATTATATATTATAATGAGGATAGAAATAAATATTAAAATATATAAATTAACAATTCTTTAATACAATATATATAATACTATTCTTACAAGCAAAGATTACCCCATATTGACTATATTATTCTAAGTCTTGTTTATGTATACATACAAAAAATATATACACCAAAGATCTAGATATTATCATTCAAAGCCCCACAGAACATTTCAGTTTATTCAGTATTTTAATTGAAATGTGGCATTTAGTAGCGTCCCTGTCCCCTCTCCTGGACCCTCCTTTCCCTCCTGCTCCCATCTTACACACAGCTGCCTGTGGGCTGCCAGTGCTCCTGACATCAGCGGACAACATCACTGGGGGCGCTGGGACAATGTCAATGCCACTGGTGACGTGGTTGGCATCAGGCCCTTTGCCCACTTTAAGAGAGGGTGAAAAGGTGGAAGAGATGGGGTGATACTTGGAAATGACAGCCGAGAAATAGAGAGAGATAAGGCAATTATATGGTTGTTTTGGTTTACTCAATTGTTGCGCCCCTACACTTAGTTAATTCATTATGTTTTGATTAAAACCTCCACACAGCTGTGAGCAAGAGAGAGAGAGAGTCTGAATTCACAGAACAATTACAACTGTGCAGGCTGGTGCGCCATACGCTCCCGATCTCTCTCTGCCTTTTCATCCTGCTGTTCGTTCAAATGCACCCCGCTCTACTGTCTATGTCTTTCTCTGCTTTAATTACATCTATATTTACCAGCAAAAAGGGAAACCCCCCGACTTCTCGGTGTCAGCGAATGAAAGTTTTGTGTGAGACACTATAGACCAAAACAAGCATTTGTCACACAATGTATTGAGGAAACTGAGATGAAGCAACACGCATAGATGCAGGTTCTGGTAAAGCTCTGTTCTGCAGACCCAGATGTTAAGTGGGGTAAGTTTTAATTGTTACGGGTTTCATTTGACGTAGGCTAGTGGTTACCATATTGAGCTATGGTGCTCATTGTGGCAATGTGAGTTTGATTTTGGAAAGGTGTAAATTTCACTCTTTGGTTTCTTTGGATATACAGTAGATTTGTGTCAGAACAGGTCATGGTCAACACAATTACTCAATTTTGACAAATGTATTGCTATTTGCAGAATGTTAATAGCCTACTCATTGGGTCCAGTGGTGATGAGGCCCAGTCATAAAAAAATTTCCTGGGATTATAAGGTAACAAGAAGGGCACATACCAGGCTGGTGTTGTTTATAATGTAAGTGTGTGTTTGTGTTCTATGATCTTTAGGTTTAGGGATAGGGTTAGGGATAGGGGATAGAATATACAGTTTGTACAGTATAAAAAACATTACGCCTATGGACTGTCAATAGTCAACCAAAGCATGTGCGTGTGTGTGTGTGTGTGTGTGTGTGTGTGTGTGTTTGTGCAAAGGGAGACAGGTAAAAAAGATTTGATATGCCAGTGATCTCTGTACATTGCATCAGAATTATTCATGAATTTTGATTAGTAACAAAGGGCAGATAGATATTATATATTCTGTGATGTTGCTCTGTGCTTTATCAAAAATAAAAAAATCATAATTTTTCAATAAAAGACCTGTATAATAATAATTAATAATTTGTTACATTTATATAGCGCTTAACTGTGTACTCAAAGCGCTTTAAATGGAAGGGGGAATCTTCTCAACCACCACCAATGTGCAGCATCCACCTGGATGATGCGACGGCAGCCATATTGCGCCAGAATGCCCACCACACACCAGCTTATTGGTGGAGAGGAGACAGAGTTACGAAGCCAATTAGTACATATGGGGATGATTAGGAGGCCATGATGGTAGAGGCGAATGGGTGAATTTGGCCAGGATGCCAGGGTTACACCCCTACTCTTATTCAAAGGACATCCTGGGATTTTTAATGACAACAGAGAGTCAGGAGCTCGGTTTAACGTCTCATCCGAAGGACTGGCATGATTAGATTACTCGACCCTCGTGCCTGGATATATATCCATCCTTCCAATCTAAATACTCATGTTAGAAATAAGAAAAACAACAGGTGTGTATGGGAGGGTCTGCAAACTTTAAAGGATGACTGAACTGACAGGCTACATTTAACATGTCATAGAGCTTTTTATATTTTTTCCTAATACAAATCGCCTGTTCTTGCCTTTGTTTATTTTGGCACACACGGTGACATTCAAGAATTCAGAAAACATACTCAGGGTTTATAGTAAAAAATACACATTTCACTTCTTCAGCATTTTATAGTGCGTCTGAGGTCAAATTTGCTTAATTAAGGGGGTCTTGTGTTTCAAGCGTGAGGGTCCCATTTACGCAGCGATTGAAGATGGAAGTTTTCTTCATATAATCCAGATCACATTTTTTAAGGATCAGCCAAGAGACGTAAAATTATTGGCCTGGAAAGAGAGCGTCGATCTTTCCGCTCTTTTCTCTTCCTTTTTTCTCTATCTCACTTTCGCTTTCAGTCCCATTGCTTATTAAAGTGATTGAATGCAGGAAAATCTCAGCCTAACAGTGCTGGGATGCTTAAGCCCACCCTGAAAAATATGGAACATTCTCTATGTCTGTTTATTTGGAATAAAATGGCATGCTGGGGGATTAGGTGGAGAGAGAAAATGCTGGCACCAGCTGTTTCGGAGGTTTGAGTTACACAGCTGCGCTCCTCCGTGAACCCCCCCCCACACACCACACCCGCAAAGCTTCGCTCTGCCCTTAGTCTGTTCTAGGTATTTCTGCCCCATAAATTACCCTGAAACATGCATACTAGATAGATAACAGCTCAGAGGAGATTTGACTGCATAGGAATTGATGGGTATTTGAGTCGTATAATATGTCCTTCATTGTACTCAACAATCTGAATCAAACAATCTGCACTGGGGCTTACGCATAAGATTGTGGGTAATACTGAACCTATTTTCAATGTAAGTTCAGAAAACCCACTAACATATACAGTGTTTTATGGAAGGTATAATAAAAATATTTAGTCTAGATAATGTGTTTCTATAGGGGCATTGACATCAGACATATTTTGGTGCTGGATCAATGGATCTCAACCTTTTTGACCTCAAGGTCCCCCCATTGAATGCCCCCTCCCAACTCACCATTTCTTCCCAATGAAATGATCTAGAACTTGACATAAATAGAAAATGTATGTGTAAACTAAGAAATGAATTGAATTTTGTTTCAGCGTATTTGTCTTGTTATAAATATTTTTTGTTAACTTACGCTTGAAAGTTTTTTGAGGCCCCCCCCGTTTGAGAAATAGATTGAGCATAACAGAAAAGAGCAGTATACAGGGATCTCAACACACTTTTTACAGTGCTATTATTTTAAATAAAAAGCAACAGTGAGAGAGTTTGAGGTGGCCAAAGAAGTCTGTTTTGAACGTGTTATTGAGGCGTACAGTAGAGTGCCAAATTAAAATACTCATCAACCTTGAGTCTTTATGTCGAGTGATTAAAAAACAACCCTTTTAGAGCAACAGTTCTCTCAGTCTGTGCCTCAAAAATGTCTAGTAAATATGTTCATATTTAGTCCTCACAAGAACTGCTCACCAAGAGTCGTGACATGTACACTGGCATTTTCTTTCTAACTGCTCTGGGTTCATACTTTCTCTCTTGCCTCTCATCTGTCTCTCTCTTTCTTTGTTTCATTGTTTCTCTTTGTTTGTGCCAGAGGATAAAAAAGATCACAATGTGAGGAAATGCCAGATACTGTAAGGTGTTGGGTGCAAAAGTGACCAAACTTATGTCATAAGAACTTATAGACCCAATTGAATCAAAATTTGTGACTTTTAGTCGATATTAGGCCAAAAGATTTCATGATGACAATATTATTGTGATATCTACTGAAATAAAACAAGTTAATAATCTATCTGTCAAATTAATCTTTAATTTTGTGTTTGCCCAATCATATTGAGTTGAGTAACCTCATATTGAGTACATAACCTTAGTGGCTCTTGAGGCAAAATTTCACATGTTACATTTACATTTATGCATTTGGCCAAATGTTAAATGCTGTGTCAACCAGGTACTGGTGCTGAATTATGTATGATATTATCATATGTGTCACAATATTAACACAATATTGATAATCACAGATATTAATAATACAGTTATTGTCAATTCGGTTGTTAAGTCTGATGTCACGCACCACCATATGGGAGGTCATATACGTTTCCGGGTCCAAACGCTCAATAACATGCTATAGGCAAACAACAAAAAATGCTAATATACGCTATCGTATATTATCTTCGTAACGAAATCCCACATGGCCAGTCAGTGATTCCTTTTTCATAATTTATTCAAATATTGATGTCAGAGATTCCGTAAGCCTGGAGACTGTAGTGCATACTGTGAGTTAATAAATGCTCTGCTTAAATATGCGATGTGAGTAAACAGTGCTCATTAACAGCTGTTTAAGCTGTAGCCCCTCTTGAAATGAATAGATGCTTGGACCCGGGAAACGGTATTCCTTACGTCACCACTTAACAACCGAATACAGGAATGTAACTAAATGTTGACCAAATGAACTTTTCATGAGGACTTACAAGCCAACACAAGTATAGCCAATTGTCGGCCATTTTTGTTTTTTTACTTCTGTACTGTACTTTCTGTGGATTGCAAATTATTGTTTGTTAGTGAGTATACTAGTGAGAGTATATGGCTATGTGTTCGCCATAGCCGAGAAAACCTGCAAGCACTCAGAGCCAGACACTTGCATGCTAGTGACTAGAGATTGAGTTTCTTGGCTGCCTCATGCTGTCTGTCTCTCTAATATTGATCAGGGTTTTCCATGCTATTTATAACCCAGGTCCCTGCAGCACTCTGTTGGAGCAGCTCATTGGCCCTGCTGGGGCTCAGCTCTCCGCCATAATGTCTGTTATTTCTGCACATTACTCAGATTGATGGAGGGACACATTGAAAGATGCTCTGTGGTGATCTGTGGAAATTCGGGCTGAAATATTCCACAGACACTAACGTGCTTGATTTACAGTTTTAGCTAATTGCGACGTTTGTGGCTTGGGTTAAGTCACTTCTGACATCTGGTTAAGGTGTTAGCCATGGTTAGACTTTGAGTCATATCGTCTTTATTGTACGCAATTACCTGTCGTTTGTGTAATTTCGTAGACATTGTGCTAATGTGTGTGCTAAAGTAAAAACCAAACCCTGCGTTTTAAGAGTTTCAAAAACAGTAGTTTGCTTGAACGTTCACAATTTGTGTATTTAATTTTATCGACTCCTCCGTTTGAAGCGTTCCATGATCTATAATTCTTTTCATCAAATGCAGCGTTTGCTTGGACAACGTTCAGGAAACTGCTGAAGTGGGTTAATGTGGCTTTGAGGAGAAATAAAAAACAGAGTTAGAGACTGAGGGGGGGTTGAAAAGCAGATATTGCTCTTTTTATAACGAGTTGTCCAGATGGCTTGAGGTTCATGTTAATGTTTGCCACATTGCTGCATTGTAGCAGAGAGCATATCATAAAAATCCAAGAGAGGGAGTGAGGCAAAATCGATGGCATGGAGAGCGAGGGAAAGTGAGCTTGCTGAAGGAGGGGCACAGACGGCCTGCGCTGAAGAAAAGGGCATCTGAGGACAGCAGTGCTACGTCACTGTTGTAATCTCTGTGCTGCGTGCTCTTCCTGTTTTACACACTGTCTCCAGTTAAATGGGACGGTGTCATATTTAACATAAATGCATATTCTCTCCATGTATGTTTACAATCGCTGACTATTACACAGAGTTTGAGCTTTTGATGTATTACCGCCATATGTTGCAGACAGGATTTTATGAGATCGAATCTGTGCCACATACTGTTTGGGTGTCACGTTCACAATGTCTGCAAAGTTGGAGATTTAGTTACGTTGTCAGACTGGGTAGCGTGAATAGGGTTGGTTTAAATGGAAATGTTTCAAGTAAATCAGATAGAAGATCGGTTGCAACGTGCAGCCGGTGTAATCAGAGTAAAAACAGAGTGCAGTAGTAATGCTCTGTCTGGACTGATAATCGACCCGTCCTGCGGAGAAGTGACGTGCCCTGAGTGAGCGAGAACAGAAAAAGTGAGGTATGATAACCGTTATGCTTTAGACACGTGACTGGACCCGTTCACTCTCATGCCCTGTTTTTTAATTGTTTACATAATGTAAACGTGCTTAGATGGATGTCTTCAAACGTTGCATCTACGTTGCATTACAGTTGTTTCTGCACATCAAGCTGTAATATGCGAAATTATTGTAACATTGAAGGTAGCACGTCACTTTTTTGACTGGATGATGTTAGTTAACCTAATCGTTTTATTTGATTTTGAGATTTGAGCCTGAAACACAGTGTTGCATTACAGCGCATTACCTAAACTGAAGTATTACGTCTTTCAAACGTTGCATCTATGTTGCATTCGGGTATTTTTGCACTTCAAGCTGTAATATGCAAAATGATTGTAACATTGAAGGAAGTTTAATTTTTGACTGAATGACGTTAGTTAACTTCTCAATTATTTTAATTACTTTGCTTTGAAAAAGCAAAACAGTAAAGATGAATCATAACATGTCAGGGCTCAGACTACACAGCCGCTAGTGAAGGTTTTCCAGGCATTCTGAATGAGGAAAGCCCTCATCAGGCCTGGACGGAGAGCCTGAATGCATGCAGCCAAGCCGCACTTAAGCAGTGAAGACCATCACGTGACGGCAGGAGGATCCAGCAGCCCGAGGCAGAGAGCGACAGAAATGGCCAGTGTGTATCTGTGTTTCAGACAGGGAACACAGCCGCTTCTCCACCACAATGGGGTGGTTTGCACCCTCAGACACCCGGCTTGATTTTGTGGTTCCCCTAATTCCCCAAGAACAAACATGACATGACATGTGGCGGAGGCATGAAAAGCTTCTGCGTTTGGCTGCAGCTTTGTGCGCTGACCGAACTGGACAGCTTTATGAGTTTTTTTTTGTAAGATGAAATAAACAGTGTTTTGTAGGCTTTCATTATGCTAAATGACTTATTTTGTTGTACATCTGTAATGTACATAGATTAGTTCAAACAGTATTGAATCATTTTATTTAATTTTTAGATTTGTGCATTAAACACAGTGTTGCCTTACAGTGCATTACCTAAACTATATAAGTATTACGATCAATATCAGCCTGTGGAATCAAGAATATGGGTACTGGAAATTTCACGTGTCTAGGCAGTGTGTCTCATGACAAACCATGCTGTTCACCATTCATCAATATGACACTTGCTCCAGCAACGCTGCCCCCTACTGTTGATACATGCCTCTTGCATCCATACCAATACAATCCCATTTAAAATGTGATCAGTGTAATATTAAACATCAAATAAAACCCTGCACAATTAGACTAGTTCCATCTAAATGTATGTAAAAGGCAGGATATCAGCTACTATTATTGTGATTCCTGAAGAAGTTACATTGTTTGTGTTCATTTCAGTGGCTTGGGTTCTGTGGCCGGCCCATTCCGGTAAAGTCTGTTAAAGTAGGGCGGGAACCGGAGACCCGGGTGTCAGATCAGAGGAGAATGCTGCCTCTCAGACCTCAGTGGAGGAACTTTACTATTTATTATGGATCTCTGACCACATCTTAAAGGGTGAGACCCAACTTTGGCCTTGGAGCCCTCTCCAAACCAAACACCCTCCCTGCGCTCACCCAGACTGCCCTGCTTCCACTCCCGGAATGGAGATGGAGGGCAAGCCGGGCAATGTGCCCTGAGATCAGCCCGGATGCCATGACCTTCTCTAGCCTCCACTGTCTCGTTTGCTCTGACGGCCAATTAGAGATGTCAGCGAATGTTTTGATGGAAACCCAAGCTAAATCTTTTCTCAATTCCGTCCCCATAATCATGGAAATATTGGACAGCGGAGGCAAGGCTTGTTAGCCGGTGAAGGCTTTCCCACACACACACCATAGACATAAATTACACGTATTGAAATAGTTGCAATGCTGATTTTCATAGCGTCTGTGCAGGACATCTTTTTGTAAATACTGTATGCATAATGTACATGCATTTGTATAATGAATGTGCATATAATTTGGGTACATTCCACATATGTGCAGAATCATTTACCATCATAATATCGCATGCCAGGGGTTGTGCGCTCTGCATGAGTCCTCACAAATGACATGCTATGCTCAAATTGCAGGCAGAGTGCTTTATAGCTGATCCAAAGGCTATGGTGGGTGGTTCAAGCCATTTTATATAAATATATATTTTAATATGTCTATGAAACTCGTCCAAAAATAACTTGAAAGGAATACGCCATTCACATCTGGTTTTTATATTGTGGCTTGCGGAAAAGCAGAAAAAATAGGAGCTTTATAATTCTTTGCTCACAATGCGAGTGAAGCCCCAGAGTGCCCTCTTCAACTTCAGCCTCAATCACTATTGTTGTTGAATGGCTCTCTGGGCCACAGTGAAGGACCTCCTAAGCTGGCAGGGCACTTTACCAGTCCTAAGATCTTCTTGTTGTCTTTCAAATGTACTGTATAGCACTGTTACACCTGTGTGTGAGTAAATTGTTTCCAGTTCTTGTACATTTACTTTACATGTGTGTTGAACCCCAAGTTGGTTTTATTTCCTTTATTGTATGACAACCCAGAGGAAAATTGTGTTGCTCAAAGGCTGCTCTTTCAAGGCTTTTTATGATGAAGATTTTATTCTCAGTGTTTCAGTTAAATCCTGTATTAACTTAATAAGACGTTCCTCCTAAAATTGATTAGGAGAAATAAAACCGAAACAACTGAGACAATACGTTAAATACATTTAGAGTATGGAGCTGTAAAATGAATGTAGATTGTTGTAGGTAAAATAATCTGGACATTGATAAATTAAAATTTGATGTTTTTTTTCATATTGAACTCATCAATAATATTGACTTTTCATTGCAGACTTGATAAACCTCAGTTCAGTTTGTGACATTGTTGGTTGAGATCTCTTCTGAAACTGTAATGGAGACATTTGTGAGATTTAGGGTCTCAAGAGGAATATCTGAGACAAAAGTTTCCATTTGCTGTCTATTTAACTTCATTGATGGAAAAGATCTGAGATCTCTGTAATATCTTTAAGGTGTAGTTTACCCCAAAATTAAAACCCTGTCATCATGTATTCACCCTCATGCCATTCAGAACCAGTATATGATTCTTTCTTCTGTGCAACAAAAAGAGGATATTTTGAGAAATGTCTCAGTGAATCAATGTGGATTTCGTATCCCCACAATGGAAGTCAATAGGGCCCAATGTTGTTTGATTACCTGTATTCTTTAAAATATCTTCTTTTGTCTTCTGCAGAAAAAATTAAGTCATACAGGTTTGGAATGACTTGCGGGTTATTAAATGATAAAAAAGAGATCTCGTCACTTAATACAGACTTAATGATAAATAGAAGCCAGTTTGTGTAGATATTTTCAGAAGTGTAAAATGCTTATTGAGCCAGCATTGTTCACTGATGAGAGAAACTCGAGACAGATGTTTCTGATTATAATGTAGTTATCTCATAAGTGTGTTGTCAGTTTAAAGGGTGTTTGGCAAATTGACGTGTAAATGCTTTTCTTAAAAAACAATTAGCATTGTCATGTGTTTGGAATCGCGCTGCATACCCATGCCTCTTTTGTTTAAGTTTAAGACATACTGTCTGTGGGTTTGTCTTTGTGTTAAGAACACTTGTAAACCATTAGCTCACAATTCTTACAGCTTTTTTTAAAAAATGAGCTGTTTAAAATTTGAAAACTGTATGCAACTGGAATCGCCAAAAATCTTTTGCAAAAAATATGTTTTGAAACAGGTTTCCTTTTTTGACATAGTCATTTTTGTTGAGTTAGACACTTGAGTTCAGGATTTATATGATTCATAGGTGTGTGTGTGTGTGTGTGTGTGTGTGTGTGTGTGTGTGTGTGTGTGTGTGTGTGTGTGTGTGTGTGTGCGTGTGTGCGTGCGTGTGTGTGCGTGCGTGCGTGCGCACCTGCAGTGTGACTCTTGTATAGCCTCTCCTGTCTTCCAGCAGCTGGCTGTGATTTCTCAAGGCGTTTAGATTGAGCAAATAGCTGGGGTGTTATTACTGTCAGGCCGCCCAATAATGCCCCTCTGCCACAGGAAGCTGCAATCTAGTAGAAAAGGTCAGATGGACCAATTACCCCCACCTACTATTTTTCCTTAGCATCACTCGCCTACTCCTTCCTCACAGCCCCCCCCCCCCCAGTGGTTGGGATGAGAAGTTAAAGACTGTCATTTGGCTTTTGCAGCTGTTGGAACTTGGACATTGACCTTTCCTCCTCTGTTGTATATCTGTGAGGGATTGTCCCAACTGAAAATTATTTTTGAGTACATCATTTTCTTTCTATTTTTAATCCCGAACACAATGATTTTTTTCATTTATCTAACTCGTTTTGTTGCCCTGTCCACTTTTCATTTCCTCATTATTTTTTATTGGTGGTTGATCAAGAATGTTTTAAAGCCATACTGATGCAGGTTTAATTATAATTTAAAATGTTGTTTGTTTATTCTTTTGACAAAATAATGAATAAAAAAGTTATTTACAAAGTGAAATTATGATTATTATATTATATTATGATTTATTCGACTCTCTCTTACTCTCATATTAGCTCCAACTTGCTGGACCACATAAAAGCAAAAGCTTCCTTCACTAAGCGACCGCTTTGCGGCATCGACCCTGTTCCCCTTACCTCAGCAACTTCATAGAAAGATTTAAGAGTAGACATTCTCTCTCTCTTTTATCTCTCTTTTTCACTCATGTACGCTTTTTTCTAAAGTGCTGTATGTTTTTTCCAAACTTTTCCTCTCTGCTTGTGGGTTCTCTGAAATGAAGGAGCGTTGTAGCATTTGTTGACACATGATGATCTTAAAAAAGCCTGCTCTTGTACTGCTCATATCACTTAACCTGGCTCTTTCCCATTTTTAAGGGTCTGCATTGAATTTAGCCAAACACTGGTGTTCATAAGATATTAGGATTACCAGTTAAGCATTTCCCAGTGGATTCACATCCATGAAGGCCCTGGAGCCTGAGCAGTCTGCCAGACTTATAAATGCTCAGCGATGCCATATTTTTCTTTCACTGCACAATAAGTTCCTAATTTAACAAAGCAAAAATAACAATATATCAAAATATATGTAAATTCTGTGTTAATTGACTAAAGTAAACGGTTAGCACACTGTGTGTTTTATATTGTAAAGTTAAACATTAAGGGTAAAAATGCCTCTGAATATCAGTTTCCCGCTAATAAAAAAGTTCATTTCTGACACAGACGCAGTCTTTTTTACTGCAGATGACTTATTGGGTGGCTGTGACTCTGATGGTCAGGATCAATAACGCTTACCACGATGTCTCCTGCACTCAGCAGAGAGAGAGAGAGATAGAGACACACACACACACACACAGAAGAGGAAACCGAGGGAGACTGTTTTATAGTGATTTGCATTTACTGTGTTTTGTCCTCAGCAGAAAACAGATCAGCAATGAAATCAGAGCGATTTGGAGAGTTGAAGAAAGAGAGAATGAGAAAAAGATAGTAAAGAGATGGAAGTAGGGAAGTGAAGGAAGTAGAGTGAGTGAGAGAGACTGTATGAGACACATATTCATTGAATGTTGTGTTAGGTTGTGTTGTTGCAATGTGGTGCTGTGTTGTGACTTGCGTTTTATATAAAGCTGAAATGAATCCAGCTAAGCAATCATTTCCAATCATTTCAAGATTGTTGGCATTGGATCCTCCATTGATTTCCTTAAATTTGAGAGTCGGGAATGTGCAGGATTGCTTAATTTTGGTTAAATGGTTTAAACACTTTCCAAACATACTTTGGAGTATAAAAATGAAAAGATTCTAAAAAAATTACTCTAAAAAAAATTACAACATGAACTCTAATGATTGTCAATGGTTCCTTCAATAACCCTACCATTAGAGAGGTTTAAGCCACCTGAAATATTACAGTCTATTTAGTAAATATTCTCATCTAAACAGTGCCTAGGATTTAATCAGTGAAGCATCTGAGGATCTTTAAAGGGTGCCTGAAGTGTTCATGTTAACATTTGCTGTGTGAGTAACACAAGGTTAACAAGGGCTGCTCGCGCTCTATTACATGTGAAATTCCACAGTTGTAGTGTAAAGGAACAGCTCATAATTACTTCAGTATTTCGGCAGCTGAGTGACCTCCAGTCCAACTGTCTCATTGTCTCTGGATGTAACGCTCTCCTCCAGGGAATAACCTCTCAGAGTGATGGAGAACACTCGGGTGTGGTAGAGCAAAGGTTGTAACTTAATTTAACACATCATATCTTAAACAGCAACGTTTGACTAAGAGATAGAGAGAGAGAAAGACTCAAAAATTACAGCCACTGTTTTCTCAGTTGCAACACTGCGAGTGCAATATAATGTTTAATAAACCATCAATGACGTGTTTTATCACTCTGCTATTTAGGATTGGAAAAAGTACCTTGTGTTGAAACATTACACTATTTTGGAAATATTAAATAAAACGGCATTTTATTTGCTCATCTCTTTTGTGCATATTTAATAATCGCTGCTGTCCTGCTGAAACCTCATATCTTCATATTTTGTGATAAAAAATTTTTTGCCATACAGTAAATCATTATCATTAGTCACCCTTTATGTTTGTCTCTGGGTTTTGCAAATATCTAACCAATGAAAAAATATTAAAGAGTGCTTGTCAACTTTGGCAACACAGTATTTAATCTTTTAAAAAATACAGTATTTTTTCAATTTCCTGAAAAACTGCGAATTTGAACATCTGAGGTTTCAGAAGGACAGCGACATAGGCCTATAAATATATAATATTGTCTAGTTATCAAGGGAAGGGTTTTATTTTTTAACTTTATTTTAAACAATTTCTAGAGAAAGGTTTAACTGGTGTTGTGCACTCATCTGCAGGCTGCATTTATTTTCTTAAAGCTCCAAAAGAGTAAAAGTTCACTCACTTTTCCTGCCACTGACTCACTGCGTAATAGCTCATGTTGTTATTTAGCTGTTAGTCACTTTAATAGCTGAGGTAGTGCATAGGAATGTCTTTCACGTACGGTCATTTCCACAACTAAAACATTCACTCATTCTGTGACTTTCTGTCTCTGCCCACTCCAACTTTTCGAATCCTCAGAGTGTCTGCCAGCCATTTAGTAGCGGCCATTTAGTCTTGTCTCTTTCTTTCTCTTTACTGCCCCGCACAGAGTGAGTTGGCACATGGGCAGGCTGGCAGTCTTTAGTAGGGTTACATAGGCTTACTGTTCTTGCTTCAGAAAAGGAGGGAGGGATAGAGAGAGTGTGAGAGATACAGACAGCAGAAAGAGAAATCTAAAATGGCTGCCAATGGCAAACTCCTCTGTGCTCGTGAAATGTCTGCCAAAACAGAAAAAAAAACTTAAATGGCTGTGTCCGATGAATGATTCCTGGCTAGAATTGTAGCTTGCTTAAAAAGAAATAGCTACAACTTTCTGCAGAAGTAACCTCACTTTTATTGCTGTTTCAGTATGGAAAGCACATACTGTACAAGGACAAAAAGTTCTTAAGCTGTGGGCCATTAAATTGTCAAGATGCTAAAGATATTACAGAAAGCAGAGGTCAGAGTACAACGGCAAAAATTATCTGTTGAGGAAGAAATAGCGATGGGTTAGAAAATAATTTGTGGGTTGTTATTCGACTAGACTAGCACATGTCAGGATTACATGTCATCAGAGATACTCTTATTATAGGGAGATAGAGGAGTCTGTAATACTTCCAGTTGGAGAAATTGTAACGGCTAACAAAAACTTTTTTGGCTAAAAGTTGTAGACTTTCCCTCTAATGGCTTTGATGTCATGTCGTAGATTGACTTTGATACCAAAAGGTTTTAAAATAGAAGTTCACAAAATGGCAAACGTTTATACGAGGCAAAATGGACGTTATTCAGTACTATTGCATCATGTTTTCCATCTGCGTTTTGTTGTTGAGTTTATAAAAAGATGAAATATGGATCTCTCGATTAGGTTCAGCAGCACTTATTTATGTTTTTGTGCCCTCAGTTTCACGGGCCCTTTTTGACACGGGCCATTTTAAGATGTGTCGGAGGTGCTCGGTGCCAATTTCTGCCTCAAACTGACACTTTTATTTTTCCTTCCCTCCGATTCTCTCTGCCAAGGATTGGGTTTGAGGGCTGCTTGCCTACAAACCGCTTCAGATTTTGGCAGGAGCGTACCGAAGACAGTTATGGAATAGGAAAGCCGAGAGAGAGAACTGGAGCGGGTCCCTGTGTGCGTCTGGCAGCGCTAATCATCCTGGCCTGCACAGAATCGCTCAGATGACAGACGTGTTTGTTTATGTTGTTGTATTGGGTTATTTTATTATTTTTAATTTGTTGTGATTTTAAGCATTGCTGCTCTCCTCTGGAACAAACTCCATCTTGTAGCGTCCATCTGTCTCTTGCTGTTGCAAGCCTATCCAATTTTTCATGATCAAAACACCAAGTTATATGGCACAGAGCCAACTGGCTCCTTTGAAATGTCATGGAACATAAACAGATTTGTAGGGTTTATAAAATTATTTTTCCCAAAGCATGTGTATTTTACTTATGAAAACATAATTACGCTATTGTGTGCGCATATAATTTAAGCATACTCACCGTCATTATCCCAGCAGGCAGATGGAAGTCTAGGTTGCATATTGTACTACCAAGCTAAAAAGTCTGGCTTATGTCCGCATGAAAATCAATGCTGGTTTGGTGCTGGTAAATCAGAATAGCCACGCTAAACCTGGTTCTCGTGTTATTTTTATTTATTTATTCAGTTATATTTTATATCATATCAACTTTGTTTCCGATGTTTCTTTTCATATTTTACACACATTTTAGAAGACACACATGTGAGATAACCAGGGTCTGTCTGTTTTCCATGCAAAACAGAAGAGTTAAGGAAAATGTCTTAATCTAATTGCTATCTAGAAGAAACAATTAAGATATTAAAGAGATCTTTACACTTTCTTCTTTCCCATGCCTGTGGGACAGGATCTTCATGGTAAACCTGGTTGGCCAATCTCTTACAGTTGTTAAAGGGATAGGCCTACTCCACCCAAAAATGAAAATTCTGTCATGAATTACTCACTCTCTAGTTGTTCCAAATCCGTTTACATGTCTTTGTTCGGTTGAACACAAAGAAAGATATTTGGAAGAATGTTAGCAACTGACACTTCTGGGGCATCATTGACTACCATAAGAGAAAAAATTCAAATAGTAGTCAAAGGTTCCCCAGAACTGTTTGCTTTCCTAAATTCCTCAAAATATCTTCTTTTGTGTTCAACAGAACAAAACAAACAAACAAAAAAATACAATAATTTGTCCTGCTATATGGTAGTCAATAGTAGGCCTACCCCAGAACTGTCAGTTGCTATCTTCCAAATATCTCTCTATGTGTTCAACCGAACAAAAAACATTTGACACAATTTGGAACAATTTAGGGTTGAGTAATTCATGACAGAATTTTCATTTTGGGTAGAGTATCCCTTTAAGAAGCCTGCTAAGGCCACAAGCACCACATCCAAAACAATATAAGCCAGTGAGCCGGCATCTTTACAGGCCACCTGACAGAAAAATAAATAAATATGAATATATCTAAAAATATATAAATATATCCATGCATAACAATTGTTTGTAGTGGACGTCCGAGTCCTGCAGACCACAATTCAGAAGTGTGCAGCCGGTTGGACTCTCCCCAGCTTTGAACTGCGGCCCATCTGATAGGGAGGGCTCTTATTTATCCAGCGCAAGCTTTTTTACTGCCTTTTCTTTGAACGCCTGCCAGAGTCCTTGTGTTTAACCCGACCATTCTTTCATTCCGTATTCAGAAAATCCTCTGCCACTTCTTGACTCGAGTTTGATATGTTTATCTGTGTTTCTCCCTCACATCCGCGTGGCAAAGAGCCGGAATGCAGACAAACGGGAAGGTTTTTATGGTTGGATTAGGTTGTTTTGTCTTTATTGTGTCGCTTCATTGAGTTTACACTTTGGCAATACAATCCCCCTGCACTGCCAATGAAGAGGGTTCAACAAGATTACTCTCGTCATTGCCAAACAAGTTGATATTTGAATGGTTTTGGAGCACTTTGATATACAGCGTGTTTCTCATTTACAAGGCTTATGAGACATTTGGCAAAGATTTGCCCGGGTATCAGAATGCAAGTGGTTGTATCAGTAACCTAAGAGTGATAATTATAAAACATACAGAGTATTCTCTTTCTCTCTGCTGTTTATACAGAAATGTGTTCTTATGTCAGATTACGATAGCTATCGCTGACATGATCAACCACAACATTTTTTTGTTGTTGAAAAAAGCTTCCTCATGAGAGACTCAGACTCTTGAATAAATGTTGTATTTTTTTGCTTTCAACTGTAATTATATATCTATTTATTTGTGCTGGACAGAACTTAATATACTGTACACAACAGTGCTCACACACATTTTTTTTTAATATAAGATGATAAAGTATGTATTTTTTAACTGCATCATTGAATATATTGTTAAATGGCAAGCTTAGATTTTTCCCTAATGCAACTTTTTGTAAAATGTCTAGTCATAAAAACATTATCCTTATAGGATTTATTTTTTAATTCAATAAGTAACAAGCACTTTTCTATAGACTTCTGTGTCTATGTTGTTCAAATCATTTTTAATATGCGAACAAAATAACACATTTATAATATTATTATAAAAAATACATTAACAGTGAAGTAACATTAAGTAACATAATGTAGTAAACATACATTAAGTAACAGTGTTCAACATTTAATACTTATTTAATAGTAAAAACATGTGATAACTGATTTGAACAGTCATTAATCCACTTCATTTTGTTCAGCGTTCAAAATCAGAACATTGACCTGAACTCTTTTGTATGTATTGTGAGAATCTGCTGAGTAGGGACTTATCTCTCTCTCTCTCTCTCTCTCTCTCTCTCTCTCTCTCTCTCTCTCTCTCTCTCTCTCTCTCTCTCTCTCTCTCAGAAGCTGAACAGAGCAGCAGTCCTCGCACAGGCATCGGTTCAGACCAGGAGGACAGCCGAGCAGCCACCATAGGTAAGAAAGCACACACATACACAAATACACTTGCAAGAATGCAAGAATACCTGCAGCAAACATGCATGTACTGTACGTGTGTGACTGCAGCATTTGTACAGTGCGGTGCAGTCCTGTAAGCGCTCTCTCTTGCACTATACAAACATCCTGTTTACTCAAGTCAACCTACATGTACGGCTTCGCAAACCCACACCCACACACACAATCTCTCTCTCTCATTCTCTCTGCCCAGCTCATGTCACACTCCTACCCACATTCCCCTATGCACAACTAGCTGACAAGGCACTGGTTTATTCTGGTTTGTGACACCAGATTGCACCACAAAAGTGCCAAACATAGCATCTCTGCGATATGGCTGGCGGTTAAGCCCACATGGCAGTTTTACCCATAATCCTCTGCTGTTGTGCTTTTGGGGTGCGATGGTTTCGATAAACACAAAACACACTTTTATCCAAAGTGACTTCGAAATGGAAAGTTAATTGAGTCTTTGTGTGCATGACATGCTGTTGACATCCGCGTGCTAAAAAGCACCGATCCATCATTTATTCCATGTTTTCTTTTGTTTTAACAGATGCTCCGGAGTTTCAAGAGAGCTTTTTGACTTCGGGGGTCTTCAGTGTAACAGAACTGGTGCAAGTATCAAGAAGTGAGATCATTTGTTTTAATACAATTACAAAAGGTGCCTCTGGGATCTATATGTGTATAATTTATCTAACCTGTCTAGCTATTAAATGACTTATGAATAGTTACCCAACAATACTAGCTAAGTAGTCAGAGAAATCATACAGTTGGCAAAATAAATTCCTCTAAAATGCAAAAGAACATTAGCTGGATTAGCTTTAAAGGAACAGTTCACCCAAAAATGAAAATTCTGTCATCATTACTTACTTCCTTGAGTTGTTCCAAACCTGAATACATTTCTTTGTTCTTGGTCACCATTGACTATCAAAGTAGGAAGAATTACTTTATAAATGTATTTGTTCTGTTGAACACAAAAGAATATATTTTGAATGATGTAGGAAAGCAAACAGTTCTGGGGCACTTTTGTCATTTTTCCTACTTTGTCAATGGTGGCCAAGAACTTTCTTCCAAATATCCTTCTGTGTTCATCAGAACAAAGAAATGTATGCTATATAGACGCGTAATTTTGATACCAATGATGTTAGATTTCATTTCTGATTTAAGCGTGTTGTTGTAACGCACTGTAATCTCGACTAACAGGTTTGGAGATTTCTATCTTTCCCAATTAAAGTACATCTGAGGTCTACTTGCACAACTGGAAAAAGCTGCCTGGGGGTGTAATGAATATGGCCGCCAAGTGCACTGACTTGCTTTAAAAATGTTGGTTTGCACACAGCTGCAGAAAACTGCGAATTAATTCTACTGGCCCACATTAGCGTGTTGGTTTCGATCTCGTCCCAAATAATTGAACATGATCTTAATCTGCCGAGATAAGGAGCCCTGAAGAAAAGAGACAGTAGCTCAGCTGTTTTTAAAATAGTATAACTGTTCCAGTATCAAGATGTTTTGTCCAGCAACTTATGGTGTAGTGTTACCCTTGCTGATGTAGATATGACCGAGTCGAATTAAAGACTTTAACTACTAGAGAACGCATCTGTGAGGGTCGCGACTCTGAAATGGAGGCTTGTGTTTAATAGTTTCATATTGATCTTTTATGTGATGCTACAAGTGACACAATAAATGGCACTTTGAAAATGAGGTGATAATCATATTTGATTATCATCAAAATGTTGAGCATCAACTTCAGGTGATTAAATTGAAAACCTACCTCTATCCATGTCAATTTGTATTTTTCTCAGCATGCATTTGAAGGTATTTATTTTAGCCACTCATTTTGTTCACCCACATATAGCACCTGAGGTTTTCGTCTTTTCTCTCAACCCTCCCGGCTCTCGTTTCCCCACAAGGCCTCGCCGCGTGTTACACTTAACTGTCAATTTCACAGCTGCTTCATGTCAAGACTGACCTTTCCTCATTAGAAGAGAAAGAATCCCGCCAATCCGTCCAACATAATTGATTGCATTTAGCTGAAATTATTTTCTTTTCCCAGCAGACTTCCTGTTGACTGGTAATCAGATAAGGGCCCGTGTTAATGAACGTGAGCCTGGGCGGCCCTCACACCTGTGTGTAATCACTGCGCTTTTACTTTCTACAAACACGTTGATGGATTGCAAATAAAATAAGATGGTAAAGGCATTCATAAATCATCTGTCAGCTGCCTGAGACAAATATCTTATTCTTTTCGTCGAGTTTTACGGTGTTACAGCTAAGGCGATGCATCTGTGTGACACAGAAACTAAATGCTGTGGTTTCATGCTTATCGTCGGTGGTTCACCGAGGAGACTAGAACGCCAAGTTTTTTTTTTAAGTTCTCATCATCTGGACCCTTTTGGCTTTGGGTTGACAAATATAATGTGTTTATTTGTCTAATATGATGTTGTGTAATGATTATGCATATGTCCTAAGAGACCGGTGTGTTTTGTCTAAACAACAAACTGTTCCATGACCCACTTTTCGGAGGAATTAAACCAGATGAGGAAAATATAAGCCTTGGAGTGCATTTGTTAGCATTTTATCGGCATTTACAAATCAAATTTACCAGTAAACTTCAACACAATTCCTTCATATCTCCATATTTTGTGATTTTTATTTTTTGCCATAAATCATTGTTAGTAATCACCCTTTATGTTTGTCACTGGGTTTTGCAAATATCTAACCAATAAAAAATGGTTGAAAAGTCAACTACAAAACAGTATTACATCAATTAAAAAGTACCATTTCCTGAAAAACAGCGAAATCGGACATCCAAGATTTTGGAAGGACAGCAACGATATATATTATTCTTGAACAGATTCTGTGTATGTGCACGCAGTACCGGTGGTGACAGGCACAGGGCCCAACTTTTCCCTCGGAGAGCTGCAGGGGCATCTTGCTTACGATCTGAACCCGTCAGGTGTGGGAATGAGGAGGACCCTACCCAGCACCTCCTCCAGCGGGTCAGTACACACATGCTTACTGTACACACACCTTCACACGCACACACAACAACATCTGTCTGCAGCGTGCATGAACCCTCTTGTGAAAAGCACTTTGTCCTTGAGCTATTGATGAGTCCAACCTGTCTATGTGGTTTGCAAAAGAACAAGAAAATGAAGCAACATCTGTTTATTGCCATGCAGAATTCTCTCACATTAGGAGAAAGCTGACTCTGGCTTTGATGAGATCTCAAACTCTGATCTGGTCCAGCAGTTTAGTCTGATCTTAATCAGTGAGCAAACATCTTTACAAGATAGCTTTGGCATTGTGCGTGGTCACATGTCTGCCACAGTGAACTGAAAGGATCTTTGTGTTCTTTTAATGTTGATATAACTTTCACTTGTTCTGCCAACAGGGTCAGAATTTAACTAGTTTGGGGGCTAAAATCACACAGATTGATAGGTCACAATGGTAGCCTTTGCGTTTAGTGAAGCTTTTAAAAACTATTTCTTTATTTTCATAAGTGTGCTGTGCTTAAATGTGCAGTGTATGAAATTTAGCGGCATCTAGCGTTGAGGTTGCGAACTGCAACCAACGGCTCACTCCACCCCGCCCTTTTGAAGCACTACGGTGGCTGACACAGGAGATGTCGTCACGTTTTCGCTTCTTTGCCGAAGGAGATAACATTTGCGAAACGTGCTCTGTAGAGCAGTTTGTCCGTTTAGGGCTACTGTAGAAACAACATGGCGAATTCCATGTAAGGGGACCTGCGATGTATGTGGATAGAAATAGCTCATTCTAAGGCAGGAGTGGGCAAACTTTGAGGGCCACATCAAATTTTATAATCCATGTTAAGGGCAGCATATTATTCGCACATCGAATTAAACCTTTATTTATTCCTAACTGAAATTTGATAACTACCGTAGTGTATGGACATGCAATTCCTTCTGCCCTGTATTTTATAAACACTTTTACAGGATATTGGAAAAAATGGCAAAACATTTGCACATTGTGATAAGACATATTATTTATCATAATTTACAGTATACATTATACAGTATACATTTTTATTCTTGACATTTTTTCAATTATTCCTCTATAAATCAGGGGTGTGCAATTAATCCCAAGGGGCCACGAGAAATGGGTCTGAAGGGCTGAATCAAAAGCCTAAACTTAATTCTGCTCAATACTGAATTTATGGCTTTTTAAATGCTGCAAATGTCTGATGTAAACTAACACTTTTATATTTAAAAACAGAAAAACCACTAATACACTTATCTGTATCTCTATTCTTTGTGCATATCACTGGTTATATACATACATACAAATGTGAAATCAGATGTGTAATATACAGTTCTAAAGATAAAACATTGTAATACTACAGTCCGAGTTAAACATTTCAGCTCTCATTTAAATTTATATCCATTGTGAGCTATACCTACAATTATTCTGGTTCTCGAATCTGATTTGCTGAGAGCCATGCCATATTTCACCAAAAGCTCATAACACTCGTTCAAAAGACATGAGACGCGAATGCAGGGTTCAACGCAGCGTTGCAGACTCGCGCCATCTAATGGATTTTTTGTTTGCATTACATCAAATTAGTCATTTTCACCAAAATCCTAACTTAAACACAATGTTATTGAATAAATTTAAAAACAGCCTCTCGGCCATATGAAATTGCTTGTGGGGCCGGATGAGGCCCGCGGGCCGTTGTTTGCCCACCTCTGCTCTAAGGTAATTAAAACATAACACTTCATTATGTAAGGTCTTTATACACCACTGAAGACATAACATATATTATATTACATTTCTGTCAATAGAACCTCCAAAAAATTACACATTGGACCTTTAATTGACATGCTGTGCTTTTCTTCAGAAAAGATCTTGACTTTTGACAGCGCCATGATCTGCACTTTTTTATTGCATTTTTAAACTGAACGTTGTGTTTTAGGACGTCCCCTCAAAACACACATCTGATCGGGCGGTCAGGTGGACCTGAAACCATCCTCATACCAGAGCCATTGAGTCAGCTTGGCTAAGTAACAAAGAAAATAATTCAAGCAACCCCAAAGAAGAAACTAAATTAAAAAACAATGAACGTGATGAAAACATCAAATCGCTGTGACAGTCAACAGCTGTTTAATCTAACACAGGGATGATACAGTTATTAAAAACATATCTTTGCAGATTGTTCTGTGTGTTCTGATATCAAGTGCATTATTCACAGCTACTTTGGTATTTGATGTTGGTTTGGACTAACAGCCATAAACATTTAGATTGAGAACTTAAAGTATTTGACATAAATAGATCACACGCTGTGTGGTTTTATATGGTAACAATGCCCTCATAAAGGTGCCTGTAAAACTCAATTGCAGGAGGCAAACATTGGACTACCAAAAACTACCATTGGAACTACATCACAGACTAATAGAAACTGTGGCCATGTTGTAGATGTTTAGTCTCCAGCTGATGTTTTTTGAGTTTGGTGGTCCTACTCTTTGATTGGCACAGCCTGCAGCGGTTGCTGATTGGTCCAAACCAGAATCGGTTTGGCCTGCTTATGCAAACCTTGGAGCGAAATGAGGATGCAGAGGATTTTAGGGTTGTTAGCCATGACTTTGAGAGGTTCATATGTGCCTGTCAGTGTCTCGCCATGATAAATGTTGGCTGTTAACAGCAGTATTGGCTGCTTTAGACAGAGGCAGCCAGATTCCTTTTGATGCTTGATAATAAAATTTGTGAAGGGTGCATCAAGGCAAAAAAAAAACCACCTCAGGCGAGCAAAAGACAGAATAAAAGCATCACCAAATTACATCCTTACATGCACCTGAGAATCATAAGCGAGTGTGGAATATAGCGCCTCGCTCAGGTTTGCTACTCATCTGAGGGCAGTTTATTTGATTTATTAGTATTATGTGGTGAGCCAAAGCCTCAGTCTTGATTGATGCTCTTATTTTCCATTTAACACACTGCAAAGCTGAAACCAAATGTCAGTGTTGGCCGGTATGCTTGCAGTAGCGGAGCGTCTGAGAAAACCGGGCTGAGGGATGTCCATAATACACGTCCAGAAGTTAAGGAGGGTGTATGTCTGTAACGCTTGATGAATTATGTTGAATGCGTGAAAAAGTTTGGACCAAACCTAACGTTTTTCTCCATATGCTCTCTCTGTCTGTCTCACTATCTGTCTCACACAGAAGTAAGAGACACAAGTCGGGATCCATGGAGGACGATATAGACACCAGCCCAGGGGGCGAATACTACACCTCACCCAACTCCCCCGCCAGCAGTTCACGTAACTGGCAAGAGGAGATGGAAGGAGGTTAGCTTGTGTTCAGTCCTATAATAATAGTAAATACTGTATATAAAGTGCCAAATAACATCAAATGTGCTTTGATGATTTAATCATTAGTATTTAGTGTTTTATGTTTAATTGTAAATGTTATTGATTATGGTTGACTTTAAATAGTGAATTTCGACAGAGTAAGTCTGATGAAAAAAAAGACTAAAAAGAGATAAAACATGCCTCCAAATACCGTACCAAAAAGATAAAGTATGTAGTGTTTGGCATGTTATCTCAACATGTGACCCGCTACTTGCTAGGTAAAATAAAGCAGCTCTTATTAGGCTGCTAATATGACTTCATGATATATTATGTAAGTATTTATTATACGTTTCAAATGTATTTATTAGGGCTGTCAAACTATTAATCACGATAAATCGTATCCAGAATAAAAGTTTGTGTTTACTTAATATGTGTCCGTGTATATTAATTTAGTATTTATAAATACAAAAACATACACATAAATGTATATATTTAATACAATTTTGAGATCTATTATTTATATTTACCAATAACTTAAATTACATATAAACGTTTATTAATTTTTATATTTTATATTTTTCTTAAATATATGCATGTTTGTGTATGTGTTTATAAACACAACGTTAATATGCACAGTACACAGACATATATTATGTAAACACAAACTTTTATTCTGGATGCGATTAATCGCGATTAATAGTTTGACAGCCCTATAGTATTCATTTAATTCATACCTTTGCCAACTACACTATGTCAAACTGCAAGGACCTCTTTTCTCCAGGACCTTATACATGTAAAACATGAACTCTGCCATCATCTCCTTGCTCTAGGTTTTAATCTCCACAAACATAGTCCTCTCTTTTTAAAGTACAGTCAGATGACAAACAGATCAGGTTTTCAGCTCCAGTAAAGGAAGTCTAAAAGCGCAGGCTTACGTTAGATTTGGATTTCAGATTCCGTCACATAGTGCCAAATTCTTCATTAATTCATGAACTCTCATTTTTGTGAAAGTCTGCAGAAAGCAGTTCTGCTGTCTCCTCTGCCCTTTGGAGCAGAATAGCAGGCTAGCATGCCAGTAACTCCTACGGTATTTGCTTGGACGATTTTGCATGCACTCTTACTATAGTATATTGCCATTATGGGAAGTGTGTCAGATGAAAATTTCTAAAGCGCTGATATTGGATCTTTCTACGGAGGATCTAGAAGTTTTTTCCGTGGTGTTAATTGTCCGTCGTTCTGAATACAGTGTTCCTTTTGCTATATACATTGTGTTCTCTCTAAACCTTCCCTGTGTCATGCAAGGACAGAGATTTATGCATTATTTACATGTTGTTTGCATAGATTTTTATAGAGAGTGCTCATGGGAATAGAGTGTGAGACATTGCATACGACAACAGAACAATCACACTTTATGTTGAAGCATAACTAATGATTAAAATAGAGAAATCAGTGCTTTTGACAGCCATCTCTTAAAACCATTTAGACAGCTCTTTTTTTAATGCTGAACCAGCTAAACTGCACTGAAAGTAGGACAGGCAGTAGATATAGAAACAATACTGTAATCCACTTCTTGATATGTATACAGGGAAAGTTTCTATGAGCAATCTCGGTTCGAGAGCTTGTGCATGCTCGTAAAAGTGCTTGTGTGGTAGTCCACTGCACTGTTTGTGACTAAAATATACTATAAGTAAAATTTATTCCCGTTGACTATAATGTCCTCAAGGTAAAAGAATCACAAATTGAAATTCATATGCATATATAAATGTTAATACGGTTTATTCTTTGAGAAAAGAGTGAAGAAGTCTGCAAGTTTGTCCTGGTTCCCCTAAGAATCGTGAGATGAGAAAGTTGCTGAGTTAGCGTTTCAGGCCTAGCGTAGCATCCAGCTACTGTCACACCCTTGAATATCCATTAAACTCTCCAGGCATTGCTAAAGATCTCAGGAGATCAGCTTCACGGCTTCCCGCTGATGTATAACCAGCAGGCATCTGAACTCTGTCACTGTATATGAAATGGCAGAACTGATCTCAGATCAGAAACTCTATAGCAGGAGACCGGCCCTGCCCACCTCACTTCCTGTCTAGACGATCCTAACGAGTTTCTTTTTCTAACGAGCCCATCAGATCATTCTGTGCTCAGGCTTTTTAGGAACATATTGTTTAAGATTTGGTGAGCACTTGGTTATAGAGACTAGGCTCACGGGACGTCCCGTTCTCAGCAGAAACTGTAGACCAACAGAATATTTCATTTGAGGGCAGATCGTGTGAGAGAAACCGTACTGTTTGTGAATCTGTAACCTTAAATGACAGCGAGCCAACCGCGAGCAGTATGAAAACATTGATGGAAAGATGACTGCATATTCTCCCTTTGAAAACAAAGCAATTACTGGAAACTTAAGACATATATGATTCACTTGTTGGGAAAATTCGTAAAAGGAGGAATCTAAATGCAGCAGTACTCTCGAAAATCCATATGGAGACTATATCATTGGATTGACCTTAAATAACCAGCACGGATCGTCGGCTATAAACATACTTTCCCATAATCCCACCGGTCTGGGTGCAACAAGAGAAGAGAGTCCAATGCACACTCTGTAATGCACTGCAGCAATGGAAAAATTCCGGTTCGCACAGTGCGCCACCCGGCGGTCAGCTGGGGTAACTGCAGGCAGATTTACTGACCTGACAGAGACAAGACTGACCAGGCATGCAGTGCTCATTAAATAGCTGACTAAGCTTTCGACTCCAAAAAATTTGTCCTTGCGTAGAACAATGGCGCTGAATGTGCAGAATTCTATATTAGCAAAGTGAGCTCTCTTCCCCTGTTTACTTTTTTCTTTCTCTCTTATTCAGGAATATCCCCCACTGTTAAGAAGACAGAGATGGATAGTCCATCCCCTCAGGAGAGCTCTCCACGTCTCAGCTTTACACAGCATCACAGACCCGTCATCTCAGTGCACAGCGGTGAGGAGACACACATGCATATAGATCTCTGTTCTTTTATCTTGGGCCTAACTACACAAACACACAGCAGTGTTTTATAAGAAGTAATGGATAGTTAGGAATCAAAAATACATTATATAATAATTCATTCTACTGCAATGGTTTACGAGTGTTTGCCCTGGGATGGACTGGTCATCTCAGCAGGGTGCTTCCCTTGACCACCCTTGACCCCAGACAAGAGGGTTTGGATAATAGATGGATGGATCGCCTTCAAAGGAAGGAGCATGTCTTGTGTGTGTGTTCCATTAAAAATAACAGTTTACTAGATTGGATCGACATGAGGGTAATTTAATGATGAATTATGGTATTATTTATAGGACTGAGAAGAGAGTCAGGTGGGTGATACCGTCCCTGTTAGGTCATTGCTTTTGGGAGACTGAAGAGTGATCTGTCATCCTGCAGAGACTCACAGCTGGCTGGGTTGTGCTCAGACAATTAGCCTGACTGTTCAGATGAATCGGCGGAGCGTGACACCCTTATGCTGCCAGCACAGAAGCATTGCGCTGATAGTACCACTGCTGGGCATTGCCGCACATACCCGATGGGATTCTTTAGAAATTATTTTTGTTGAATGCGACGGGGTGTGACAGCTGACAACTCTCTTTAGTTAAAGGGATAGTTCACTCAAAGTGATCCTTTTTGGGTGAAGTTTCTGTTTAAGATGTCAATTACACACACAAAAAAATCTTACTTAGTATTAGTAAAATTATTAATACTTTTAGTATATTAGTATTTTTGTTTTGTTTTCCAGTACAAATGTCAAAAAATTATTAAAATCTTAAATCAAGATACATTTACTTAAAATTAAATTAATTATATAGGCAAACTGATATTAACAAGACAAAATAATATTAAGTCCGTTTTTCCGTAAAAATGGCAAGTTTATGCTTAAAACAAGACAAATATATATTTTCTAAGTGTTTAATTCAAGTTTATTTTACTGACCCCATTAGCAGATTTTGAACGCATAAACGTTCAATTTTTTTTGCTTTTTTTGCAACATTTTGCTTAAAGGGGTCATATGGCGCGAACACGTGTTTTTTCTGTGTCTTTGGTGTGTTATAAGTTGCCCATGCATGTATTAGACACGTAAAATTGCAAAAATTAAAGTATCGCAACAAAACATGCATTCTATCTAAAAGCGAATGCTCACCCAGACCTGCCTGAAAGCCTCGTGTAACCACACCCCCACAAATCTACGTCAGTTCGTGGTATGAGTTGACTAAGACCGCCCAAATGTACTGTCAGTACAATTGCTTTGGAACCTGATGTTACATTTACATTTACAAGATGTTACATTTCTGTCACACGCTTGCAGTATTCGACCAATCACTACGCACTGGTCAATCATAGCACACCTCGCTTTTCAGAGCGATAAGCTTTGTTAAAAATCTGCACGTTTCATAGAGGCGGGGCAAAGAGGAGATACAAACAAGCACGGCATGTGGAAAATAAAGCGTTTTTGAACCTTAAATCGTTTATACACATTGCATTACACCCTAAACAAGCGATAATATTCGTTTTAGCCGTGTCATATGACTCCTTTAAGAAAAATTTTTTTTTACATTGTATTGACTGTTTTATCGGTCGTACGTGCCTGGCCCGAAGTTAACTGTGTTGTGTTAAAATATAACAATTTATTTTATATTTAATTTGTTAATATTTTATTGTATATTCATCGTATTAAATTACATTAAAACTACTCAACAGTTATTGATTCTTTGCGGGAGTCTAGCGGAAGTTAAGTTTGGGCCACACAACGTTTGTCTATGTTGTTGCTGTTGAAACTGTCTATATGGCACATTATCAAATATGGTTGGGCATTGATTGTTTCCCTTAAAACCAACATCCATAATAAATAAATAATAGTGTTCATCAATTTATTCGTATTCATAATGTCTTTGTCTCCCTCAGGTATCTCCCGGAGTCCACATCCCTCCTCATCTCTCCACTTTCCTGGCGCCCCTATCCTCCCCCAGACTGCCTCCACCTACTTCCCCCACACAACCATCCGGTACCCCCCGCACCTCAGTTCTCAAGACCCGCTGAAGGACCTGGTCTCTCTGGCCTGTGACCCGTCCAATCAACAGCCCAGCCCGGTGAGATCATCCCTCTGATAATTTAGAACCAATTTATATGACTTAACCTGTCATCCACACTCTACTAATCAAAGATCTAACAATATCATAATCATAACATACTTTTGTATGTTGATGAAATCATTCAATCATCAGTCTCGCTTGATTAGTTTTAGCCAATAAGCAGCCTTATACAGTAGTTCTGGTAAGACCTTGTGGGACATGAGCCAAGCACCGCTCTGAGCCTGTCGCATTCATTCATATTAATATTCAGTCTTGTAAGCATGCCAAATTAAAATGATCAATTTGTACTTTAAGATGTAATATTGCAATGAATGAAATTTTCTTGCTGTATTATATGAACATTTTGTGACTTTCTTGCTATTCTTAAGAAAACATTTATTAAAACTAAACTGATAAACTTGAATATCAGCGGATTCTTACGTCAGACAGTGTTAAATACATCTTTATATACGTCAACGAAACCTCTCAAGGCAATGTAATAACGTAGGACATTATCATTCCATCAGCAGCACCTCTTTGGAAGAATCCCAAAATTTAAAACAAGATGATTTTTAACAAATCTGACATTTTAAAGCTCGTACACACCGGGACGATAATCACACATGCTTATTTCCAGCGTTTTTTGAGACGTTTTTCGGCGTTCATACCCAAACGATTTTCTCTGGCGATGAGCCGAGTGAACGTGCAAATTCACTCCCTGACATAGATGCCGCTTAATGAAAAACAGAAATACCGCAGTACACAAGGTGGTGCTGCGCAACTTTATGCTTCTGACACTAGCTTGTTATACACAAGAAGAAGAATTCATCTTGCTTCTTCTTCGTGTGTGCTTGAGCGCCACAAAGTCGTGTTTTTCTGTAACTTCAGAAGCTCCAGGCACGTGAACAAAAGCGCCAATCTCATTGGTTGGCCAGTTTTTAACGTGGCGCGTCAAACCAAAAAAATTTTTTTTTAAATGACGCAAAATCTGTGGCCCCTCTGGATCCATCTTGGGGCCTCCCAGGGGGCCACGGCCCCCAGTTTGAGAACCACTGTTGTAGAATGTGTACAGTCATCTGAGTCACACAGGTGATAGAGAAACAAGTTTTGGTCAGATTTCTCTATTTTTGTTAAAATAACATGTAGCCTACAACACAGGGTCCAAAACTCCGGTGTCCCTCACAGAACAAATTCCTTCAGCGCAATGCTTCTCAACCTTTTTTACTTAAAGGATTCCTTATTGACCACAACAATATTAGAGTATCTCTGTAAAGTCTTTCACATACTTGGAAACAAATGTATAGTATAATGCAATTTAAGTCGCTTTGGATAAAATCGTAAATGTAAATGTGAGTCCCCCCACCCTCAATTTCTACTGTATAAAATAGAGCGTGGTATAATTAGAAATGTAAAATATACATCAATAAGACTAAGAAATATCTAGATTTTTAGTCATTCTGAGGCCCTTTATCAGCTGTTTTATCCTCATTTTCAGGTAAATACCTCTTTGGCTGGATATTATTTTGTCTGGCAGCCTTTGCTCTTCGAAAGCTTGAGAGCTTTGTCTTTGATGTTTCTCCTCAAATTTATTTAGAGAAAGTGAAATAGACATAGATGGGATGACTGTTGCCAAGAAATTATGAATATACAACTATCTAATAAATCTGTAGCTCAAATCTGTAAATCGTTTTTCTTGTAGGGATTCGAAGAGAATTTTTTTAATTATATTATATTGCAGTCTCTGCAAATTATGTTTGCATCATATTTAAGCAAATAAATATGATGCATGTCTTGTCCTGTTGTTATAACTCACATTCTCAGCAGCGTCAGTCCCTTCCTCTCAGTTCTAAACGTGAATGAATATTGTGCACTGGCTGAATGGCTTGAATCCGACAGTGACTAAAGGACCTAACACAAAGTGTGAATAATCTATCCACAGGGGTGCCCCTATGAGACCCGAGCCATGTGCCAGTTCCTTTTGCCGTTTCCACGTCAAAATAAAGAGAGATTGAAAGGAAACAGGAAAGACAGCCAAGAGGGAGGAGACCTTTGTGTCTTGGGGTGTTGCTGATGCTGGCATAGAAACGATGGAAGAGAGATTGTGTGTGAGAGAAATAGAGAGATACATTTCTGAATCTTGGCCTGTGGCAGCCGGGCCCTGCTGATTCTGCAGACTCATTGAAATTCCCCCTGCTGCAGTCACAAAGAACAACCGCACCGACCCACAATGCCGCTGACTCACTCAGCACCTATTGTTGTGTAGGGCAGTGAGTGTGCAGTTTTACAGAGAGAGAATGCAACCAGCAGCCAAGCCCTCTGAGAGAGCATGATGGAGGGCTTTATGGATTCGTGGCCAGGGAAGAACAAACAGGTGATGCGTAATGGGTTGTTCGATGGAATAGTTCTCGGTGCGGAGAACGTTACTTTGTTTTTCTCGTATAACTGCTGATGGAAAGAGAAAAGGATGGGAAGGAGATTTGTGACTGAACGGTGCAACAATCACTTGAGTTAGGAGGGATATTTAATTTGTATAGAATTGGGATTAAAGATGCATCTCTAAAAAGTCAATTTTGTGCCGTTTTAAGTAATTTCAATAGAGGGGGCTCTAATTTTTTTTTCTGTTTAAAATAGTTTTCAACCTGACAAAATGAAGTGATTTTGACAAATATGTTAAGAATCATGTACGTATGAGGTGAAGTCATGTGTTTTTTGCCAATGCCATGAGTGCTCCAGAGCTAGTGGGGGCAGCAAAGGGTGTAATACATCACTCGAAGTTGTTTAAGAGGGCAACGAAGAGTCAGAAAAACCCAAATGTGGTTATTTACACAGTATTTGATTCATTTGAAGTCATATGTGGGACGTTCTGTCAGAGTCGAAAGCCTCGTGGGCAATGCTCCGACATATCACACCCGCACCTCCGGTGACCTGAGTTTAATTCCTGGCTCAAGGTCTTTTAGCGATCTTGTTCCCCTCTCTCCACCCTGTACTTTCCTATCCAATCTATATAATGTCATATGAATTAAAGGTCTAAAAGACCAAAAAATATATAACTTGAAAAAATGTTGGCAATTCCTGCTTGATGCAACGCTAATGTGTTATGTCTATAGTTAACAAAGAAGTTTGAAAATGTATTTGCTAAATATGAGAACTTTGACTCAAATGCATTATATTATTTTTTATTAAATCCAACAGTTTACCCCTTAACTTTGTATATCCCCCAGGGTGAGTTCATGTTCCATGATGCCATACTCTCACATTTCAGCCAAGTCGAGTTTGAACCTTTCCGCCGAAATTGTTCAAGCTGGAATGCAGTAGTACACCTTTAATAAATAAAGTATTGGAAACGTTCTGTATTAACTTTGTATTGACATTGATTTAGCTACTAAGTGACAATGGGGCGACAATGGTAATTGAATTTTACTGAGAAAAGAGAATCAGGAACGCAGTAGATAGACACTTGCATGTTTTGTGATGTTGGCTGTGTAGAGGCAGTGAGGTGTCCCTCCCCTCAGTGGCTGATTGTTGCCCTCTCTTCCTCTGCAGCTGAATGGCAGTGGTCAGGTGAAAGTATCCAGTCACTACATCTCCTCTCAGATGCTGGCCCCCCTGCCACCCCCTGGTCTGCCCCGCCTGACGCTGCCCCCAGAGTCCAAATCCAACACCACCTCTGCAGACGCAGCAGCCAGCTCACCCACCTCCCCCAGTAAGTGGGACACATGCAATGCCCGTGCGTCCGTTGGCCCCCTCTGTCCCACCTCTGACAGGGCTACAGTTAGGAAATACTGCTATGTAGCCAAAAAGAAATAAAATGAGCACATACACCAATTTATAATAGAGTTAAACCCCACGATCTATATATTAGTTTGAATTATTTAAAGACAAGAAACCAGTTGCAGGACTGTGTTTCATTAAATTTGTAATGCGTAAACACACTCATGTTTTTGCTACCTTTGCACTAATGATCATTTGAAGACAAATGATGTGTCTGGCTCAAAGTTTGTGGTCTGGCTCATGTCACACAGTCACAAAGACACAACGTGCGTTGTTAATGTGTGGTCACTGTTACCTTAATGGAGTCTTGGCTGCTTTGAATTGGATGAGTCATTTTGTCCTTTGATGTTTATATTGCACTTATTTTATGCAAAACATAATGAGGCAATAAATCATGAGGAAGTTATTTTGCCTTGGATAAGTGGCATTCCCAATATAGTGAAGTGGGATGCATTAAATAATGTAAAGGTATATTTCATCCAAAAATGAAAATTCGGTCATTAATTACTCACCTTCTTATTTCAAACATGTATGACTTTCTTCTGCAGAACACAAAATAATATATTTTTTAAAATGTTGGTTACCGAACAACGACGGTACCCATTCACTTCTGAATGTATGGATACAAAAGTCAATGTTGGTTACCAACATTCTTCAAAATATTTTCTTTTGTGTTCTGCAGATGAAAGAAAGTCATACAGGTTTGAAATGGCAAGAGGGTGAGTAAACGACGACATAATTTTCATTTTTGGGTGAACAATCCCTTTAACAACTGTGTTAAAATCAGTGTCGTGCACTCTTTCAAGTGGCTTTTGTAAAATGACTGCAACTTCACTGTAATAAAAGACTTGGAACTGTTTATGTTGTTAACCAATATAGCAAACTAGCATTTCAAAGATATCGCTGTTTCGTAAAGTTTTACAGAAGACTTTTCATCTTGAAAGAAACCCATCAATTGTCTTTCCATCAGAAAATCTCATAAACACCGATGCTTTTATAAAAGCTTGAATGGGCCAGTGCTTTCTGTCCCATCCATTAATCATGCTAATTGAATTAATAAATGCAGAAAACAGCTCAATATGTTCCCTGACCGTTCCACTGCAGAATCCCCAATGATAGATTGACTCTTTATCATATCACATGGCCCGAGTCAATGATGCACATCATTATTCAGATAGAATCTTCTTATTCAAAGAGCATTTTGATAAGCTTTGACTCACGTGCAGCATCAGCGCAGCCTCTTTGTGTAACACACACACTGTACGTGCTCACACGTGATTGAAGAGCTCATGATGAACGGCTATATAATATATAGTATAATGCACTTCATATAGGCTAAAAGACATAAAGCTGGTTTTGTGGATTCTGATTGGTCCAGATTCTGTTGTACTTTCTCGGATAGTAAAACAGTGCAGATACTGTATATAGAAATGAGTTAGAATTGATGGGCAAAAATAAGCATTTTATTATTTAACGTGTTTTTTTCTCAGCGTACTCTGCTCCTGGGACGACACCTGCCAACCGCCCCTTCGTAGGAATTGGTCCTCGAGACCCTGGCAGTCTGTATCAGGCACAGGTATCACAATACAATCCTCTATACAAAATGTATACACAGGCTTCCCACTGTCATTAATAGGATAAACGGAAACCCACCCTGCGAAATGATTTCTGCAAATTCCATGCAATAGTCACAAATAGTAAAAAAGTCATGAAATATTGATGGTAACCCTTTCCACAGAAACCCATTTGGTTCACACATAAATGTACACCTGCATCCACACACACAAACCACTTTCCGACACAAAGACACACTTGGTTTTAAATGAAATTGTAATGCTTATTATAGACTAAAAGGAATAACTATATTTTATCCGCTGGAAACTTTCTTGATAACTTTAGGAAACCTAAGCACCGTGACATTTTCAAAATTCAATCTTGATTTCAAACAGCACTTGTAAATTTCCCTTGAACCCTGTGCCCTCAGGAGCTCAGTGCACTCCGTGTGAGACCAAAGACATCTGTGTTCAATTATAGATCAGAGATATCTGCTACTGGACCCTCAGCAGCTGAATGAAATGTAGTCTTTCACATGAAATATACAGTCGTGGCCAAAAGTTTTGAGAATTGACACAAATATTAATTTTCACTAAGTCTACTGCTTCACTGATTTTTATATGTTTTTGTCAGATGTTACTATGGTATACTGAAGTATAATTACAAGCATTTCATAAGTGTCAAAGGCTTTTATTGACAATTACATTAAGTTTACGCAAAGACTCAATATTTGCAGTGTTGACCCTTCTTTTTCAAGACCTCTGCAATTCGCCCAGGCATGCTGTCAATCAACTTCTGGGCCACATCCTCACTGATATCAGCCCATTCTTGCATAATCAATGCTTGGAGTTTGCCAGAATTTGTAGGTTTTTGTTTTGCTTGAGGATTGACCACAAGTTCTCGATGGGATTAAGGTCTGGGGGGTTCCTGGCCGTGGACCCAAAATGTTGATGTTTTGGTCCCCGAGCCACTTAGTTCCTTATGGCATTGTTCATCACCAAACTGTTCTTGGATGGTTGGGAGAAGTTGCTCTCTGAGGATGTTTTTGTACCATTCTTTGTTTATGGCTGTGTTCTTAGGCAAAAGAGTGAGCCCACTCCCTTGGCTGAGAAGCAACCCCACACATGAATGGTCTCAGGATGCTTTACTGTTGGCATGACACAGGACTGATTGTAGCGCTCACCTTTTCTTCTCCAGACAATCTTTTTTCTGGATGCCCCAAACAATCGGAAAAGGGATTCATCAGAGAAAATGACTTTACCGCAGTCCAATCCCTGTACCTTTTGCAGAATATCAGTCTGTCCTTGATGTTTTTCTTAGAGAGAAGTGGCTTCTTTGCTGCCCTTCTTGACACCAGGCCATCCTCAAAAAGGTTTTTTTTAGTTATTTCTAATAATGTCTTACATATATGTGTATGCCCAAAATAAATCGAATATTTTAAGTCTCTTTTGCTCGGATAAGAAAAAAGTGAGGTATAGCGGCACGCGTCGACATGGATATTAAAGGGAAAGTCATCGAAATAACGTCTGTTAGAGCTTCTTCTTAATGTCGGTTTCGATTACTTTTCGATTAATCGCCCAGCCCTAGTAGTAAGTATCGCTCTTGGTTTGAATCATACTGTACACAGAGAAATTCTATTAATGCATTCTCATTTTTTATCTATTGCCATCAGCAAACTTCTGCATGCTTAGCAAATTCCCGACCCCTACCGTGTTAAACAAAACAAACAAAAAAAGAATAAAAGAATCTTGACTATCTGGGATCCTACACAAATCCTCCAAGGAAATCTAACCGGTAAAACAAAGAATCCTTCTGGCTGCAGTAATGGCTCTGGGGAATGCAGCAGCACAGGTAAAATCACAAGCGTGTGAGATGAGTCTGGCTGTGTGTGAACCACAGGGCTCAGGAGTTCAAGCGTGCTGCATTGCAGTGCTTTCAGTCCCTTGAAAAAAGCGTAAATGCACTTCACTGAAGCGTGTGATGAGAGAGAAACAAAGAGAGATCAGAGGACTTGTTTGTGCTGTGTGGAGTCATTTCTTAAAAGCCACAGGTCAGTGTGCATGTATAAACACCCTCAGCCTTACAAACAGCAGGTGATGTCGTGACCCGCTGTCACAGTCTTTCGTTACTGTTGTTTTACCGTCAAAGGCAGGGGGTCAAAACTGGTTCCTGTGAGGGTATTGTGAGCTCAGGTCCAGTGAGGTGAGAGTACAGTTGAAAGGGAAGAGTGAGTGAAATGAACAAAGGGGGAAGAAGAGGTCCTGTTCACATGCGGGATGGTCACGTCCGAGGCTGTCTGGTTGCTGGGGAAACCAGACATGATGTAATTTGTCGGATAGCCCTGTGATTGAAGAGCAGGAAGAGTCCGCTAGACCATTCAGATTGACCAATTTGTCTTGCTTGCTCGAGAAAAGCACTGGACTGAACTGTGATTTACTCATTGTCCTGAACTCATGTGGGCTTGTTTTATGTTTCTTTTGTGTCCTTTATGAAGCTTAAAAATTTGAGTTTCTTTTCAGTGTAACTTTATGAGAGCTTTTTTTCTTTCTTAGTTTCTGTCTTTCTTTCCTGTAATGAAAAGGGGACATTGCTAACGATTCTTGTTTTTGGAGACGCTCATATTTCAGCTTCACCTCCAGAGCTTACCGAAGGGAGACTGTCATTTGTAAGGCCCTTATGGCCTAATGCGTCCCCTACTTAAACCAAGAACCCGCCCTTGTCTCAGTTTTATATTTGTATAACCTAAACCATGTGTCACCAAGACAAAGCCTTTAAATGTCTAGATTGGAATGAACCAAGCCTGGGCTGTGCTGCTTATTGTCTTCTCAGAACATTTCTGCCTCGAATGTTCCCTGGTGCAAGATGAAAATATCATGTTGGCACCTGGCAAATTAAAACAGTTTTGTGTTTTTATGTGATTTTTGTTATTATTCGTTGTTGTCTTTTTTAACTTGGATCGTTGAATGTGTTTAATTAGTAATTAAATATAGTCAAAGGTTCAGAGGTTAGTAAATAGCCTATAGTCATTTATTAATGTATATGTTCATTAAATACTTTTTAAATAATAGAAGTAATTTATTATTATAAGTATAATAAATATTATACTTTTTAAATGTATATATTTTTAACAAAGTTCAGATTATAAAGTGATTAGACTAATTTGATTTTCGACACTTAATGAAGTGTAACTTTTAGAAACACAGTCATTAAAAATTTAAATAAGTTTATTACTAGAGATCCACCGATATATTGGCCAATAATCGGTATCGGTCGATAAAAGCGATTTTCATACTATCAGCTATCGGCCGATAGCTTAAAAACAGCCGATAATCAAGGCCGATAAATCCTGTCAATCAAAAGAAGACAGGATAATGCAAGGAATTTGTGCTCGGTGTATAGAAAATGTTAAGAAACATCAGTTTGATGTTCAGTATTAATAGTCGTTATATGAACTAATAACATGTGTAGCGATTTTTGCAGCTTAGCCTTATAATTGAAGTTGACTTAAGCATACTTCTTAAGTCAACTTCAGTAGTGGTTTTACATAGGTTTGCATGTATCAGCACTTGGATTTGGTCCACATTATTCAATGAAATAACATGAACAGATGCTACACATGACATTCACTCGACAGCTGTTTTGATCATTTTTAAGTGTAAAATACTAATCAGGCCAAAGGTCATGTGAGGGGAAAAAAACTCAAAAATGTCAAACCAAACATGTGATTGTGTGGCCCATTTTCCTTACAAAACAAGGACTGAGTTTCTGTTGCATAAACTACAATATAGTAAATAAAACATGATTGTCTAGAAGTAGAGGATTGTGTATTCATCTCATCAAGAGACATTTTAGTATAAAATGCCTTGTGGTTACTTTAACACAAAGTCAAGATGATATCCAGACCTCTAAAATATACACACATTACATTATCCAAGATACAGTAATATATATATACCTTTAGTTTTCCCTCTCAAATATTCAAAAAGAAAGTTTAGCTCACTTCAGTTTCGGATTAAATGAGTTTTGACAAAGGAATGGATGTAATTTTGCTGTCAAACATACAGTATAAGGCATAAAAACAAGTAGAAATTCCCACACTGCACACTCTCCCGGGCTCATATTTGATCCAGTAATCAACAGGAAATATGATTTGGGGAAAAGTTCACTGTACTAATCACTCAAAAAACGACATCTTTGCATTTCCCAGCAGCGTCTGCTGTCATTATAAACTTATTTCACTTCCTGGCAGTAGTTTATTGAGTATGCCCAAGTGTCCTGGGTTGTGTAAGGTTAAACTTAGCTCCATTTCCAATAACAGTAGATCTCATCTAGCAAGCAGGCAGAAGTCAAAATAGACTGATTTCATTAGACTAAGAACTCAGACGGTGAAATGCTGTTAATGCACTTTATGATTATAGATTAATATCTGTGGTGATAGATTGAGAATTGTCGGGCTATTTTACAGTGCAAGAACTACTAAGTCACACTTCAGAGTTGCATCTGATGTTATATTTGAATGTATTTTAATCGATTCTAGTGATAGTGTGCTTTATATATTTGTTGCCTATGATTTTAGGGAGTGATTAGATGGTGATTTGGTGCAGTTTAATGTATACAAACGTCTCTGCAGGCAATAGAAACACATTTTCCATTGTTAGCATTATTAAATCAATGCATTTGGGTGTAGTTAAAGATGTCTGTTAGACTGCTGTGAAATTACTTAAACCTTAGTGGAAAATGGGAGCCAGAGGCTGAACTGATTTTTCTGTTTTTAAGCCTTGTCAAATGTTAAAAAGACTTCAGCGGTCTGTGAGTGAAAGCCAAAATCCTGTTATGCTTTTAAAAGGTTTGGGTGGGATCCTGCTGAGCTCTCTTTCTCTCCCTCTCTTTATTTCTCACTTTCTGGTGCTGGCAGATTTGAGCTCTGTATTAGTTTTAATAGGTCCCCGACTTTAAAGTGAATTTCCTTCAAACGTTAAAAAAATACATGCCTCAGATGTTACAAAATAATGCATTATTTAAAAGAGCAATGTTGAGATTTTAATGACATCTAGTGGTGATGTTGCGAATTGCAACCAACGGCTCACTCCGCCCCTCCCTTTTGAAGCACTGTGGTGGCTGCAGTGTATGTAGATAGAAATAACTCATTCTAAGGTAATAAAAACATAACGCTTCATAAGGTTGTTTGTAAGGTATGTAAAAACATTCACCTCTGAGGACATAGCTATGTATATTATATTGCATTTTTGTCAGTAGATCCTCCTAAATATTACACACTGGACTTTTTACCACCTTCTGTTCATGTGAGATTTATTTGATAGATTTAAGTGCTACTTCTGTGCGACACGCAAAGCAGACTGGTCTTTCTTTTTTTTACTCAAAAGGATTGTTCTACATTTTTATTGATCATAGCAGTAGTGCTTCATCAAATGTTGACCAAACAATAGAGAAGAGCATTAGAATGTGGCACATGTCCAGAGCTGTGGTGCAGTCGAGTGCAAAGAGCCGATTCAGGTTTCTGGATCGCAATGGTACGATGCTGTAGATTTACTGGGACGTCGCAATGTCCTAGTAAATTCTCTTCAAACCTGTAGCACTCAGGGTTGCAAGATGGTGAATTGCAGCATCCATTATGTCCTTTTTGTTCTTTTTTTATGTTGTTTCATCCGTTGTTATGTTTTCTATGTATCATTCACCTATAAGTGACCTTGAGCTTATCAGGGTACATCACCTTCAGTTTAGACGAATCAAATCTATATGAACTACATATGTTGTCAGAGTGATGGATATATTTCTCTTTTTTTAAATATATACAGCCTTACTAATTTTGATTTCTCTCTTTTTCTTCTTTACAGTCCTGGTATCTGGGAAACTGATGAACACACACACACACACACAGATGAACCAGAGGACACGGACATGGATTTGAAAATCAAGTTTTTGTGGAATCTACAAGAAAAAAATCGTGAACGAGATTGAAGAGGGAAAATCAGCTATATATGCAGTATTTGTATATATACCCACACACACATATATATACACAATATGTGTGCATGTATAGATATATGTGCACACATATTTATATATGCATAACAACGTATAAGATGCTTCAATACACTTTCGAAAAGACAATGGAAACGTAGGAGAGAAAGTGAGAGAAAGGCCATGGATGGATCAGAAGACAAGGAGGTTGCTTTTTTCCTGCTGGGTTTGGGGCGCAGTCTGAACTATGGCTGGTACATTCGCGGATGTGTCGAAACGGCCCACCCTGACTCTCTGCCTCCCGGATCACCTCTCCTCTATCCCCTTCTTCCGCTACAGGTGCTGCTTCCTCCAATATGCAAAATAAGTATCCTTTATTTTCTTAACAGACAGGGAAGAGAAACCCAGAGGAACGGGTTGTATCGCGCCACAGGTTCGGAGGCGAGCACGGTCTGCTTTTTTAGGTTCACGGAGGATAGGGGTGACGTGATGTGGAAAAGGAAACCGAAAGGTTTTGACTGGTCGATGCTTCCGTTCACACGCCGTTTCGGCTACTTTCATCCACTTTTATTGACAATCATGTTTCTGCGTCCTTGGTTTTGTTCAGAGGGTGACATTTTCTAAATCGCATTCTCCACCATTTGTAACGGAGTTCCACTTTTTCGTGGAAGCCTGTCATGTTTTTGTACATCGGAGGACTAATAGTGGTACCTTGTGACATCATACACCACAGTCAGTGTGTATACGCGCACGAACGCACACACACACTTACGTATAAACACACCTATATATAGGCTTTAGAGCAAAGGCATGTACTGTTAAGGCTACACTAGGTGTGCGTGAGCTGTAAAACAGCCCGAATAGGACGAACCAGGTAATACCAGGGGTGAACTAGCACCTTCCTTTCTTTGCAATATGAAAGCCCCTGATTTCATGGACTGTGTGTGTGTGTGCGTGTGTGTGTGTGTGTGTGTGTGCGCACGCAAAATTCATAAACATTGGTAGTCCCTTATCCATCTCTGTGATTTTACAGAACAAGGTTTTTGATTCATGTTGGTTGGTGGAGATTTTCCACATAGTGACAAAGGGAGTTGAAATATATAGTTATATAACTATATATAGTTTTGTCACTACTAAGACAGTATTGGGTGTAGAGGATAGTTTTCTCTGTGTAATTTGTTTCAAATGCATTGAAAATTACAGGCATTGCACTACTTTGAATTTTTAAGTTTCCTCTTTTGCAAATTCTTTTTTTGGCCTAATCATAGGGAATGCTGCATTCGTTTTCTTTTGTCATGTTCTGAATGCAAGGTAGATGAGGGTTGTTTTTTGTAGCTAAGAGGTTGATCAGAACAATGCAACATTTTTATTGTAGAAGTCATAAGTGTCTATGTATTTATGTGATTACACTTTTACAATCCCATAGTTTAAGAAAAAACAAACACAAGTTATCCTTTTCTTCCCATGTTTCTATCGCAGAAAAGTCTCTACTGGCTGGTTGTTGACTGGTTGCCACAGGAACGCGTTTTTCTGCACTCTAAAGTGTTGATTTGTACTATCAAAAAAACATCAGGGCTTTACAACGCTACCAAACTCAAATCACGAAGCCACGAAAAGTGCCTGAGACATTGTGAGATATTCATTTGAAGTCTTATTTTATGACTTTTATTTTGGGAAGTTTGCTTCATCTACTGTGGGTTGTTGTAGAAGTGAAGGGGTTCTTTTTTATACCCGGAGAAAGAGATATGATATGCACAGGCTCACATTTAGCCGCAGGTAGCGAAGATGGCAATATGGAGAACAAAATAAGCAAACATACCCCCTTGTAATCTGCCAGAACATGACAAAATCAACACATGTCAGAAATTTTATAGGTTTCCCCCACAAATATATACACGGATAAAGAATAATATCCACACAGTCTGGTTGCTTTTGCTTAACCTTTTATATGGCTTTGCATACACGTTTAGTTGCATTCACCATAGCAAGATTCAGAATACATACAACGTTGTTTTAATGGTGCTGATATGAAAGTAATATGGAAATCTCTATATATAAATTATATGTAACTGCATGGTGCTTATTAAAGAAAAATCACAAGAATTAAGCTCAAATGACATGAGCGCATGGCAGATAATCTTAGTATTAACTTTGAAGCTAAACGCTCCCCGATTCCTCCTTATGACAACCCCCCACCTTGAGCGAAGAGCCAATGACACCCGTGAATTTTACCTTTGTACTACACTTGGTTTTGAATTTTATCCAACGATCCCTCTTCTACTTTGCACGATATTTTATAAAACATATTATGTGCCTTGCCTTTAGTTAAGAACAATAATAGATAATAATTTTAAAAAGTCGATTTTTATGTAAGCAGTGTCACAATGGGAAATTTTTTTTGCATGTTTGATTGCCTGTCATAATCAGATTAAGACTAACTGGTTACCCAATAGATGTAGTTTTGGTTGGGTAAGAGAAGCTTTTATGGCACTGTTCCTCCTTTACAAGCACCGTAGTTGTATGTCCATGGCATGAAATCGCCCTTCCATGCATTTTAATATTTTGTTAGCGTTTCCTCCATTGGTTAATGTAATTGGAATGTAACAAAATCTGTGATTGATGGAGTAACAGCTCTCCATTTCAGTGATAACGTTTAACGTTTTTTGTTTCTTTAAAATGATTTAAAATGTATTTTGTGTTTAATCTCTCACAACAGAGTTTGTTCCCATGAAAGATGAAAAAAATTGATCTTAAATCTTTATCAGTTAAGATATGAACCACACAACTAAATGTTTAACTGTTTGTCAACAAGCAATCAATTGACTTTATTTGCTCAACATTTTTTACGTTATTTTAAAACACATGTAAGACCTTTCAGTTCAGGACAGTTCACCCAAAAATGAAAATTCTGTCATTTGCTCACCCCTGCGAGATGTTCCAAACCTGTACAAATTTCTTTGAACACAAAATATATTTGGAAGAGTATTTGTAACCAAACAGTTCTGGGGAACCATTGACTACCATAGTAGGAAAAAAATACTCAGTCAATGGTGCCGCAGAACTGTTTGGCTTCCCACATTCTTCTAAATATATTTGAGCAACAGAACAAAGAAATGTATACAGATTTGGAACAACTTGAAGGTGAGTAAATGATGACATAAATGGTGAACTATCCCTTTTAGTGCTTAACCAAAAGATGTAAACTTATGGGATCCATAATACTGACTGCGATAGATTGTGTAGTAACATGTGACAGATTTGTTTTAGTTATTTCGTCCCTTGTATATGTCCATACATTCATTTGTAGAATGCATTTTTAGAGAATAAGTGAAATGAGTCAAATCCACAAAATACCATTTAAACTGCTGACTTTGCATCTTCTTTCAAAATGATTAACGCACCAGGTTGCATCTTCTGATTCTTGTTTAAAATTAGATGGTAGGAAATAATTTATAATTTCGTACTGTGTGGTGTCAGGGGAGTATAGGAGAAGATATTTCTGGAGCTGGGTCAGGAAGGGCCATGAGGTAGTATGTGATGCAGTGTACAGTATTGTTTCTGCAATGGATGTTGCAACGCTGGTAGCTAATACAATTTGCTGGTAGCTATTTAAAGTTGAAAAAGAACGAGTTTTGTTTACATGATGCTCCGGTAAGATCTTAGAGCAGAAAGTTTGTAAGCCCACTTTTTTCACCCTGGCTAAAATGGAGTGCTTACGCAGAAAGGCATTCCATGTGTACCATGATCCAAACTTTTGCAGAAGTGCTAGAGTCATTCAGCAAGCAATTACCTTGAGTTTAACAGGACAGGCGATGGGTCACGGGTCTGACACGGAGTCCAGGTTGGTTGTGGGCTTGTAGGCCCAAACACCTCTATTGCATCCACAGTAAAATATTATATTGGAATCATTTCACGTTGATTTCTTTTTTTTGGACAATTTTTTTTTTTTTAATGCCTCACAATGGGACCTGAAGTTCCAGTAAAGAATTACGTCTCAGTTCAGACTTGCATTGCCCACCGTCTGTCCTGTGAAGATTTGCACTGTTCCATGTTCATCTTTCTAAAGCAGTTTAAACCCTCTGGCCAGGGTGGGATTGTGGGCTCAGAAAAACAGGGGGCTGATCATGGGTTCGCCGGCACAGTGCCGACTTCTTGTTTGCTTTTGTAATGAATAAAATGGCTACGCAAGGCTGACGAATCGAAACGCTTCACGAGACGCGACGTTGTCTGACGTGCGTTTTTTAAAGTGGCCACAGGTGATGATTGATAATGCATTTGTTAGCTGATGCATGTAAAAACAAACATTATCTTACCATTTCATTTTGAAGCGCTTGACTAATATTTGTTTTAGAAGCAGTCATTTTCGTTTGTATGCGTGTTGTCGAAAAGTTACGTTTTGAACACGGCTTTCTTGTGTATAAATGCTTACCATATATCCAGTAGAATAAGAAAAAGCTAAATGTACATAAAATGTGTTTTTTATGAGTAGATACGTTTTCGTTCGTACATTTGGATTTAGTCATAAGCTTGTGGCCAAGCCACAGAAATAATGCAAGATCCTTTTGAAGGATCTGATCTGTAAGTAAACTCCGCACCCTCACCACACTCATGTCAAACAGGTTTCATTTTGCTTAGAAAATACGGCCATCAATAAATTCAGCATCACTTGTTGTCATTTTAAACAGAGCCAACAGTTGCACTTAGATTTGAGGGGTATATGCAGAATTCATCGCTTTAGTTTATCTCCAACACTTATTTTAAATTTCTGAACTTGTTTTGTTTTTCTCTTTCGTCACGCAAGCTTCGAGATTTTGAACATTTCCTTCCGGTACTTCTACTCGGAAGATTGCACTAGATAATCTGCTATTGATCTAATAATGCTTGTTTTAAGGTTTGTTCCTCTGGATATATTTCTCAGCCTTTTTGATGCATCTCGATCCACAGAGACTTTCGATGAGAACGCGAGAAAGAAGCTGCTTGAATGGCGCCATTTATTTAAATCTTGTCGTTTCATGATAAATTTACCCTTTTAAGGCCATGTCAACTTTCCGTGCACTACAGATATCAAGGTTGGTCATATTGGATTGTTGAGATAAAATCGTGCGCAGTCTGTTTTGGACAATCAATGGCATGATTGACTTACTGTACCTCAGTCTGTTGAAAGTTGTATGCGGTGTGTATAGACAGACTAACATAACTACCCTTACAAAATAGTACAGTGATGGTGTCAGATGGTAATACCGTGGTTCTTTCACGTGTACCATATATTTGGTAATGGTACAAAATATTTCAATTGCGATTCCTTATTGTACCATTTGTAACAAAAACATAGCAAAACCATAATACCTGTAGGAATTTTTCGGTACTTTTTTGTAAGTGTAGCAGAAATGTAGACCTAGCTGTTCTGAGTGCCTTCCTGGATTCACCCTACAACTCCTGAATGTGGGTTTAGGGTCTATGACCTTTCGTGATACGATCTTTCCCACTCATGACTGTACTGTATTTACCAGAATTGGCAGAATGTGCTCAGTATTTCTTAAAAGATTGTTAAATTCTGAGGACCAGGCACTTTAGTCAATGACACATGTAAGTCCACTTCATAGAATGTAAAGGCATGTAATGCCTAGTCCCATAGTCCAATTTCCCAACACTCTGTCATGAAGAGACCCTACTTAGGCATCTGTCTGAATATTAAATTTGCCTGAGTGTTGCACTGTAGCGTTTTGTGGTTTGTGTAATCCAAACCCTGCAATATGAACTTTGCACGGTTGATGTAGATAGAAATGTACTCCGATCTTTTGTCTCTTAGCAGTAAGGGCTCTGTAAATGTTGTGACACTTGGCAGATATGATGTTGCGGTTCTTATCAATTGTTAAATTGAGACAGCGGCTGGTGAATTTGAAATGGATTGCACGGATGGATAATGTGCAGTGTTAGGATAACAGGCGAGGTTTATAAAGCAAACTAGTAGTAATACACTAAAGGCATCTGGGAATGTGCTTGGGTAAACAAAAGCTATGCAATGAATCCTATAGCTTTAATGAGATTTTTGTGCAAAACGTCATGCCGAGCAGATATAATGTTAAGTACGTTTTAATATTTGCCCAAAGCCATGCATACTACGCTAAACCTTCCATTATAGCAGTCTAAAAGAAATGAGAAACATGGATTTGATAACTCATCCTCAGTGTGTTTGGGCTGGTCTCTGTAGGTCTGTTTAAACAGTTTCAGAGTTGACATGTCGTCATATAAGAGGGTTTCACAGATCTGTTTGTATATATGTGAGGTCATACTGACATTAACCAAATATGTAACTCAAACTCCTTAAAAAAAAATAAGGTTTGGAATAGACATGTTATGGATTGAGGCAATCGTGTTTTTCAATTTAAACTCTGGGTTAATGTTGGTATGTTCATCAAACTTTAAAAAAAAAAGATGGTGACAGTTTCGAGAACTCACAGATTGAGTATTTAACTTTGAATGAAGATACATCCTAAACTTTTTGTAAACTGGCTAGTTATTTTTATGCCCACTTTTTCATTCCTGGCAAACCAGCAAGTCGAATCAAAGCTATATACGTTAATATAGTCAAAAATGGGTTGAAAACACTTGCAGTGCCTGTCATTTTACTGCTCTGTTTGGTTTGTTTTCTTCAGTCATGTTTCTCTGTAAGCCATTAGCTGTTACGCGAGTTTTCACTGTACTGCTGACATCATCTGGGCGTTTGTTTATCCAGTGCTTTTGTACAGTCCAACCAAGGAGCCAGATATGCCAAAGCCTCTCAATAACACACCTCTACCTTCTGCAACATATTGACATCAACCATTGTGTGAGGAGATGCTAGGAAGGGGATTCAGAATGGCTATTTGAAGGGGGTGAAGACATCGTGTTAGTCTCTGTACAAAGGGGAGAAAAGCCATTAATGGGCTTCGCTGTTATGCAATATTTAAGTCTATCACCAGTGAATTGCCAAAAATACCCTGACACACCGCCTGCTCCGCTAACATGACGTCCCCGAATGTGTAATGCCCTTAAAAACAGTAACACGTGAATGCTTCATATTCACATCATTTTGGTTCACGGTGCCCTTTTTTCCCCATTAGAACAATGATTTCGTTTTGTTCTGTTTGTTAATTAAGATTTCGTTTCTATGAATATTTCTATTGTTTGTTTGTTTTAAAGCATGCTGTTTTCTCTCAATTTAGAGGCTGATTTTGAGTTGAAAGAACGAAGGATGAAATGTGTTTCAGAGAGCATTCTAATGCAGTGTTAAATTTCAAGGTTTTTGTTGGTTTTCCTTCTTCTTTTTTTTATCACATTATTCTTTACAATTATTACCATAGTAGTTACTCATTAAACGCTTGCTTGCTGCACAGATAAACACACTTCACACCAGGAAGGGGCATGTGGACATTTAGTTCAGACACATTTTATGGAATGATTCACACGACTGGCACATGCATCCGTGTTTTTTGGAAAGCATCAGATTTTCTGTTATTCGTCTGTGTTCCTCTAGAACCTCGCAAAATTGTAACCTATCAGCAAAAGTCGGTATGTCGGTTGAAAGCAGATGAGAAAAGACTTTGTGTCTTTCATATGCACAACCAACTAAATTTGCCATGTGTTTTTAACTGGTGTGAGGGGGAAATTACAGCTTTAACAATATTTCATTATAACGTTGTATTCAGCCATCGCTGTTCGCAAAAAACGCTCATGAATACAATACTGGAAGTGAGTATGTTTCCCTATGCAAAAAAGTAAATAAAATTAAAATGAAATAAAAATAAACAAAGCTATGCTACGACTCAGAAATGACGTTGCGTTTTTCTTTCAACCACGGTTCGGTGACTACGGAAGTTTGTTCTCAGACTTGAATGGTTGGGTTTGTTGACCGATCTTGATCATCGGTCATGTGTACTTTGAAGGTGTAATAACATTGCTGTGTGTATGTTGGATGTCTTGTGCTGTTCAGTTGCAGGTCAGCTCAAAATGACCCTGGGTGAGGAAAGAGCTTCTTTCGCCATCACGGTTACAAAGCCAGAGGAGGAAGAAATGTCACAGTTTGTAATGGTGTGTTAAATGGGTGAGCAGCATCCTGCGGCAGGATATACAGTGAGGGAAATAAGTATTTGATCCCCTGCTGATTTTGTAAGTTTGCCTGCTTACAAAGAAATGAAGGGTCTATCATTTTTATGGTAGGTTTATTTTAACTGATAGAGACAGAATATAAAAAAATCAGGGGGAAAAAATGTTATATAAAGGTTACAATTGATTTGCATTTCAGTCAGTGAAATAAGTATTTGATCCCCTACCAACTAGCAAGAATTCTGGCTCCACAGATTGGTTATGTGCCTATATGGACCACAGATTAGTCCTGTCACTTTAAGAAAGTACTCCTAAGTCAGCTTGTTATGTATATAAAAGATGCCTGCCAACAGAATCTGTATCTTCCAGTTCAACCTCTCCAACACCATGGTCCAGACCAAATAGGTTTTAAAGGATGTCAGCGACAAGATTGGAGACCTGCACAAACCTTGAATAGGCTACAGATTGGTGAGAAGGAGACAACTGTTGGTGCGATTATTTGGAAATAGAAGAAATACTAAATAACTATCAATTGCCCTTGGTCTGGAGCTCCCTGCAATATTTCCCCAATGGGGTAAAGATGATCATGAGAAAGGTTAAAGATCAGCCCAGAACTACACGGAAGAAGCTTGTTAATGATTTCAAGACAGTTGGGACCACATTTAGCAAGCAAACCATTGGTAACACGCTATGCCGCAATAGATTGAAATCCTGAAGCACCCGCAAGGTCCTCCTGCCCAAGAAGGCCCGCCTGGCTCGTCTGAAGTTTGACAATGAACATCAAAATGATTCAGAAAAGGCTTTGGCGAAAGTGCTGGCACTGCTGTGAGACCAAAATTGACTCTTGTTTTTGGAGAGATAGAAATGCTGACATTGATCCCAAGAACACCATCCCTACAGAGAAGCACAGTGTTGGAAACATTCTGCTTTAGGGCTTTTTCTCTGCTACGGGTATACAGGATGACTTCACCGCATTGAGGGGGTGAGGGACGGGCCCATGTACCGTGAAATCTTGGACGAGAACCTCCTCCCCTTAACTAGTTCACTGAAGATGGGTCATGGATGAGCCTTTAACATGACAAAGACCCAAAACATATTGCCAAGACAACCAAAGAGTGGCTTAAGGAGAAACACATTAAATGTCCTAGCCAGTCTCTAGACCCTAGGCCCAGTTGCATAAAGCACCTTAAGTTTTTCCCTTAAGTATGACACTTAAGGGGTGATTTTCCTTTACCAAAGACAATAGGAGAATAACTTAAGTAAAACTTAAGGTATACTTAAGGACACACTTAAGGGAAAATTACACTTAAGGTGCTTTATGCAACCGGGCCCTATAGTCCTATAGAACATCTGTGAAGGAGGCGAAAACTCCAATTTGCTGAGCGACAGCCAAGAAACCTTAAAGATTGACAGAGGAGTGGACTTAATGTATCCGGACACATGTGCAAACCTGGTGACCAACTATCAGAAATGTTTTACCTCTGTGCTTGCCAACAAGGGTTTCTCCACCAAGTACAAAGTTATGTTTTGCTTGGGGATCCAATACTTATTTCACTGACTGAAATGCAAATCAATTTATAACCTTAATATAATGCTGTCGTTAAATCCAGCTTCAAGCTAAGGTGAAGATATTTCTCTGTTTTAAAGACCTTGAGAAAGTCATTCATGCCTTCATTTTTTCAAGGCTTGAATATTGCAATTCCCTTTATATAGGAATTAGCCAGAAAGCATTGTCGCGTTTGCAGGCAGTCCAAAACGCAGCTGCTAGGATGCTGACAGGTACTCGAAAATGAGAGCACATTACACCAGTTCTATTTTCCCTACATTGGCTGCCAGTGCGTTTCCAAATAGAATTCAAGCTTTTACTGTTTGTTTTTAAATCATTAAATGGTTTGGCTCCTCTATACCTTGCAGACCTTCTTAAACAACAGACGCCTTCTACATCCCTTAGATCCTCTGATCAGCTGCTTCTAACTGTTCCTAGGTCTAGATTAAAATTTAGGGGTGACCGGGCCTTTTCGGTAGTTGCACCTAGACTGTGGAATTCTCTAGAGCAGCTCCGACTATATTTACTTTTAAAACTCGCTTAAAAGTGCATTTATTATCGCAGGCTTTTAATTCTACTGAGTATTGAGGGGTGGCTCTGTATTTTTAGTGTTTATTTTTGCATTTATCTTCGTAACTTTTTTGGTTTTTATTTGTTTTACTTTGTTTTGTACAGCACCTTGGGCAACAATAGTTGTGTGCTTTAAAAGTGAAATAAACTAAATATAACATTTTTCCCTGATTTTTTTTAATATTCTGTCTCTATCAGTTAAAATAAACCCACCATAAAAATTATAGACCCTTCATTTCTTTGTAAGCAGGCAAACTTACAAAATCAGCAGGGGATCAAATACTTATTTCCCTCACTGTATTTAGGTACTGTGACATCATTTCCATTGACGGAAGCCACCATATCTCAATTCTTCAAAAAAGCACATTTATTTGACTAAACTAAACACTAGGGTACATGTGTTGCCAAAAAAAATCAGCCAAGTGCTCCGTGAGCACGTATCAGCATACTCTTTTATGATACATTTAAGATGATAGATTTTATTATGGTAATTGTCACTTGATAGCAGGAACCCAGTAAGAGAATGACTCATTTCTTTGCAGAACAAACTTTGGCTCACCAGATCATTTAAGTGACAGTTTTAATTCTGTAAGAAGGGACTGCAGAGAACAGGGAAACGTAGAAGAAAGAGAGCACCGAATGCTTGTGGTTTGAGGTTTGTTTTCAGTTCAGCTTGGCTCCGGAGCGTAATGCACCTGACTCTAATCATACCTCAATCCATTATCCCACATACAAGATTGCTGGAGCCACATTTGGAAAAGTATAATTTCAGTTTTGGAAAGTAAGTCAAGTTTTATTTCATTTTAATGGTTGAAAATAGCACAAACCAGCACACATTCCTTCTTCTTTAAACATATAAAGGGGGGTGAACGAGTGCAATAGCACAGCGTGATCTTGCCAGGCGCCCCACATGAGCTCACTGCGGAATGAGTCGAATTCCATAATACGAGAAGACATGAACCAGAAGTACCTGGTGAATTTCAATGTGTAGTTCAGGATTTTCATGAAAGGTTCGCCAACACTCAGTTGTAGTCTTGCTTGCAGTTACTGTACTTTATAAGAAAAGCTTTTATATAATCATTTTAATTATAGTACAACAACATATTATGCAACTGCCAGAATTTACTGGGCATGCAGTATGACAATACCGTGTTTGTTTGTTTTTCAATATGTACCATGGTAGCTTTTGAAGTACCTTAAAAAATATGTAAATACTATGACATGTAAATATGGCAATCATTCAGTACAGTTCTAGATATATTGTGGCCATTCCAGTCCAGTGTCTGTTTAATTTCAACAAAATCAAACCAAATAAAAAAAATGCTATATTAGTCCGATTGTGTTTATTTTCTACACTGAAAAAAGGGTTTCATTCAACCAATTAAAATATTTTAGGGTAAGGATTCACATCTAAATTTTATAACTTGAGCCAATTAAAAATGTATTCCTTTTCTTTATTATTTTTCATTGACTTAAGTTATAAAATATACTGTAGATGTGAATCCTTACCCTAAAATTTTTTAATTGGTTGAATGAAACCCTTTTTTCAGTGTATTTTTTCTTTGTTTGGGCCTAAATTATCTAATAACTCTATTGAGGTAATAAATGTATCACATATACTTGATTTTATTTATATGGTTTTGTTCAAGTCAACATAATGAAACGCCGTAATGATGTTGTGTCGTGTGACTATTTTATTTTACATTTGGCCATATAATGAAGTGCTTACAATCCATCCCCTGAAGCCTGGGTCAGTCATCCTCCAGCACATCTGAAATCACAGTTCTTCACTCCAATGAAAACATTGAGACATCAGGAGCTGCGTGAACTGCAGCACATGAGCGAGAGGAAACATAACTCAATTCATGAAAATTCTCAAGAGCCTCTGAAGGAACATTTTAACTTCAGGCCGCTGAAGAGGACACTACAATGCTGCCATGCGTACATCTAAACATATGTAAGTCCTGAATGAGGAGCTGGTTGCAATTTGCAATCTCACCACTAGATGCCGCTACATTTCATACACTGGACCTTTAAAATACCATTTTGGTTACGCAAATAGTTCATTTTCTTTGTCTTTTAATTTCTTGCTTCGTTAATTTTACAGATTTGATATGTATCTTTGGTATGCACTGAGAGCTGCACAAGGTTGAACGGTGACAGTTTTGATCATATCTATTTAGACTCGCAGGTTCAAAGTGGCTCCTCTCCCCGCTTTCCAGTTCTCTGGCTGTGCTCATGAATTTAATATCTCGATTTACAGTATGTGATGTGAAAGGCTTGTAAAAGCATGCGTCAGTAATGGGCTGCAGATGTCTCAACAAAGGATTGTCATTCACTGAGGACTCCCCTCTCTGCAATACCACCACAATCAGGTCACTCTGGCATACAGTCTGAACTGTGTGCCAATGCATAATGTGACCCCCGCTTCCCACAGTCACTCTCCCTGAGTCTTTGCGATGAGTTTTGTGGTCTATTATTATTTGTAGTTTCAGGAAGGGAGGGGGAAAGACTATATTGCATACACACAATATGACTTTTCTTGTATATTTCATGCGCCTTTTATGAATTTATTATAAATGAGGAAATGCAAATGAGCTTTTCTGATTTAAAGGATTTGTTTAGACAACAATGAAAGTTATGCCGTTATTTTTTTATTAAAAGAAACAAGAGTTCTTATAGAATCTCTATAGACTGTTTCATCAGATGCACGTGCCTGGCCCGAAATTAACTCCCGGTCTGTGTTTGTTGATCGGTCTGGCTAGTGGCTAATAATATAACTATTTATATTTTATTTAATTTATATTTGTATTCATTTATATTAATATTTTTGTGTCATATTTGTATTAAATAGACAATTTGTTGAATTTTATTGTATATAACTTTGATTAAATAATTTTTTTTTGAATGGATTGTGTAATTTTGCCACATTTAAGTTTAGCCAAGTATCTAAAATAATACTGGCCAGATTCACTGTAAAATAAATTTGTTCACTCAACTAAAATTTTTTAGTTATCTTTTTGCTTTGACTCAGAAGATTAAGTAATTAAAACTTAACTAAGTACTTTCAACTTAAAAAGTTTAGTTGACATAGCTTAATTTTTTTGGCCCAACAACTTTTTTAAAGTTATTTGGACTTGGTTTAGTTGAAAATCGTAAACATATACTTTTTCAAGTTGACTGTACTAAAAATTAAGTTCATTTCAACTTAAAGTAGCTTATTGTCTGTACTAAAAATTAAGTAACTTATTTTACTAACTAGCAAATTTAGCTAAATAAAAAAAACACACTTTTTCAATGAAAGGACTTTATTGTAAAGTGTTGCCCTTAAAATAAAAAAATGTAAAGGAAAAAAAAACATCAGACATTTTGTTATACAACAGAACAAACAAGTAGAAATTTCTTTGTGCCCAATAAAATGACATTGATGCATGGAAATTGTATTAACAGGGAAAAACTGTAACTCTAAATACACATAACACAAGTAACACATTTACATTCATGTATTTGCCAGACGCTTTTATCCAAAATGACTTACAGTGCATTTAGTCAATACATGTCTTATCAGTATCTGTGTTTCCTGGAATAGAAACCCACAACCTCGAGCAATTGAGCTCAAACACATTTAACCTCTCTTAGAAGACAAGCACAGCCCCAACCTTTATTTTAGTAACTCATTTTTTGGTGTACTTTGGGACTGCAGCTATCAGCTCCAATGTTCATGAACAGCCTAAAATAATAATGGCTAGACATAGGCCTACTTTTAACTTGCTAGCTAATGTAATTTACTTGTTAATTCTTTTGCTTGTTTTCAGAAATAATCTACAGGGACTCTCTGCGGATGTTTACCGAAGTTATAGGTTTGGGCCACAAAAAGCATGCATGCACAGTAACGTTTGTTTATGTCGTTGGTCTAAAACCGTCTGTAGATACTCTAGTAACTACATACTGTCAAGCTTCAAAACGGCCTGTAAATAATCAAACATTGCTTTAATTTTTCGACATGGCCTTACTTGGTCAGTATTACTAAGATAATGTTTTCATAGATTGTGTTTTACGTTATGTAGAATTATTTTATGTAGAAAACATAAATCACAAAAACTGACCTCAGCTGGGTTTTCACAGACAGGTCACAATACAGTTATGTTTGATGTTACTGACTCCCAAACATCTTGAGCACTGCTCTGTGGCCGCTACGAACTGTCATTGTATGGAAAATGTCTAAAATGTTTTTTTTAAAATGTTCCTCGGAGTAAAAACAGCATTCAGGTTTGGAATGAGCTCAATAAATTACCATTTGTTTATGGAAAAACAAAAGAAGAAGTTCATCATCTTTGTATTGGGAAGGATAAATTATCACTAAAGGATTTTCTATTTAAATCCTCAAATTAGTTTTTCTCCATTATCACTAACAGCACATCATGTTTATTTAGGTGTTGGCATTATGTGAACTACAGTTCAACCACTTATTTTATTTTATTGATTATTGGGTGCACACCATTAAATACAACTGAACACCTGACAGATTTTTTGGACCAACAAATAGTTCCAAAACCAAAGTTCTTCGCAACTGTATGCTACGTCATTTCACTGGAAGCATTTAACATGTCCAAACTGTCACTCAGAATGAGTAATGGATCTCATAGCCCTGTCCGTTTAGCATATATACTGTACATGCCGAACCAAAACGCACAAGTCAAAACCCGGTTAATGAGAGCATTATGTGCAGACTGTAACTCAATGAGCCTGTATTTTTCTATGCTTCCTAACCAAATGAATGTGTTTGGAATTAAAGTATGCTTCAGTTACAACATAGTAAAGATTACTATGAGAAAGTGCGAAAAATGGTTCTTATGCTTTGCTTGCACCCAGGGTTTTGATTGGGTGAAGGGTACTCCATCTAGTGGTTGATTTAGAGAACAACACTCAAAAATGTGTAAAGAAATGAAAACAAAACTAAACACATCTGACGCAAGTGTTTACTTTTAGTTCATAAGTAAATAACAACAGGGACGCAAATAAATTACTCAAGTTCACATATAATAAATGAACATTTTAATCAAAAAAGTAAAGTGAAAAATCATTCATAATTTACTCATTCTTGTGTTATTCCAAAACGGTATGTTTTTATTTTTGCTGTGGAAAAGTAAAGAGGAATCTTTAAAAATATTAGAATCTTAAAATACAGCACAGCTTTTTTAACGCTTCAAAATGTCTTAAGTATTCCACAGAACCAATACAAACATGCAGGTTTAGACTTGAAGGTATAATGACAAAAAATGTATTGTTGGGTTATCGTTCCTTTAAGAATTGCTCAATCAAAGTTGTGCCGTAAATTCCACAGAGTTTAAAAGTGAAATGTTCTATCATCATCTGATCTTCTCATTATAAAGTGGTCTGCTTGGTCTCCTCATTTGCCTCCAGATCAGCTGCTTTGTTTTCAAAGGTAAAGTCCTCTATCTCCTTTTCTATCATCTCATCTCTGCAAAAAAAAGACACATGCTTTTCTTAAATGCTTTGTTTAAAAAGTAACATTTCACCAAGGCAATGTAGTTTAATTATTAAAACTAAACTCAAACCGACTCAAACAAGATTGTGTGTTGGGGGTCGGTGTAACTTTTTATGCTTAATATAGAAATAAAAAAATTACATTAGAAAGCAATGAAAAAAGTGGCTAAAAATATATTGTGACTCTGTCCACGTGCATTATGTCATAATATCACGAACAACCAGCTCTGTCTGGATGCAGCCTTTGACTCTTAAAAGATAAAGTAGGCCTAATAAACTGACAACAATTAAGAGCCATAAATATCTTATCATTACAATGTCATTAATGACTGTCACAATTTTTGTTTGGTAACTACCTGTATGATTAATGACTGTCACAACAGCATTAATGCCATTTCAAACCTAGAAATCCACATGCACATTAAGTTATGATCTCATACATTAAACTGAAACATTACACTTGAAAAAAGTTGTGCATTACTACAACTGATGATTTTCATATCGGAATATAAATTATAAATAACTTTTGTTTAGGTTCAACTGACTGGTTGTAGGCTATATTTTTGGTTGTACGCATCATTTTAAAGGTCAGTAAGTTTACTCACTTGTCTTTCATGAAAAAGAGTCTGTTCACAATAAGTACCACAAAGACAATAAAGAGGAAGCCTACAACAGCTGCCAGTCCCACCAACCAAGGCTGTAGTGTCACTTTAGTTGTAGTATCTGAGGCCCGTAGACCACCTGAGTAATATTACATTAAATAAAGAACCACATCATTTTTCGTGAAACAGAAAGACAACATTGTTACATTGTTTTTCTTATACAATGAAAGTGACTAGTGACTAAGGGGTGATTCACATTTCGCGCAAATAGGGAGCGACGCGGTCGGCGCGCACATTTTTGCGTTGGCGCCGCATCGAGATGGGGGTCGTTTTCCGCGCGGTTTTAGACGCGAAATGTGAATCGCCACTAAGACTGAAAGTCCATTCTGCCTGTCACCCTGTTGTTGTATCAAATAACACCGTGTCTAAACCGAACGCGACAGGCGCAACGCGTCATGACAACCTGTTTTGTCGTGTCACGCCGCATCTAGTGTGGACAAAATGTAAAATTATAATGGCTTCTAATGCGTTTCTAATGTCTTTTGTCGTGTCGCGCCGGTCGCGTCCGGTGTAGACACGGTGTAAATCTACTGTAAGTATATAATTACAGTTTTAATTTTTTTATATGTATTATATCTTTAAATAGTTTGACATTTTTGTGTTTAAGATAGAATGAAATAAATTAAAAATCAACCTGCACAGAAAATATTAAAAGTATTAACAATAACAGTGTAACACAGCAGAATCTTACAGCTATACTGAAAACACAAAGAGAAAAGTCAGAAGTTATAGAAATGTATTTAATTTCACTCACCAGTTTTAGCCTGACAAATAGAGGCAGACATTAATATTAAGGCAAGGATATTCTTTAGATGAAACATTGTGGATTTACAATATGTAGACGCAGTCTGCTTTGTTCTCTGTAAATATGTGCTGGGTTCTTAGTGACCAAAGTGCAAATGCCATAAGAGAGATCACAGATCACTGGAAGACTATGCATAACTATGCTTAGGTAATCTCTCATGTGCTGTTATGTTGTAAAGATAAAAGTTTTAGTTACCACCAACTATACTGACGAGTTTAGTCATGGCTGCTTATATTGTTCTAAATCCTTACAGACACAAGGTCTTTAAACGCTAAAGAATCAACATGTTGCTATGTTGAATGGTTTTCTATTTATAAAAATATATTAATGACACAAAATCAGAAAAAAAGTTAATGTTCCTTTTTGGGGAACACAATTGCTTTTTTGAGATTTGATAAGGAGTGTGCTGAAGTTTACAATTTATAATCCATGGAGATGGTAGGTCTACTGTGCCTTCTTTGAGATGTTGGATCTCACTTTCCTTCACCATTTCCTCCAACTCAATGCTTGTCTCTGGAATCCAGCTTGCCTTGAACTTTTCCCATCTTTCCCAGGGACTCTCATGCTCTTCCACCGGCTGCTCTCCAAACAGGAAATCTAAATCATCACGGTCAGACACAATATAGTAGGTGAGCGTGTTCAGTTCTGTCTAACTAATGTGGGTTTTTAATGTGGGTTTCTTATGTATTTTTTTCTGACTCAAAGGAACCATTTGTTCACAAATCAGATGTTGGTTCATTTTCTCATAGACCTTTGAAATAACATGTGGGTGAATAGCCGATGAGAGAATTCTCACTGTTGGATGAACTATTGTTTTAAAAGAGAAGAGCAAAATCTCTTCTCTTTACCAGCATGACGCCTCTAGGAAAATACAACAACTGTAAGAATCAGAATCAGAATCAGAAGGAGCTTTATTGCCAAGTATGTTTACACACACAAGGAATTTGACTTGGCGACAGGAGCTTAGTGCAGAAGAAAGTGTACACATGGTGCAAACATAGTGCAAATATACATTAAGATTGAAAAAACGAGAAATTAAATAAAAACAATAATGCACTATATACAAAGAGTGAAAAAATATATAGACAAAAGACAACATATATATATATATATATATATAATTTTTTTTTAAAGAGTGTACAGATGTGTTTTTTACAGGTTTAACCTATTGTTTCTTACAATAGTTTTCAGATGCTATGTGCAATGTAGAAATATGATGTGCTAAGAAGATTTGTAATGCATCAGTGACAGGGTACATCAGTCTCTACATGCATCTATAAAAATACAGGTCACGTACCAGCCAGATCATGGAGGAGATCTTTGATGAGGTGTCTAATGATGGCGAACAGGGTGATCCCGGTCACACCTACAGCCAGCAGCAGGTATATGACAAGCTTGGGTAAAGTGATCAGATCTTTTTCTACAGGTTTGTAGTCCTTGAAATAAACATCCTCCTTGATAGGATTATCTGTCTTTTGCTCTAAATCCATATATATTTTTCCAATGTGTCTCTTTAGGCACCACAACTTCACAAGCGTTTGTTCATCTGTGTGAGAACAATAAATAAATATCAATATATTTTTATTTATTTCTAATATTCATATCTATTTTTTAAGCAATTTAATAAATGATTGTTATTAGAAACTGTTTATGCTGTCTTTTGACAACACATTTGACAATATGGTTAGTAGTTAGAATTGGGTTAAATTGCAGTTGGATCTCAGTAGCCATGTTTACATACCACTTGCAAAGCTTTGTTTCATTGACATGTCGATCATCCATCATCTTGAATCGTCTCTCACCCTTTCCCCCTCTCTCTCTTTCTGAGTTCAGTGCTCCTCAGTTGCTTTCCTTCCTGTTGCATATTTGTAGAATCACAACAGTGTGCCACACAGTAATATCAATTATTTCTTCTGTAGTAGCCATGGCTGGTCTTCCTGTGTATTTCCTTCCTGGAGTGCTTTAACAGCAGAAGACAATCAAGCTAATGTTCTTAGTGCCATGAGGCGGCGACTTGAGCCTGGATATAGTCTTTTTTCTAACTGTCTGCATTTTAACACCTGATGTACTGTGTAGTGCAACTGAACCAATGACGTCAATAAAGACAAATGTGAATTGTGTCAGCTTGTGTCTGGAAAAGATTTCAGATGAAAACATTTGTTAATTACATTAAATCAGTTTCTGACATATTTCATTATGTTTTATTCAAATATTTTAAAATGATCTAAATATCTTAAGGCAGCAACTTTTAGGTTAACAAAGTGGACTATATGCGGGGTCAAAGAGCTAATGGACAAGCATCACAATGACACCCTGTACTCTATTATTTATTTATTTATTACTAAGAAAACGATACATGCCAGTTTACTAGCTAAAGAAATTAAAAACATTCTAAACTGAGCAAACTATAGTTAATATTTTTACAATATCTATGACAAGAATTTTAAGATTTCTACGAAAAATTCTCTTTACAAAAACACATCCTCCCTTACATCTTTTAAACACATTTAAAGCTTTGTATGACTGGTGGAAAAGAGTACAATAGTGGTTTTGATCATGGAACATTTCTCTTCTGGTCCTCGTCTGGGTCACATCTGTTGAGTCTTTATTCTTGTTTTCTTTCCATCATCCCTCTTCCTCCTCTCACAGTCATTTGGATGGGTCTTCCTCTTCATCATGACCAGGCTCAGGGTCAAGACCTTCATCGGTCTGAAAAAGAAACTCTGTGTGTAACATTTGTCTCTAATTGTAGATCTATGAGCTAATAACAACAGAGTGTATTCTGTTATTAAGGTCAGAGAATGTGGTCTAAAAAGCTCTTAATCCTAGTTTAAGACTTTGGCCATCATCTCGCTGACTCTGATATTCCATTGAGGTCAATTGCAGTCGTCTTTCATGAAGGTGAAAGAATTACTACGCTGTAATCCAACTAATCCTGTCAGAGATGTTCCTTTGCATTCTAAGTGGTATTGTTTTGGTAATTGAAGAGTTCATTTGCAAAAACAGATTCGTTTTTAAACATTTTTAAAAATCATGTTTTTTATTGTGCATTCTATCCTATCAATCAAACTGCAGTTGGGTTGTTTTGATCAGGTAATATTAACTTAAAAAACAGCTAACACAATAAATCACAATGAAAAAATAACACAATAAAAACGTGATTTATAAAAAATAATAAAAACTGAGTTATATGAAGGCTTCAATTATAGATTATTTGAAACAAAGCAAAAACCTAAATTAAGGATAAATAAAACTAACAAAGGACCAGATCAAGACTAATAAACAGGACAAAGCTCAGATAGATTTAAAAGAAAATTCTGACTTGACAATATAAACTTTTCATAAATATATATTAAATATAAACTGTTTTCTGTTAATTAGGAATTTTCTTTCTCCTTTAATCCTTGAAACATTAAGGCCCAGTTTCACAGACAAGGCTTAAGGCTAGTCTCAGACTATAATGAATGTTTGACCTGTCTTAACTGAATATAACTTGCCCAGAAATATCTTAAAATATATCAGTGCCATTGTTTTGTCTCAAGATGCACACCAGTAATGTATTCTTCTAAGGCATTTTTATAAAAGCGACATAAATATCTTAATTCAACTAAAGCATAGTCCTGGTTTAAACTAAACCGTGTCTGTGAAGCCGAGCCTAAATTATTTAGCAAATTCTTAAAATAACCACAGAATGCATGTAACACCTAATAAAAAACTAACAATTCAATTAAATGATGATTAAGGCAATAAAACCCAAAGTGTTTCGACACAGTAAATGTTACTTACTCAGACAGGAACTTCCTCTGGTTCTGGCTCTGGCTCATCCTTGATATTCTTGGAGAAAATCTGAGACACAAGAAAGTTCCAGTAGATAATGGTTAAAGTCGAGTTGGCGGTCACTATGCTGATCAATATAGGATGCATTTCTAGTTTCAGTTGGTATGTTCTTCAAAACTAGAGGCTGATAATGTATAAATATTGTGCTCTGACTGACAGACGAAGATCTTGTTTATGTCTGAGCAAGTGACCCAGATTTCCAGCTATGATCCTCTGTATGAATGAATCTGATTCTGTATTACTGAACACCCACCCTCTGCATTCATACCTGTGTTATACAGATTCAGAAAGAAAGGTATAAGATAAATGTTTCTTGTTTGCCTTTTTGCATAAACATATATACACCTTAATGTTTGCGCCACAAAAAAAGCTACAAAAAGCTAACAATAATTTCAAAATATGTTACCTGGAGGTAAAGCAGTCCCTGGAAAATTTGTATTGCGAGAGACTGGATCAATTCGGATGATTTAAAAGGCAAACATTCCTGGGGTTTTCAAAATAAATAAATAAATCACATGTATAAAAACACTCGACCCTAAACTTTTCCATATTTAACTACACACGGGTTATGTTGGCTATGCCGGGTTGTCTTCATCTTCAGTCTTTTTATGAAAAGCTTCTGTCAGAATAAAGATCCAGTATGCAATGGTCATGGACGTATTAATCGTAATAATGCCAATCATTAAAGGGTGTACCATGTTTGCGATGTTTTCCTCTGACTGCTGTTACAGCATCTCTTCTCTTTATATTACTTTCACTGTTTTCATGACCAGGCTCCTCCTCTTGCTTCAGTAACTAAGCTTAAAAGACTTAAAAATTATCAGTCTTTGCTGACCACGTTGTTCCGTGTCCACCTCTCTTTCTGCTCACCATAAGTAAATGAACAATTACATTTGTCTTCTTAGGACATGTAGAAAGTCTGCCAATTGGTTGTATCTGATGTAATTTTACAGAAATTAAATAGCTACAAAAGTAATCATAGAGCATTTTTGTTGGTTTACAGTAATTTTATGTAATATTCTAATCAGGAACAATCACTTACATTACATATTAGAGCATTTGAATTTGAATTCTACATGTGCCTGTTTGGAGATGAGCAGTCTTATTGGATGAGGTAGACTGCTGTTAGGATTAGTTAGTCATTATATTGAGTACTGCTCTCAGCTCAGACTGTCTTATCGGCCCTGATCACATCATCCCAGGAGTGGATTTGTAATTATGGAAATGTAATTAATAAAACACAAATATTCACTACGATTATACTGCTATAAAAAACTCATCAAAAATCATACAGAGTTGTTAACATGACAGTGAGCAAATGACTAATTTTAGGGAAAATTTCTAAGAGCAAAATATACAAGTATATGTGGCCAAAGGAATTGTTTATTATATACAGGTTTTAATTGTACAGAATTTGCAAGGGAGTGAATGTTTGCACTTATGTGAGAATACAGACTGACATGTATTAAATATTTCAAAAGGGGCCAAAACATCCATTGAATTGCTATCCCAGCTGTAAGTTTAAAAGATGAGCCAATTGTGTAACAAACATGTTTTAGAAACTGTGGATAAACGGTTTCATTGAGTGCCCTGCAGTCTCAGCAGTCCGTCTGCATACTGAAATTGTGAACTGTTCTCATACTCCAGCATGTCCAGTGCCACCTCACAGCTCTCCTTTACAACCCGCTCCTGGTCTTTCTTGTAGCGCTCCAAGATCTGTAAACACGCCTCCTTTCCAATGGAGCCCAGTGCCTCAGCGCACTCGTGCCTGACCATGGCATTCTCCTCCACCTTTTCCAAAGCAGCTTGCAGCTGAGGGATGCTGGCTTCATGCTGGATCTGACCCAACACGTAACCGATCTCATGGCGGAATAAGGCACTGCTGCACTGAAGACCTAAGAGAGGAACATTATGTCAAAATCCTTATTGTTTGGTCACTTCTTATTACAACTTGTTTTATTTCAATGGGCGTAACCTTTAAAGAGGACAGTGGTCATAACTTTTAAAGAAAACTAAAGCTTTTTTTCCCTCACCATCTCCTAGAGCGAGAACAGCCTCCTCAGTCCCAAGATTCCTCAGGGCAAACATCGCTCTGTAACGCTCAAACAGGGGAAAGCTTTCATCCAAGAGCTGCACCCTCAATTCTGAGACGCTTTTTTTAGGGGCTGGTGGTGCAGGGTCAACGGAGCAGTAGGGGTTCAAATCTTTCTCTGCCGACTCGTCGCCTCCATTCATCAACCACTCCAACCTCCGGACCGCCAGCTGACACGTCTCTGCCACCTTCGTAAGAGAATATACATCTTTATAAAAACAGCATGGGGCAAGATTGTATTGCGCAACACAATGTTCAGGTTTTAACTCAAAACTGACTCCTGGGCGACGTTCACACCTGGTATTTACAAAGTGTTAGTGCTAAAAAGGTTCAAAAAATGTTGGTCACCCAAACAACATTCACAAGTGGTCACAGGAAATGCCTGATTTACATGTAAAAACGACGTGTAAACAAGGTATTGGAGGAATACCTCAATAACTGGATCCTCAGCATGGTGCTTCAGTAAATCCAGGACTTTGGGATTTCCAATGGCTCCCAACGCTTCCCCTAAAACGATAAAACATTATAATGACAATACTACTAATTACATCCATTACAGAAATAATCAAGATTTTGTCTCATACCTGCTTCATGTCTGACCATTGGCTCTTGACTGGTGTCTTTTAGCACAGTTTCTAGAATAGGAATGGCCCGCTCGTCTTGCATTTGGCCCAGGCAGTAGGCCAGCTCGTGCTTTAGGAGTGCAGATTCATCTGCGAAAGCCTCACTGATCCATTTAATGGCTTCAGGTCCACCGAGATTACGCAGAGTAAAAAGTGCTCTAAAACGAGTTGTCAGGTCCTGCTTCGAGTTCACAAGAACGCTCCCCACTGCCGCTGCGTCTTTATCACTTGCCATGAGGAAAGTTTTATGACTTATGTCGTTATACAACAGGATGCCTTGGACCTTTAGGATATTTCTGCAGCATAGACACAGCAGCTAAAATGAAAAGCAAAACAGGTTTGTGTTGGGTTTAGGAATGAATGACTAGTACGTCGTAGTGGCAAATGAAACAGTATGCTGTGTTTCATAAACTGGTGGGCTGTCTACCTTGACAGCTGTTTTGAAACGTTTACAATGCACATTATGATTATGTAACATGGAAAAAAGGGGCTCTGGTATGTATCAAACCGTTTAAATAACTGAGATGTTTTGCGATACTATTGTTGAGCTTTTACAACACGCACGTCATCTGTCCGTTATGTAGCCAGTAATACAAACGGTTTCGAAATATAATTTTGATAACGTTTTGACGCTGACTATGCGTAAAACCTGACAAAGTATACTTAAAAAATAGATCAAATGAACTCACTGTTAAATATGTTCATAGGGTGTTTTCCATGCCTCACGCTCGAGCTTTCACTCGTGAATTTCAGCAGTGAGTTTTGGAAAGTCCGCATTATTCAAGCGCCACCTACCGGAGTGGAGGAATTTAGCGCAAGTACATACATACACACACAAACCAGCAGTCCAGTCAGTAGTAATTTACGCACCTTTCAAACACGTATTACCATCAGTTTATTTCAACAAAAATACTGCTTTATTTTATAAAGCAGGATTCTGACATATGCACTGTTTTAATTGTATTGTAATAAATGATACACCTTATTGAACTTCTAAAGATGATAACAGATAATCTCAGGTGACTATTGTCGACCAGCTAACCCATCTTGATATTTAAAGTATTAAACGACAGCTTTGGCAGACTATTAACTGTCTGGGGCAGAACAACAAAATAAAGCACAAGCTATGTTGTTCCGCTACTGTCCACTAGAGGAGGCTCTGGTGCTGGAGGCAGAACAGAACTGGTAGATGGAGACTGATCCAATTGCTTGCTCTGTTTCTGCTGCTCAAAATAACTACAAAGCAAAGAACGAACTGCCTCGGCGTTTGGATCATCTATATAGACTGTAGATTCATCTGCAGGCTGTGGACATTCATTCTGATGTAATGCTTCAATCCACTCCTCTTTAAAAGGGACATCATGCACCTTACAGATATTGTGTAAAATACAGCAAGCTACGGCCATCTTGGACACCAAGTCTAAGTTACTGTCATTCCTGTTATGTAGACACTGCCAGCGAGCTTTAAGGTGCTGAAAAGCGTGTTCAATGACTTTAAGGCAATGGATTAGTTTAGTGTTGAACGTTTGTTGTGGTGGTGTTAGATTTGGAGACGGAGGATAGGATTTCAGTAGCCAAGTCTGCAGTGAGTAACCTGCATCCCCAAGCAGCAGAAATCCCAACGGCTGACCCATAAGTTCTTTGGGTGGCTGAGGGCAGAGGCCTCCTTGTTCAGCCATGGTCCACAGCTCTGAGCTCTGCAAGATAATCATGTCATCAGTGCTGCCTGTAAATCCAGAACAGACATCCCAGAAAGTGCCGTGTGCATTCACCACACCCTGAAGAACAGCAGAGTAACACCCTCTCGGGTCCCAGCATTCTTGGTCGTCCGTAGAGGACATTTGAATAGGGATGTACAGGGTGTCAATGATGCCAATGCAGTGAGGAAAACCCCACAGGGCATGAAACTGATTGGCATTATCTTCCAGCTCATGGTCAGCTGGCAATTGCATGTAATGCGGTTTTAGTAACAAAATGATGGCTTCACACACTTCTCTCACGCATTGGCAAACAGTGGAAATAGAGACACCAAAGAGTTCACTTATAAAGCAATACTCTGTGCTGGTGGACAGGCGCATTAAGGCCATGGCAACACATCTCTCCAGTGTAATGGTTTGCCCGCTTTGTTGTGTGTGCACTTGCTCAAGCTGGGGTTTGAGTTTGGCGGTCAAAAGAAAGAAAATGTTTCTTGTGATGTGGAACTTGTCAAGCCAGTCATCTGGTCCAAACTCTGTCATGACAACTCGCTCCCACCAGTCTGGGTCTGCAGGGATTGGAACATGATCTTGCAGATCTTCTTCTTCATCATCATCATCATCTGGTGAAGGCAACTAAAGCACACAGGCAGAAAAATGAACGAGAGTCAATGAAAAACATGTTTTAACGTTTAATATGGATTTCAGACAAGCCCTGTGTTATACATACAGCTCAACTGATTTTACTTGTAAAACTAACTAATGTACAGACAATGACTGCCAATGCATTGCAATATAAGTTACACATGTACCGTTGTCTTCAGATAAGTCTGGAAGAGATGCCTTCGATATCGGATTCGTTTGTTAACTTCAGCTCGCCTTTCTAATAAGTAGTTCTTGATCTCTTCCTTTCGCCGCCTTATTTTTGAGGCAAGCAAGTGTTTCATCTCAGCAGCATCTCTCGCCTCGTCTTTTTTCAAGTATGAACGCAGCATTTTCGAGTGAAATGTTGAAAATAATACCGAGTGGCGTTTATTATTTTAGGAGCATTTTTATTAACAGACTAAGTCGAAGATGAAGTAATACGGCGAAAATAAACGGTGCACATGCCCGAAACAGCTCTTTTCCGGCGGTGACCCATGGGTTTGTCAAAATAAAAGTTTAACGGTTGCTTGAATATTCACGACAAAAATTATATTTCAGCATTGTTACCTTGGGCAGTCTGTGGTGTAATTTCATTGATTTGCCCCGCTGCTTTTCACTGCCATATTTCTGGTGAAATCTATAATTATCCTTTTAATATAATAAATAATACATTATCCAAATGCACATTCCTCATAACGTAATGTGTTCAATGACATTTAAACAAATAGATGATTTTGTCCGTGCAGATTATATTAAACTAGCGCTTTCCTTACTACATTTAAACCATAGCAACGTGGCTTTTTGTTTTGTTTCAAATGTCGTGACGTCACCGTTTAAGACAGTCCCATGATTCTTTGCGGTGCCATCGATAATAACAGCATCGGCTTGCTAACCGTATCGGAGCAGCACACACATTTTCTAATCATTTTTCTACTTATTTATCAAGTTTTCGACTCGAATGCTGTATTGTGGTTGAAGTCGACTCGGTTAGAGAATAAAATCACCAAACAGATCGTGGTCAAGGTAGGTCCGATGACTTCTGAGGTTCAAATTAGCTTAACTAGCCACTCGGTGATCCATTGTGGATAACCAATATAATAATAATCAGTGCATTTGAGTAACTGTGAGACATTAATATTGAGTGTATTATTTTGTAGTATATCTGTGTTTATTACTATGCGTAATAGTGCGGATATTATGTGCTGATGAACCACAGAAAGACTGGTAACGTAAAGCGGCATTTAACGCTGATCTCGGTAGTAATGTTGATAAAGGAATTTAGACAGCCATTCAGAGTTAACTATTATTCAGGGTAGAATAAAATTACTTTAATGTTGATTTTTCCTCTGCCTAAAACGTTTCATTTGAACAAGAGTTAAAGATATGTTATGTATATATGTTCGATTCGCTGTCATTGTTAGCTTAGGGTAGCAATCGAATAAATGCAAAGACTTGGGGACTCTTATTGAATGGTCATGTACTAGAATTCGCAACCCAGCACATTTTTGTGTCTATGTGCCCATGGTTCATTGTTTGAGGTTGTCGATTTAAGCAGCTGTTGTTTAACACCTGCCTGTGGGAGCAGATGGCATCTGCTGACGAGTTTCTGAACAGCTTTCTGCCTCGTTAACCAGACAACAAATAAGTGTAACTTAAATGTAGATCTATAGCTCTAGTTGGTCCATATGGTCAGGAATGCTATTACATTTCATGTATAAAACACTCTTTGTTTGTATTTTGTTTTTGAATGTAGTCAGCCACTGGATTTCCACACACCCAGGCATCCAAATCACATCCATGGATCAGGACTATGAGCGCCGGTTACTGCGGCAGATCAACGTCCAGAATGACAACACCAGCCCCATGGTAATTTAAAAGTTGATTTTTTTTAAGTCGATGTGCTGCATTCCATTTCTTTTACGTAGGTTAGATTCTTATTATATGATCTGTTTCTAAGTATATCTCTTCTTACTAATAATTTTCCTCTTTATATCCTTGTTTTTGTATTTCTCCTGTCACAAACAGAAAGTAAGAGATGTGATCAGTCATCTGACGCCAACTCCGGAATCACCCCTTTCATCACCCAGCAAGCATGGCGACCGGTTTATACCCTCTCGAGCTGGAGCAAACTGGAGCATCAACTTCCACAGAATAAATGTGGGTCACGAATTTTAGCTTTATAACTTGATATCTTTTGCTTAATATCTAGATAACATCTCTTGCTATTTGGTTTTGAGTTTAAAGTTTGCATATTTCTTTTTATCATTATAATAGGAGAATGAAAAATCCCCAAGCCAGAATAAAAAAACCAAAGATGCAACATCAGACACTGGTAAAGGTATGTGTGTAGAGAGCAACTGCAGTGTTTTCTATCAACTATTTTACTGCCTCCATTAGACTAGATATAAATGGAGATAATATGTCGTTTTTGCAACCTACGTATTTGTTTACTTAAGTTTAAAAAAATTCCAAGCTGTATGTGCCTCTTTATATTCAAGACAATTGTGTACTTCCTTTAAAGGTTCAGACTCGTATGTCTCTTCAAAGATTGTTTTTCGTAAATTCAGTTTCTGCATACCACCAAAGAATATTAAATGCTGTTAACATTTCAGTTTGTTTTCCTTAAACGAACAAAAAGTGAACACACATACTGATAAAATTTCTGTAATAAAAATGTATTTTAAATGCACTCCAAGTCTAATGCAACATCTGTTTCCTTCGTATTGATTTGATTTACAGCGGATGGTTTGGCGTATTCTGCCCTGCTAAAGAATGAGTTGCTAGGAGCTGGGATTGAGAAGGTCCTGGATCCTCAGACAGAAGATAGAAGACTACAGCCCTCCACACCAGAGAGGAGGAGCCTCTTTAGTGTATGTCTCTGTGGTCATATGATACATACTACTAATCTGTGTTAAATTCTAGCTCTGAACTTCTGTGTCTATGCCCAGTATTCTCTTAGTGCCAAGAGATCCACGCCCGATGATAACAGTGTTTCCCCATACTCCTTGTCACCTGTTAGCAGCAAAAGGTATTTCATTATTATTTTGAAAAAGGCATGATTGTTGACAGTGGAACGCATTGTTTAAATGTCATGCTTTGTTTGTTTATAGTCAAAAGTTGCTGCGGTCGCCAAGAAAACCCACACGCAAAATTTCCAAGATTCCATTTAAGGTGCTTGATGCACCTGAGCTTCAGGATGACTTCTACCTCAACTTAGTGGACTGGTCCTCCCTAAATGTGCTAAGTGTTGGACTGGGAACTTGTGTTTACCTTTGGAGTGCCTGCACCAGTCAAGTATGCATTTTCTCAAACATTTGACACCTGTAATTAGGGCTGTGCGATATTGAGGAAAAGTGCAATATGCGATAGCATGCTAAATAATGCGATATGCGATACAGTAGTTATTTTTCTAAAATCTATTTAAATTGCATTCAAATATATTAAAGAAATGATATAACCAACATATATTTCACATTATTTTAGGAAAAAGAAAGCATCACTACAACTTCAGAAAGTGAACAGCCATGTTTTACTGTTGCATTAAACAAATCTGACATTTTGTAAACAAACAAAAATAAATAAAACAAGCTATCATGCGCACGCATGCATATCCCAACTAATATCCGCGTGCCAGTAGATACTATACTATCCGAATTGACCTAAAACTTGGACCATACATAACTTTTCGAAGAATTAAATAGCTCATTTATCGCAAACCATCACGATATGCATATTGCTATATGCACATGTGCGATATTTCAATATATTGCACAGCCCTACCTGTAATGTTCTGAAATTTTGTCCCTGAGGAAACTCAGTATGTGAAGTTTAATAAGATTGTATCTCTTTGGTTTGTCTGCAGGTAACACGACTGTGTGATCTGTCAGTAGAAGGAGACTCAGTCACGTCTGTCGGCTGGTCAGAGAGAGTAAGTTAAACCTTTTACCTCTTCCAGAAGGTATTTTATCCTAAGTCTAGATGCCTAACAGCGCCTCCTGTTCTGTTATAGGGTAATCTGGTTGCTGTTGGCACGCATAAAGGCTTTGTACAAATTTGGGATGCTACAGCTGGCAAAAAACTGTTTGCTTTGGAAGGGCACACAGCAAGAGTGGGTAAGAAACTTTTTTGTTATACCTCTAGGTGACGTTTACTGCAAATTCAATTATTTTCTTTGCTTCATTATAACACTTAGTGATTTGTTTTATGTTCATCAAAGAGGTTGCACAAATTAAACTGTAAACATGTGCCCAAAGGTGCATTGGCCTGGAATGCAGATCAGCTGTCATCGGGCAGTCGGGACCGCATGATCCTGCAGAGAGATATCAGGACACCACCTCTGCAGTCAGAGCGCAGGCTGCAGGGCCACAGGCAGGAGGTGTGCGGACTCAAGTGGAGCACCGACCACCAGCTGCTGGCCTCCGGTGGAAATGACAATAAGGTAACTGCTTGTGTGATGGAACACTTAAAAAAGTGTGATTTATGAGACTGCGTTCTATCCACCATTCAATTAGACTTGAGAGATCGAACTTACATTTCAAAGCCTGTCATTTTTAAACATTTTGTCTTGGGGAAAACATTTGATTGAGAAGAAGTGCATTGCTCTAGAAGGATTTCTATGATCTTTGCAGCTGTTAGTGTGGAACCACTCCAGCGTGTTGCCTATGCAGCAGTACACAGAGCACCTGGCTGCAGTGAAAGCCATCGCTTGGTCTCCTCACCAGCACGGGCTGCTCGCCTCCGGAGGGGGAACGGCTGATCGCTGCATCCGCTTCTGGAACACACTCACGGCGCAGCCACTGCAGTGCATTGACACAGGGTCACAGGTCTGCAACCTGGCCTGGTCCAAACACACCAATGAGCTGGTATGTGTATTCTGATCATTTAACAAAGAAACAGTTGAAAACCGCACCATATTTATTCTATATCTGTAAAAAAAAAATATTGTTTAATTAAATGATTTGTCTTCTCCAGGTAAGCACACATGGTTACTCTCAGAATCAGATTCTCGTGTGGAAATACCCCTCGCTCACTCAAGTAGCCAAATTAACCGGCCATTCTTACAGAGTGCTCTATCTGGTAAGCACCTCTTTCTTCTGCTACTGTATTTGAATAGTTAAAATACACGTGACTTTGCTAATTCTATGATTTTGTTTTTTAAGGCAATGTCTCCAGATGGGGAAGCAATAGTAACAGGAGCAGGTGATGAAACTCTGCGCTTTTGGAATGTATTTAGTAAAACACGATCAACAAAGGCAAGTTCCGTTTTTTATATTTTGCATTTATTTCTTCAATGTGTGCTTATTTGTTGTTTGTTTTGTCTTCAGGAATCTGTGTCAGTTTTAAACCTGTTTACCAGAATACGATAATTTGGCTGCTGAAAAAGGGATGTATATCCATGTCGTCGATTTCACACACAGTAGACAGCATATCACTAAAGTATCTCATACACAAAACATGGGACATTTGTCATTTAATTTTAAGTTCAGACGTTACTTTTATGTGTACAGTTCAGTTCATTATTTTATGTGTCGGTTGTTTTTGGTTACAAAGAAGTGTCTATTATGAACGTGTATGTCATCCAAGCCTTAAGCCAGATCATAATGCCATTGAATCAGGGTCTAAAGAAAAATTGCCATTTGTGAAACAACTGCCTCTGGAATAGTTTGTGAGAATCCTAATGGGGTGCTCTTTTGATTGTAAGGGTGAAAAAAATGTTTATGAAAAAATTCAGTTTTTAACTTGAGTTGTTTGAGATGATTATAACGTATTATAAAACACCCTGAAAAAAACTGTCTTGTTTATTTGTCATAAGGAATGAATTTTCTTCACCAGATTTGAATGAGCAGTTTTAATATTTAAATGGGTGGATTGATCAGAGGGTGGTTATTGTGGCAGGTATAAAAAAATGTAAGATTTCAACACAAGGTAGCATTGTTCTGTTAAGTTACACCATTGTTGTCCTTGGCCAGCAAAAATTGTCAAACCGGTCGCTCTCGCCTTTTGTAATTTAGCATTCTCAAGAACTGAGGTCAAAACAAAGATCCAGATCAGGTGTATTGTGTTAGACATTTCACAAGGAAATATTATCCTGGTTATCTTATTAAAAGTACACTGCTTTAGGGGCTCACAACATGGCACAGCGCTTCTATATTGAAGACACCACTAATTTCCAAAATGTGGAGCATCTCAGGGCACTTGGTTATCACACACTTCTACCTGCAGTAAAGAGATTTGCATTACTACCACAGAAGACATTCAAACGTTTCATTCTAGAGTATGTCAATTATTTATTAACATGCGTATACATTTTCTATTCAACCTTCCAATATTCCTTAAAAGAATTCAACATCAGACACAAACTGAATGCAGGTAAAGGATCACTTTATTTATTGTTGTCATCGAGTGAATAGAAATATGAACATGAGCGCGAAGTGTAAACTATGCAGATGAAATCACTCTATATGAACAGTGGTTTTAAGTGCAAGTCAGGATTCTTTTGATGCCAGTTTCCATCTCTGTAACCACTGCTGGAAAGTCAGACCTTCTCTCTGCATCTCTGGCAGGGCAAACTGTCCGGGCTGCTCCCACCTGCATTCACACAGTAAATATTGTGTTAAAACAAACTGTCAATGTGAATAAAAGTCAAACTGACAATGTAGTATTACTTCTTGTTACAGGTTTTAGTGTGAACCAACTTTATCCCATGATTCACCTGAGATATTGCAAATGTTACAATGTCAGAGCACTTACCAGTGTGCGATGGCAGTCTTTACTTGTTCTGCATAAACCAGGCCTTTAGAGCATCTCATTGTTAGCTCACGGGCCCGAGGGAGCAATGTCTCCAGAATCTCTTCATCCGTCATCTTCACATGCTGCAGCAAGGCTGAAAGAAATCTTGACTATTATTTATAAGCTATTTATAGGTTGATTTTCATCAGTTCATCAGAACCAAGTCTGAGGTGTGGCTTTTCTGCTTGATCGACCAGCAACAGTGCATGACGTTTCGAGAAATACCGGTTTTAAAAATGAAATACTGTTGCAACCATATTTTGTGGTGCAGAAGTTCAGCAATTTTCTTTTTGAATGTAGCCAGGGATAACTGGGAAAACAAATTCATATGCAGTAGTAATTGAAGAGTTCAGATGCAACCCTGTAAATCCATCAGACGATTTTTCGTTAAAATGAGCATTTTTGATCAGGCTCTTATATTTACTTTCAGCAATACCAGAAATTTCAGTGTGATGACATACTCTGATCAGGTGATGGTAACTGCGCATTCAGCGTCTGCAGCTCTGCTGTTGACTCGGAGAGAAGATGAAGAAGTCTGCACAGAATTCGGATCTCCAGTCTCAGATTCGTAGCCTGAGACCACAGCTCTTCGGGAGCCTAGCAAACAGAAACCAAAAATGATACCTGACAGACACATGAGTAGTCCATCTAACAGCAACAGGAGATTTCTGAAGACTACATGATTGAAGCATATGACACTTAAAGTGATAGTTCACCCAAAAATAAAAATTCTGTCATTTACTTACCCTCTTGTCATTTCAAACCTGTATGAATTTCTTTCCTTCGGAGAACACAAAAGAAGATAGTTTGAAGAATGTCGTTAACTGGTCCACTTTCACTTGCATTGGTTTTGTATCCATACAATAGAAGTGAATGAGGCCCAGTGCTGTTTGGTTACCAACTTTCTTCAAAATATATTTTGTGTTCTGCGGAAGAAAGAAACTCATAAAGGTTTGAAATGACAAGAGGGTGAGTAAATGATGACACAATTTTCATTTTTGGGTGAACTATCACTTTAAATTGGAAGTCATGGCATAAACATTTGAAGAGTTTGGTTCCAAAATAAGATCAAAAATTATGTTTTTTTATTGTGCATTCCAATTAATATCAATCAAACTGCAGTTGGTTTGTTTTGATTTAAGCCATAATAACTAAAAAAATAAATAGTAAAAACATTTTTATATAATAAAAACATGATTTTTGAAAAATGTAATCTCATTTTGGAACCAAACACTTCATTTGTAGTCTAGGAACCTTCACCTTTGGTTCTGAAATATCCGTTTTATCAAAAATGCAGTACTAAAGTGGTCAAAACAATAGATTTACTTACAACTGCAATCCGTACGTTTTTTGAAAATTGAATCAATAATTAGTTATTAAGCAAGTACATAGAACAGGGTACAAAGTTACACATTGCGACTTTAAACATTTACTTAATGCTTGTTAAAACACTGTGTATCTCACCATATACATGGGAAATGAAAGACCTTCACAGAGTTTGTGGAAAGCAGGAGATTGTATCCGGTGGATGGAAAGCTGAGCTGCTGGAACCTTCTGGCCTCTGCAGATTACAGAATTCACAGTTTTCAGGTCATCCAATCATGCAGCTATACCATGTTACACAAATTTGGATGTTTTTAACACCAGGTCTAAGTGATGAAATTGTAAAATGTAAAGTGGAGAAAAATGAATACATATATTTGCTGACCTATTCATGACCCTACAGTCCAACGCAGCCAGTGAAACACAGCTAAGGTGTTTGGCCCCCTGTGACACAGCATTGCGCTGTCCACTGGCAGCTTTAATCACATTCCCAAACTGAGGACCAAGCTTTTCCTGGACAAACCGGTTAACCTGGAAACCATCAAGCTTTATTAAAACAAAGCATTTTGATGCAACTGGCATTATGAATGTATTTAAATGTCCTGTAAAAAATCTGCCAAATGCATACATGCATACATAAATGTTGCCAGTGCTTGTAAAAAAGTAGATATGTACCTCAGCTTGGACACGAGTTAATTCAGCCTTCAAAGAGGAGTTCCCCTTGATCAAGCTCCGAATCTGTTCTTGTCTCCTGTCCTACAGACCCACAAGAAACGTCACTTGGCTCGAAACCAACATTCTGAGATTTGGTAACAATACAGCAAGGGACTTTAGTGACCAATAAATAAGCCAAGACGACCCACCAAAAGCTGTCTAAAGTCCATGACACTTTGCCACTGTGTCTGCAGGGTCCTGATGGCTTCCTGTCCCTGTCTGGCCCGTAGTTGCAGCTGGGTAAACTGCTCTCTGATGTTGTCTCTAACCGCCACCTGCTTCACTCCCTCCAGCTCCAACTCAAACACATTCCTACACACAGATACAAGGCTTTCAGTTCTGTTCCCAGCACATAACAAATCATACACAGCCTAAAAGTTTATATAGCAGGCCGACGTATGAGACATTTAGATGAACAATGTTTCACCTGGCCAGTGGGTCTGTGTCCAGGGCCAGGGCCAGTGCCGGCTTACTCATTAAAGCTGTGAGTTCAGCCTCCAGCTGCCCACGTCTGCAGCGAGTCTGAGCCAACTCAACATAACTCCGTTCAACCTCCTCCCAGGCTGACTGAACACAAAGTAAGCAGCGTGAAGAGAAAGTGCTTTATTTACAGCATTATACAAGGAAAACAGAATTGAAATCCCTTGTTATCACCTGTAATAGACTTTGAACAGATGCTAACTCTTCCTTCTGCTCAGCTGACACATCTATTAGGTGATCGCTCTCATATCGAATCCTACAAAAAGCAGCTTAAATAAGTTACAAAATAAAAGCTTTTGATTTTGGTAGACAATGTAAACATTTACCCCAGAGCCGACACATCACGGCCCACATCCAAATTTACGATCTTTTCTTCTAGCTCCACCTGCTGCCTGGAGGTCAGGGCTTGCAGAGCCGAGAGCACTTGGTTTGGAGGATGAGAACACAGGACGTTCTAAAAAATTAAACATGTTGATATTTTCACGGTTAGAACAGTGCAAAAATACTCCTGCAATACATGTCTTCGCCCACCTGCGCTGCACTCATCCAGTGCTGAATCACAGCATTCCTTTGATCAACAGTAAATCTGGATGAAAAGACAGGAACATATAACGTCAAATCTAATACACTGCATGTATAATGTGGATATTCGAGATCACTTGTTCTTACTCTGCAGACTGATTTGCCTTTAGTTCGCTTTCTAGCAAGGTTCGGAAAAATAGAACTCTGTCGTCACAGAGGTCTCGGACATCTCTCTGAAATTAGTAAAAAATGCAATCAACTTTGATGAAAGGATGCTTTTGAAAAGAGTACAACACGAATCCAACTAAACAGAGAAGCACTGACTAAAATCATGGGATCTGTGCCAGATTCCCTGTTTCCACTGCCAGATGGTCCAAACACCAGGTTCATCTCTGCTTTCCTGGACAAAAAAAGCCATACAAGCATTTAATGGTAAAATGTAAAATACCACTACAATTAACTTACTTTTCCATATTACATATCTGTGTAACCTATGAAAAACCTTAGTAACTCTAAACATGTCTTATGCAAATGTCTAATGGAAACTTCATGGGCTTTTGCTCACTTGGATAGGTCCTCTAGGGCCTGCCGTTGTGTCCCAATAATGTGCGTGTCCTCTGAGAGCAAGTTTCTCTTCTCAGCGCAACGCTGCCTAAAGGAATCCATCAGGAGCCGTCTGTGTCTGCCGTCCATGAATTTCTCCCAGTTTTTGTTCATATCTTGATCTGCTTAGTCATAAAAGAACAATACAACAGCAACATTAGGAAGGAACAGACACAAAGAACTGTTTGGTTATGATCACATGGTAGATTTCAAGTAAAACAAGATATTTATTGAGAAAATAAATGTGGATGGCCCATTATACAATTGGAAATGCACTGGACCACAAAGGGGCTTGGTATAAAGCAATAGAAGAAAGAAAGAGAAAGGATTTTAACCTGCAGTAGCAAGCTGATCCTCTACTCTGCTGATCTTTGTGTCCAGTTGATTCAGTTCAGTCTGAAGGCCATTAATCTCGCTCTGAAGCTCAAGCCTTCTTGCATCTTTATTTTGATTCTTCAACTGGCTGAGCTACACAGAACAAAGACGGTTATAAATTATTTTACTTTAAATTTATTGTGGCACATAACAAATTGGAAAGTAAACTTTCTTACCTCTTTATCCTGCAATACCTTGTACCTTAGGGTTGAGATTGTCAAGGACTAAATACATTTTCAACATCTCAAAAAAATATTGTAAATTATTATGTAATATTTTAATATGTATACGTATATACAAACTAAAGACTTTAATGGCCCTTTCTATATAACTTACTTTTATGCGTCATGGATTTCAAATTTCATGTCACGTATTTTATTATATTTAAAACAGGCAGAGAAGATAAAAGGATACCATTGAAGATTCCCCCTCATAACTCGAACATTCCTGTACATCATTTTAAAAAGCACAGAAACATACACTTATATAACTGAGAACCAGTTAATGAAATTAAATTTTATGAGCAAGAAATCATTTAAACTGGGATTTAATATGCTGGGATGTCACCTCTCTTTGTAAACATGCTGCGTGATATACTTCCAAATAGAAGCACCGGGACCGACACACAACCTAAACAACAACAAAGCATATAACCATACAAACATAAAAATGTAAATCCTTTAACGTTAATAAAAAATACTATGCTGAGATCATTCATAACAAACTTAACTTACGTCTTTATATAACCATCATCCGGAAGTCTCACTGCTGGCAGTTCAAGCTCCTCAACAGCCCAACGTTTCAGCTCTCGACTGAGACTCCCCATCTTTTCAGACTTCTTATTTTAATAAATTATAACTACAGTCTCTCCTATCCAAATATCACATGCAGGACAAAACTATCACAGAAAAACGATGCATTCAAAATACGCGGGAGAACTTCTTCGCCTCCGTTGAATGTCCGACAGCTTCTGCGGATGCTGCCCCATACTGGTTGTTTAACGAAATTCATCATATATCAAGAGTAGAAATCATGATTTTAATGCATTGTTTACCATTCGTAAAACCAAAGTTACTGTAGCAAAACAATGTTTAATTTACCTTGGTTTTACTATAGCATTTTTTAAAAAAAAAATTGTAAAAACAATTTTCGTAAGAAGGGCAGCTCTTTCATTGTACCATTTGGGCAATAAAATTAATATTTTTGAGAAAAAATACTTCGGTAAAACTGATTACCCAACCATGAATAGTTTGAAAGGTATTCATGTAGTGTTCATGAAAGACGTCTTTTTAAAACCACGCACTGATACATTTGATAGGCGGGTTCACGGTTCATGCCTGAAAGAGCGAGTAGATGCGAATCACTTAAGAGCTCTCAGCAACTCTCATCGCACCATTGCTCTGTTGTTACAAATGTATCCTGGCGGTCTTCTTTCTTTTTTTTTTGGCTGTACCATGTTGCAGTTGATTCGCTGTTACAGTGATGGAACTTTGTTGGAAGAAGAATGTCAAGGGATGAACATCAACCACGGAAAGCCGCCACAAGACGGAGAATCGCCGTTTACCGTCAAACCAGAGAATAAAACCTTCAATGATTCAGAAGTGGGACAAACCCTTACCGGTAGTTTTCTCTTCTTTACTGGTATTATTACTAGTTGTTTATAATTGTTTTTAACTGAAAATTCTTAAATCAAGATAGATTTAGGCTTACTTGACAAGGAAAGTGACCTAAGATATAGACTTATTTTATGAAAGAGAATATAAGAATGAAGTAAGTTTGTTTAAAACAAGCAAAAAATCTGCATGCTAGTGGGGTAAAACAAATAGACTTGGATTAGGATTTCAAGAAAAAAACAAAATTCAAATTATTTTTTTAGCTAATTGGCAGATCAACCCCCCCCCCTTAGTCAACATTAATTAACTTACTTAATTCTTATTATAATTCCTTATATTGAATATTTAATATATTCAATTCTTATTATAATTATTTATATTTTTCCTTACATAAAACAATACACATAAAAGTCTATTTTTTGTTTACTTCCCAAATGGCTAAACTCATTCATGAAAATAGATTGGGAAGGCTACATTCAGTATACTCACATATAATGTGTAAAAAAAACATCAATGTACATCATCTCATAGCTTACATTTAATACAGGGTTTAGGGCAAAATGTCTGGTTTACCACGTCACATTGAAGAGCAGAGAAACATGCTAAGTAAAGATCATTAGGTGTAAAAGTATTTAAGGAAATGAACAAATGACAAAATACAATTCAAATAAACCATTGATCATGTAAGCAAACTACACAAACTAAGGTATAAAGTATAGTGGGCTTCTCAGGCCTACTGATTCTAAAATCTGTTGATTATCTGTTATTTTACTACAGTGCAACTTTCGGCTAATTCATCTCCGTTTATTGGCTTCATGTTGGAGGCTTTTAAGTGTGAGGAGTGTAAACCTGCTGGTACTTTTAGTCTCACTGACCCGAGCAATACTGTCCTCCTGTCCTGTGATGGTCAACCTGTGAGTGCTGTTGCGTTTTTTAATAGGTTTCTTACTCTTTTAATGGGTGTGTTAAATTCCAAATGCTATGGCTTCACAGCAGATTTTCCTTTTGTAAAATAATGCATGTTACAGTAAAAAGTAGGGCAGAAAAAGTTTCTTTTCTACTTGAAAGTAGAAAAGTAAATAGGCTTAATTTTAACGTCATGTTGAGAAGGGTTCGATTTAAATTGACAACACACATACACACAATACACTTGACAAAAACAAAACCTGCACTAACATAAGGAAATATATTTTTATTTATTAATCTTTGTTATACCATGGTCTTTTTGAATACTGGATTCTGATTGGCTGGAAGGTGTGCATTAAAACCCTTCACAGGTAGCTCCAGTAAGTTTGATTACATTTGAAATTTAACTGAGAAAATCACTGTAATTTTCACCTGTTTAATCTAAAATTTCACTGTAAACATCAATAAAAGATTTAACTTGGCAAATGACCATGGTATAAGCGGAATAATCCACAGCTAGCCGCGCATTAAAGGATTTTAATGCACTTCGCAGAGGCAACCACAGAGGTTCTTGGCCTCCACGTCGTGCATTAAAACCCTTTAACGCACGGCTAGCTGTGGATTATCCCTTACTTAATGTTAAAGGACCAGTGTGTAGTTTTTTGGAGGATCTATTTAAAGAAATGCAATATAATATACGGTACATAACTATGTGTTCAGATGTGTATAAAGACCTTACATAATGAAGCGTTATGTTTTTCTTACCTTAGAACAGGCATCGTCAACTGGCGGACTGCGGGCCGGATCCGGACCTTTGCTTCGTTTCATCCGGACCGCGAGACATTTAAAATTTGGACTCTTTCAGTTGTTTAAATTGAGCCGCGCGTCTACACAACGGAGAATCACATCACGCATACTCTCAGGGACATTTATGTAATTGATCTTTTGTCGCTATATCCTGCGATATCTTTTAGGTATAAACGCGCTTCATTTGAACCCTTTCCGCTCCGCGTGCGTGGCTTTTCTCACGCCAAAGACGCGCCGCATGAAGAGCAGCAGACACATGCTTATTTTAACAACACTAGTGCAGACACGCAGAGCAGATAAATGGAGACACAACAGTAAACAAAATGCAGCAATATTAAAGTATTTGTTTCTGTCTGTTTACTGTTTGCTATATGTATTCAACCTTTCAACCAGATTTGCGATATTTTATGAACGTTTTTATCTAGCCTACATTTAATCATTAGCATTATTGATCAGCATGTAAACATGTGTGTCCCTTTGAAAACCCAGGCTAAAGTCTCATAAACGAATTAATTATTAAATAACAAGCATCAAAGATTAATTTCAAGCATTAACTAAAATTTTAATCTTTGAAATGGCATTATTCAGTCAATATTGAATATATTGTTGTTGTATTTTCACAGAATATTCTGTAGGATGGTTTTATGTAGAAAACAGTAAAAAGACTCGCTGTGTTTTCACTAACAGGATCACATTTTGTTCTAATTGGGAATTTAAAGATAGAAGTAGTTCTGGTATGAAAGGCATGGAAAGGCTAATTTAGTAAGTAATGTTTTCTGTTCATGATGAGAGCAATTTAATTATTACATTAAATTTGTTGTTTGCAGCTTTTTTATTTACAAATATTAATGATCAGACTTCTATTAAGAGGGCATTCCCCTAAAGCCACAGAGCCTACAATACATACATACTGTGGATATCAAAATATAAAATAAATGGCCTCATAAAAGATCATAACTTTTATATATATATCCAAGTGGGATAAATTGATTAAATATTTATTTTTTGTTATTTAAAAAAAAACATTGTCCGGACCTTCGTTTGGAAGAAAGTATAAAGACTGGACCTCTTGGAACTTTAATTGAATACCCCTGCCTTAGAATGAGCTATTTCTATCTACATACAGCGCGGGTCCCCTTGCATGGAATGTTGTTGACATTCAAAAACCATGTTGTTTTTACAGTAGCTCTAAACAGACGAACAGCTCTACAGAACGCGTTTCGTAAATGTATTATTTCTTTCCGCAAAGAAGCGAAAACGTGACGATGTCCTCTCTCGGCCTCCGTAGTGCTTCGAAAGGGAGGAGTGAGTAGTTGGTTGCAATTCTCAACCGTACCCCTAGATGCCGCTAAACAATTCCACACAGCACCTTTAAGGAATACAGTTGTTTATTGTTTGTTTATGTAAGTTCATTGTGGCTTAATTAATGGTAAAAGTCTTCTTTTTTGTTCCGCCAACTAACATATTTGGCCAGTATTACAAAGGAAAATCTATTGTTAGGTTTTATCACCAAACTTGATTAACACACACTGCTAACAAACTGTTTACTTTGATGGTCTTTTTCAGGGCAGAGCTGTAAGTCATGCTGATAACTTGGATAAACATTCCATCACAGTAACATGGCATGTGCCTGAGGCAGGGACTTTCTACTTCAGGTAGTTTTTCCCCTACTAAAATTCTTAACAAACATGTACACATTTTGTTTAATTCAACTCTCCTTTTAGAGCTGCATTCACAAAGACCTTCAGTGACTTTTGGCTAAGAAAGCCAATAGCCAGACTTACAACAGCTGCACCCAGATCAACACCAACCACTGCACTCGCAACTGTAGAAACCACTGAGATCACAACAAATGGTATTTTGCAGAAATCACTGCAACCACAAGCAAACACAACTGCAGTCACTACAAACGGTATTTTGCAGACATTACTGCAAACACAAGCAAACACAACTGCAATCACAACAAACGGTATTTTGCAGACATCACTGCAACCACAGGCAAACACAACTGCAGTCACAACAAATGGTATTGTGCAGACATCACTGCAACCACAGGCAAACACAACTGCAGTCACAACAAATGGTATTGTGCAGACATCACTGCAACCACAGGCAAACACAACTGCAGTCACAACAAATGGTATTGTGCAGACATCACTGCAACCACAGGCAAACACAACTGCAGTCACAACAAATGGTATTGTGCAGACATCACTGCAACCACAGGCAAACACAACTGCAGTCACAACAAATGGTATTGTGCAGACATCACTGCAACCACAGGCAAACACAACTGCAGTCACAACAAATGGTATTGTGCAGACATCACTGCAACCACAGGCAAACACAACTGCAGTCACAACAAATGGTATTGTGCAGACATCACTGCAACCACAGGCAAACACAACTGCAGTCACAACAAATGGTATTGTGCAGACATCACTGCAACCACAGGCAAACACAACTGCAGTCACAACAAATGGTATTGTGCAGACATCACTGCAACCACAAGCAAACACAGCTGCAGTCACAACAAATGGTATTGTGCAGACATCACTGCAACCACAGGCAAACACAACTGCAGTCACAACAAATGGTATTGTGCAGACATCACTGCAACCACAGGCAAACACAACTGCAGTCACTACAAATGGTATTGTGCAGACATCACTGCAACCACAGGCAAACACAACTGCAGTCACAACAAATGGTATTTTGCAGACATCACTGCAACCACAAGCAAACACAGCTGCAGTCACTACAAATGGTATTGTGCAAAATAATACTGCTGCAGACACAATTAATTATTATGTTTTTCTATTTTATTATTTTTTAACAAAAATTTTGTAAAAGAAAAATCTCATTCAAAATTAACTTTCTTTGTTGATCTGAATCAAATGTGATCTGAATCATTATTTTTGAGAAGTTCAATTGTAGGGCCAAATGAAGAATGTACATATTTATTTTCTTATCTATGCTTCCTTCTTATTTCATATTTTATATGTTGTTGTTTCATTTTGCAACTTTACAATTCAAGTCCTGCATTTAATTTTGCTTCCTTCAATAAACCATTGAAAATCTTTGCACAAGACACAACATAACTGCAGATTTGTAAAATTCTTTGTTTTGAGTTGTTTTTGTTAATTCCCCTGTAGGTATGTAGTACATTATAAACATTCTCCATTTAAATTAATTAAACATAACAGTGCTGTATATGAAGCCTGCAGTTTTTTTGGCCTTCTTGACATACATTTTTATTGCACTACACACATATAACAAACTAAGACAGAATCGTCATAAAATCAGTGTCTCTTATGAAGTTGAGCCTAAACATTTAGTCCTGTCAATCATCATTAAGAGAGTATATAACCGGCAGTATCCACGTCACCCAGCGCCAATCCTTCCGGCATCCCTCCTCCTCCCCATCTCCAGCTTCTTAGCTTTTATTCTTCCTCTGTGCAGTTCTATTACAAGGGGAGTTATGCTCGAGCCAAGCCTTGGGTTCGTGCCATCTTCGAGGACAGCAAACCAAGTTTGTTTACTATTAATATGAAAGGTCTAATTTTCCTGATATTGTAGAGGATGAATCTACAGGACTGAGTGGTGCTGGCAACCTGATCTGTGAAGTTTAGCTGATTATCGATCACCACTCCCAGGTTTCTGGCCGTTCTGGAAGATGTGATGGTTGATGAGCCCAGTTGAATGGAGAAGATGTGATAGATCTTAGGGTCGAACGGGATTACAAGCAGGTCTGTTTTAGCAAGGTTCAGCTGCAGGTGATGGTCCTTCATCCAGAGCGAAATGTCGCTCAGGCATGCTGAAATGTGTGCAGACACAGTTGGATCGTCAGGCTGAAATGAGCGGTGGAGTTGTGTGTCATCTGCATAGCAGTGATAGGAAAAGCCATGTTTCCGAATGACAGAGCCAATGGATGTAATGTATACAGAAAAGAGCAACGGCCCAAGCACTGAGCCCTGTGGCACCCCTGTATCAAGATGTTGGGACTCAGAGACCTCACCTCTCCAGGATACTCTAAATGACCTACCTGAGAGGTAAGACCTGAACCATTGTAGCACCATTCCGGAGACACCCATAGACTTGAGGGTCGACAAGGTTAATGGTGTCAAAGGCGGAAGATAGATCCAGTAGGATGAGTACAGATGAGTTCGAGGCGGCTCTTGCCAGTCTCAGGGCTTCAATGACAGAGAGCAGCGCAGTCTCAGTGGAATGACCGCTCTTGAAACTGGCCTCAGCCTCTCTCTTCTTCTCTTCTTGTCCAGACTGCAGCCACAACACCTCAGCGGTTTGATAATGCCTGTACTTGTAGTCAGGACTTAGTTCAGCTGGAGAGGGAGAAACTATGTTTTGAAAGACATCAGAGAATGCCTAAAAGAAGCCAAGGAGAGGGACAACAATTTTCAACAGCAGCTCATTGAGCTCAAGAAGGCCAAGCTGGCCTTTGAAGAGAGGAGACTTGCACTGGAGGAGATGAAGTTGGCAAGGCCCTCCCTTTCTGTGCCAATTCTCTTGCCAGAAGAGTCAGGTAATATGAGTATTGTTCAATGGGGATTCATTCAGTTTCTGTCTTTTCTTGTGCAATCAGAAATGTTTTCTATATGTAGTTATGACTCATCCCACTGTACAATGTCTTTTGCAGGTCCTGGGGAACTGAATAACCCAAATTAATAAAACTATGTTGCAATGTTTTTGATGTCCATGTGTTTTTTGAACCACACAAGGCCTAAGGCCCTGTGAAATAGCATACAAATTCGGAGTTCTTCCAAGTGTTTCTGAAGTGAATTGCTAATGATTGATAATTATTTTCCGACATAAGCATGTAAGTACATATATTAAGGGTGACAGTAGCACAAATCTAGCCAATACATTTCTACAGGTACAGAAAAAATAAGTTTATTGCAGTTTTACCAGCACTGTTCTATGTATACATATTAAGAAGCACAACCTTTGGTCATTCCAAACAGAGGATATAAGGAAGACTTAAGGCCCAATCCCAATTCTATTTTCTACCCCTTCGCTTACCCCTTGCCCCTTCCTCTTGCCCTTGAAACAAAGTGGCAAGGGGAAGGGTTACAAATTTTCCGCTAAGAAATGGGACACCACTACTACACTGGTATACGTCATCATACGTCGTTGCTAGCTCCTAACGTTACATCAGAGGACATACACCGATGCACGGGTATATGACATAAAAATATATTTTCTAATTTCGTGCAATCAGTGCTGTCCACTAGCAAACTTTAGCGATTTTTTTTGCAAACGTTAAAAAAACATCACCGTAAATACAAACACAAGATTGAATGTAACATACATAAAATGAAAAATTGTCATAAAAATCCTTATTACTGAAAAAATTACTTACCTTTATGGGTCTGCTTGCTCGAGTGAGCAGCCATGTTGGAAATTTCTCTTAGCCCTTTGTTTGAAGTGAGGTTCCGAAAAATCTTCGTTTGAAGGGCTATCTGGCCCTTATCCCTACCCCTCCAACCAAAAGAGAATTGAGACACCCCTACCCCTTCACATGAACGTGCGAAAGTGTAGGGGTAAGGGGTAGAATTGGGATTGGGCCTTAATCTATACAAATTCTAAGCGTGCAACGCCATCACTTTCTTCAAGGCAGGGCCTAATGTGATTACTGAAATTGATGATAGGCAGTGGAATGTGTGAACATTATCACAGCCTGATAACCTTCACATGGTTTCTTCAAGTAAGTTAGGATAGTATATAGAGCTTACACCTCATTAGACTTGCAAAGCAAATCATGGCTGCTCTTCAGTTGAGGGTCAGAGAAAGACAACGACAGAGACGACCATGAAGTAGATTGGTGACATTAAATGCCTTTATCAGACAGCATCAAAACCCCTTGGATATCCTTGATGACATGGCTATAATTAGGAGATACCGTCTGCCAAGAGGACAAATAGCCCAACTGCCGAATAGCATTGGACCTCAACTAATGCGTGCCACCAGGAGAAATTTTGTCTTGTCCCTTACACCATCTGTGGATAGCCATGTATATGTATGCCGCAAAGGTTATGCAGCTGTCAACTGCCAGGTGATCTGTGAACATAAGGTTTTGATCACAGACATTGTGGCAAGGTGGCCCGGAAGCACACACGACTCCTACATGTTAACCAATTCATCTGTGGGTCAGGAGGCACAAAACACACAGGGACAGTGGAGGCTGCTTGAGGACAGTGGTTACCCACTGGGGCCATATCTCTTCACCCCTATGTCTAATTGTAGCGAGGAAGGCGGGACGAGAGCCGTGGGGCAGGAAGGCGGGGCCGGTGGTGAGTGATAATGAGTATCAGCTGAACGCGCACCGGTCCCGCATGCCTCTCTCCTCGGCAGTCCCGTCGCTCGTCCTCTTATGCTCCCTAGCTCCCCCGTGAGGCATGCGGGACCGGTGCGCGTACAGCTGATACTCATTATCACTCACGCCACCGGCCCCGCCTTCCTGCCCCACGGCTCTCGTCCCGCCTTCCTCGCTACACTAATCCTATGAATAACAGGGACACAGATTTCAATGAAGGACACCGTGTTGCACGTAGTATTGTGGAACGCACAAGAGGAAGGTGGAAGCTGCGCTTTTAGGCTATTCACCAGTCCAGCGGTGGTCTTCTGTTTGCTCCACAAAAGTGCTGTGCAGTAATAATAGTAACAGCTATGTTGCACAACATTGCGGTGCATATGAGAGGCGGTGGAGGAGTAGGAGGAGGACGAAGATGGCATGGGACCACACGATGAAAAAATCTCAACTCTGAGCAGAAAAGCGCTTGACGTCATGTGTGCTTTTTTCCATTGTCCAATTGAATGAGTGGAGAGGCGGGCCTTCCGATACGGTGACGAAACTTTACAGTTGATTGAAACGTCCGGAGACTGCAATGATGAAGGAGAAACTTGTGCTGGCTGACACTGGTTAACCGAGAAAGGTCCGAGCAAACGCCCTCTGCTTGTACCTTTTTAAAGTTTCTGATAATAAGACAGTTAACAGGAACTAGAGCGCTCGCGCTATAATCCTTGACTGACAGGACAGCTGTTTTGATGGTTACCTAGCAACATAAAAAACGCTGCGCGCTTCTCTTTTCAAAGAGTCAACCAAAAGAGCAGCGCAGCGCGCCTCGCGTTTTCGAACATGAAAAGCGCGTTCTGTGCGATCGTACGCTTATGCTCTATGGATCATCAGTACTGTTGCACGTTCTCGTTATGCTGTATTGCTATGGGTCATCTTGTTATGCTCTATCGCAATGAATTTGTATAATTTTTGCGCGTTCTCGTTATGCTGTATTGTTCTCAATGGTATGTGTGATTTCACACGCAAGAAAATATTTATACCGAAAATAACATTGTATTTAAAGCAAAAATACTCGACTAAAGCAAATAAAAACAAAACAACTGCCCCTCATCCTCTGAGGTGCCCCTCTCAACCCCAACCCCACCTCCGGGCAGGCATCTATTAAAGGTCCTCGCTAAAATATGTCTGTTAACCCTCAGCTAAACATCCTCTGATTCTGCTTATCCGCTCCGTGTTTTCCCGCTCGCTCCCCAGTATCAGACAGTCTCTGTCCGCGCGCTGCATGTAATGTTTTGCTCCTGGTTTTCTATTATTGGTGCTAACTGCTAACAACTTGTACAAAATATCCATGTTCTCATAAGAAAATGAGAATTCTTGTCAAATCAAATTGTTGTATCGATCTGATATAAATAACAACAAATTTGCAGTTATTGGCACACTTGGTAGAAAATGTCTTCACAAAGCTGACAGTTTGTCACACTGTAACTACTGTGCAGTACATTCACCATTATCTTTCTTAGTTTAAACCAGTAATCTATAATATATCATATACTGTAAATTATGAGGAGCCGTTTAGGCCTTAATTATTGAAATGACTCTTACAAACACTTGTGAAATAAAAATATCGATCGAGCTTAGTGAAATTCATTCATACGTGTATGGAGGACTAAACCTGCAAAAACTATAAATAAATGAATGTATAAATAAATAAATATATAAACGAATAAATGTAATAATATGAAAATAAATACAGGACTGAATGGTTTGATAAAACAAAATAATTCGTTTTAGCTATTATTGATCTTAGCTTTAACTTTTCTTTTCATTTTTTAAATTAATTTATTATTTTTTGTGTCCATTTTTAATTATTTTTAATTATTATTATTTTTTATTTTTAGATTATTTTATTTATCATTTCCTTTTATTTTTACATTTATTTATTTATACGTTTATTTATTTTTATATTTATTTATTATCGCATGTATTTATTTCCACTTTTATTTATTTATTCTTGTATTTATTCTTACTTTTCTGTGTCTTGTATGATAATTAGATGGGTTGGTCTTGCCTACTATTGGTTCAGCGTAGATTGAAGCGTTTGATCGATTACTCTTGACTTGTTTTGGACTAACGTCACGTCACTCACTGATCGTTTGCTTCGTGTATAACGTTAAGTAACTATGTCGGGCGCACAATTAGCTAGAGAGTTACAGCATTTAGCCAATGAAGTCGATAACCATGCATCAAATGACTGTGTGTCATTCAGATTAGATGCATTTATTGATGATTTATTACAGATTGACGGCGAGATAAATGACAAAGTTCTCCCTCGGTTGTTAGCCTCTTTGCAGCACATTCAAAGTCTGTGCGAGTCAGAGGGTGCTATGGTGGCGTTACAGTTCAACTGGTGAAAATCATAAAGCACAAAATGTAATAAGGTTTAACTACACAGATGAGCTTGTAAACCGAAGTCGCAAGCTAACGCTTTGTCAAAGTGATAGTTATAAGCAGCCTTTCGGTTAGAAAAAGCGTAAAGATTTAATGTAACATGATGTAACATAATGTAAATGAATTGAGACATAGTGAACTTAAGTCACAAGTTAACACGGTAGTAATGAGCATCGTTCTTTCACTACAGGGGCCATCAAATGGAAACCATTCCTTCTAAAAAGACGTGGTTACTAAACGGTACTCGTAAACTACATTCCATAAGAGATAAATAACACAGAGGTCACAAGTTAAAACGGGCATATTCCCTTGATTCATCCAGCTGCATATTGTTGTGTGACATCTTGATATTATTGCAAAGATCCGCAGCAGCTAGCATTGCGAAATAGCTTAGTGTGATTGTTACCGTAGTGACACGCTGCCTCGCTTTATTGTATGGGTACGAATCCCGTGTCAAATCGCTTTATTTATTTTTTCACCTCGCTTCAGCCGTTACGGGCGATCATACCAATAATTTGCAATCTTAACAAGAATGTCAAAATCATGTAACAAGAAAGTCTGTGTTTATTAGACATCTTAATATCAAGTCGTCTTGTGCTTTCAGAATCGACGAATCTGCTGAGGTCGTTCATGCACCTCTTTGGCAGAGGACCTGTAACCGGAACTTGGTCACCACCTTAGCACCCCCTGACTCGCACAGATTTTGAAGAACTTTGTCATTTATCTCGCCGTCAATCTGTAATAAATCATCAATAAATGCATCTAATCTGAATGACACATAGTCATTTGATGCATGGTTATCGACTTCATTGGCTAAATGCTGTAACTCTCTAGCTAATTGTGCGCCCGCCATAGTTACTTAACGTTATACACGAAGCAAACGATCAGTGAGTGACGTGACGTTAGTCCAAAACAAGTCAAGAGTAATCGATCAAACGCTTCAATCTACGCTGAACCAATAGTAGGCAAGACCAACCCATCTAATTATCATACAAGACACAGAAAAGTAAGAATAAATACAAGAATAAATAAATAAAAGTGGAAATAAATACATGCGATAATAAATAAATATAAAAATAAATAAACGTATAAATAAATAAATGTAAAAATAAAAGGAAATGATAAATAAAATAATCTAAAAATAAAAAATAATAATAATTAAAAATAATTAAAAATGGACACAAAAAATAATAAATTAATTTAAAAAATGAAAAGAAAAGTTAAAGCTAAGATCAATAATAGCTAAAACGAATTATTTTGTTTTATCAAACCATTCAGTCCTGTATTTATTTTCATATTATTACATTTATTCGTTTATATATTTATTTATTTATACATTCATTTATTTATAGTTTTTGCAGGTTTAGTCCTCCACATACGTGTGCCTGAAATACCTCTTACAAGCACTAGTGAAATAAAAATATCGATCGAGCTTAGTGAAATTCATCCACATGTATTACTGAAATACTTCTTATAACTGCTAGTGAAATTCTCAGAGGCGTGAAATGATAAATATGGGCCCAGGTTCACTTCTGATTTCCTGGGCAAGAAAAGCCATACAAGCATTTAATGGTAAAATGTAAAATATCACTACAACTACAGCATATTTCACACATTGTAGGTAGTATTGTGCTGCATGCCTCTTGGCAGACATTTTATCCAAAGAGACCTACGTAGAGTAAATCAAGATATACATCTGGAAATCAAACCCATGATTTTCACCATTTTGATACAGAGGCCATGTATCGGCTATGGGACCCATATATTAAACATAGATAACATAGATAAACATTTGTTTTCATTGTTGTTGGGTTTTCTGTACCAAACTGGATGAGCCCGTTGGGCTCATGGAGTCAAGGGCCCTTGGGCACTGACCGTAGGCTCCACACACACAGCCATTAGATGGCACCACGAATTCATACAATGCAGTCGGCATTAAATCGCATGTAATAATTGTATTTGAAACGCAGCATTTCGCAGTTTTTTAACGAGGACATTGCAATCTTTGAATGGCAGCTTTTAAATGTTTACTTATAGCAAGGAAATGTATAATACTATCCGGTGGACGGACAGCAGTGCTGCTAGGTAGGCCTATAACAGTTAACCCAAATCTTAAGCTACTGTAAAAAACGATGCATTCAAAATAAGGCAAGAGAACTTTCTTCGGATGTGTCTGATATCAGACACTGCAGACGGCTGCCCCACACTGGTCGTTTAACGAATATCATCATATTTTTTCAAGTTTAAAATGGGACTTGCTTAAAACGGACTTACTGCCCTGTAATAAATATTTTAGAATAGTATAAAAAGCAAAAATATAGTTTCGCATATGTAGTTAACGTGTATTAAATGACGTCTCTCTAAATACACGCATTGACACATTTGATAGGCGGGTTAAAACATTTGAAAGGCGGGTTCAGGCAGTAGCCTATATGGAACAGTGAAAAGGTACGAATCATTTCAAAGCTCTCAAAGGTTCTCGTCACAGCGTTGCTCTGTTATTTCAAATGAACCCAGGGAGTATTCTTTCTCTTTTATTTGGCTGTGCCATGTTGCAGTTGATTTGCTGTTACAGTGATGGATCTTTATTGGAAGAAGAATGTCAAGGAATGAACATCAACCACGGAAAGCCACCACAAAACAGCGAATCGCCGTTTACCGTCGATCCAGAGAACGAAACCTTCAATGATTCATACGTGGGAAGGAACATTTCCGGTAGATGGGCAACAATTATTTTTGCATATGTGATTTTGACATTAAAATAATGATATAATAATTCGGAAATAGAACAAAATATTAACGTTATAGACTTTCTTTCTTTCTTTCTTTCTTTCTTTCTTTCTTTCTTTCTTTCTTTCTTTCTTTCTTTCTTTCTTTCTTTCTTTCTTATTAATACTGCTATATCATTAAATTAGAAATATAAAATAAGCCTTAGCCTATTAATAACATAAGCAAAAGCCTATTAATAAACATATTATTTTTCTTTTAAATTAAGGTAATGTACGTATTTTAATGAAGGAAAATAGCAAAAGAGAAATTTAAATAAAACAAAATAAAAAAAGGTTTCTTTCTCCCACGTATGAAAATTACACAAACACAGATTTTAAGGTATAGTGGGTTTTAAAGGCCTACCAAATCTAAAATGTGTTATTGTTTATCTGTCATTTTTTCACAGTGGTGCTTTCAACTACATCATCTCCGTTTAATGGTTTTATGCTGGAGGCTTATGAGTGTGAGGGGTGTAAACCTGCTGGGACTTTCAGTTTGACTGACCCGAGCAGCACAGTCCTCCTGAAATGTGATGGCCATTCTGTGAGTTCTCTCACTTTTTAAAAAGGCTTCTTACACTTTAATCACACTTCAATCTAAATTGCAAATGCTTTGGTTTTCCCAACCCATTTTATTTTTGTAATACAATGTATTTTTGGAGTGAGACAGGAAACTCAAGAAGAATGTAGGGCAATACATTTACAACAACAAATTTAGGTCGGGTCGATGTATTAAGAAAGTGAGTTAAAAAAATGTTCAAACTTCAGTTCACCAACAAACATTACCTAATGCGTCAGCTAACATGAACTAAAAATGATTAGTGTATATTTGTAGCCTTTATTAATCTTAGGTAATGTTAATACAATTCTCATTGTTCATGTTAGTTACAGTTTAGAAACAGATTAATAAACGCTGTTGATGTTTTGTCCATTGTTAGTATGTTAACTAAAGTAATGATAAAAATGTAACTTTACTGTAAATTAATGATGAAAATACTGTACTGTTTACTTATATGGCCTTTTTCAGGACAGAGCTGTAAGTCACAGTAATAACTTCAATAAATATTCCATCACAGTAAAATGGCATGTGCCTGCGGCAGGAACCTTCCACTTCAGGTACTTTTTCTTTTTAACAAAATAATAGAACTCTATAACCATTTTTTTCATGCTTCATGTTGTATTCATATTAAAATGCCAGAATTTTTGCACCTTAATGGACTTTCCATTTAGAGCTGCATTCACACAGACCTTCAGTGTCTTTTGGCTAAGAAAGCCGATACAAGCTACAACAGTAGCACCCACAACAACCACTCAAGCAACCCCTTCAGAAACCAATGCAGACACTTCAATCACTGCAACCCCCACCACAAGTACCGCTTTTACCACTACATATACCACTGGAACAGATGCTGCTACCACAACCAACAATACAGGCTCCACTGCAGGTACCACTGCAATCACAACTGCAGAAACCAATGCAACCAACAATGCAGGTACCACTGCAATCACAACTGCAGAAACCAATGCAACCAACAATGCAGGTACCACTGCAATCACAACTGCAGAAACCAATGCAACCAACAATGCAGGTACCACTGCAATCACAACTGCAGAAACCAATGCAGGTACCACTACAATCACAGCTGCAGAAACCAATGCAACCAACAATGCAGGTACCACTGCAATCACAGCTGCAGAAACCACTGCAATCACAGCAAATAGTACTGCAGATACAAGCAAACAAAACAATACAAACTGAAACAATAAAAAAAGAAAACCGGGGCAGCTATCACAGCAGGCACCATTGCAACCACAAACAGATACAACTGCATTCACTGCAAGAACCACCACATGTTCTCCTTTCAAGTTTTCACTTCTCTGCATTTAAAATGCAGTAATTTCAGTACTCAATGATCTGCATTGTTTTTGCAGGACCAAATGAAGCATATACATGTTAATTTGTTCTTGTTCATGCTTCCTCATTTTAATATTTCAGTTTTATATGTATATGTTGCAGTTCACGTTTTGATTATCTTTACACTTTAACCATTACAAGTCCTCTGTATAACTGTACCTCTATCAAAAGCATATTTTAAAAAGTCTTTCTATGTACAGGACAAAAGAAGATATCAGTGTTTATTTGTTATGTGGTTCTAACACTTAACTTTTGTTTTAATTTACCTGTAGTCACACCACTGTCTCCGGTGCCTATGGATTATGTGGTATGCACATTATTTGCATTTTACAAATCTAATAAGTCTTGCAAGGCTATCTTGCCACATTCTTTAATTATACAAGCCTGATCTCACTGGAGTTCAAAACTGTTTTACAAGGCGAGTTTATATGTATTCGTACAATGTTAATCTTACAAAAACATATGATTAAAAGAAAAAAGCTAAATTGAAGCGCTACCCCTAACTTGACAGTCACTGGAGTGAAAACGAATCGTACTAAAGCGCATGAAGGAGATTGTTCAAATTGGTACAAATCAGTCACCTCGTAAAATAGTTATGAATTGCTGTGAGATTGTGTTGGATTTTACCTCGATCTTTAGTCCATAAATCAACTGCTTTAGTTAATTAATTTGTGTATATTATGTTTTTTTTAACTTTGCATTTGTTTGTCTTTTTGTTTATATTTGCACACTACACATTTCAGAGATGTGTTTTAGCACTGTTATTGTTCAGTCGTCTGTGCTTTCTTGGTGGATGGTCTGTCCAGTTCATTACACCTGTTCAGAGAAATGTAAGAAATTAAGTGTCTTAAAATGCACGAAAAACATTTTTCATATCTGCCATTGAAGTACCAAGTCTGTTTTTATAACTGACACAATGTCATCACTTGCATTAGACTCCTATCTCTTCGATTCATCCAAATTACTGTATATTTAGTAACTTTTACAGATGGCAAAAACTGTCTCTCTTCACAGGTCGCCAAAATTCTGTTTGTCCTTGAATTAGCATCCAAAATTATTGCTTTCATCCTCGTATTGATAAGAGCCAAAAAAGTAAGAAATTGCATTTCTGCCATTATATATTTTATATTATATTAATATCTTATAATTGTTGCCTAATTTAGTAGATAAAATTTCAAGTGATCACAATTTTTCTCCTTTATGAGCATTTTTTAGTACCCATCTGTGTGGCAGTGTGCTGGTTTCAGGGTTGAATTTACTGCTTTGACAGGGATTGCCATGGTTTTAAGTTTGCTGCACACCATCACTATTTTCCTTTTCTGTGGACCAAGCCATGAGTTGTGAGTGTTATCTTTAAATGTTATACAGCTTTTTGCAGGCAGAGTATACAGGGAGTTTTATGTTTGTATTCAGATCAGCTCATATTACTGTGACCTGCATTATCATTTCTGCATTTAACTGTGTGTGTGTTGAACTTTAATTATAGAAGGAAGTGTTGGCTTTGTGCTGCCATAGTGGTTCATCTGCTAAATACTTGCATCACAAGTAAGGTTATGCTTTTCACAGTCCTTATCGGTGCATACAATTTCTGTTCATATTTTGTACAACTTACCATTAACGTAAAGTGAATAGGTTTTTCCAGCTTAGCTATATGTTGTTGAACTTACTTTTATCTACAATTTTAAATATTATAATATTTTAGGCAAAGGTGATCATGTCAAAGACTTTTATTAAAATGTATTTTACTGTTCCAAACCTGTAATTTTGTTTCTTTGCTCAAAGCAATTGTTTATTTACTTCCACATTTAGTGTTTGGCATAGGTGTAAATATAAACTACATTTATAATAACATTTAAAAATGTGCTGCAGTATCAATACACAATTGTTCTCTTATTCTCTTATCCACCTGTTTTCCCTCATCTCTTTTGTTTCTGTTTGTACTCTCATTTTAGCTGCTACAATATTTGTTGGAGTGTGGTGTTTTCAAGGGCGCTGGCTACCAATTTTAATGGGTGCTTATGTAATTTGGGAGATCTTGCTTCACCTGATCTCACTTAGGTGTGACCAAATAGAAAAAAAACAGATAAGAAGACACACTGGAGGTAAAAACATTGACTCACTTAAGATTCTAGAGAAAAATCCTCCACCTAATGCTTGTTACTATATTTAGTAGACTTTATACAGAATACTATTTGTGATTAGTCATACTCTCAGAATGATTTTTCAAAACGTATGAATTTGTCATATTTTACTTTTTTCCTATGTTATATCATACTTTTGTGTGAACTTCCACCAGCTATTTTCTCTGTTAAATGTATTTAATCTTATTTGATTGCTTTTTTTTACCTCAGCAGGAATTCAGAATCAGGGTATGAGAAGGAGGGTAAGTGAACTTTTCATATATTATCCTATACTTGTAGAAAACAATTCCAGTTCCAGTTTACTAAATGCTCAATGTAAACATTATACTGTTGTTCTTTTATAGGATTCGAAATAACACTGTCATATCACACATTTTCAATTTGTTTTCTTTGCAGATACTCCAGTCGATCGTTTTAGGCGTTTTCTCTGTTTTTAATATAATGTTTACAATTGCACTTATAACAGGAGTCTTTGTGACCTCCATGGTATTGGGACTAGATTGACTAGGACTTAAATTAGGACATTTAGGCCCGGTTACATAGACAAGGCTTAGCTTAAACCAGGACTATGCCTTAGTTAAATTAGGTTATTTAAATCGCTTTTATTAAAATGTCTTACATAAAAATATTAATTACATATTAAAAATATGTCAGGGCAATTTATTTTCCGTTAAGACAGCTCAAACTTTCATTTTAGTCTGGGACTAATCCTAAACCTTGTCTGTGAAACCGGGCATTAAATAGTTACAAACATGCCTTACAAATAATTGTTATTTGTGTGCATTTTAAGACAAAACAATGGCACAGATATATTTTTAGATATGTCAGTGCAGCTGTCTAGTCTTAAGTCCTGTATGGGAAACTACCCCAAAGTCTTTTTGTATGATGAAAGCGTTCTGATATTGATAATCTGCTATTTATCTATCTATCACATTACTGTATATTTACATATTTCCCCCTAGATCTCTACTTTTTCGTTGTTTACAGTTTTTTGTGGGTTATTACAGTAAAATGTAATTATTTAAAACAGAATTTAGCTGAAATAAATGTGCATAGATTTGTCATTTACTAATTCACAATGTGCTACTTTACGAAGCTTTTTGATAGAAACTGTGAAGTTAACTCTTAACCTAAAGTAAGCTGCACATTGGCATGTTACATGTGTATGATTTGAAGCAAGAATATAAAAGGTGATGATGAATCGTGGCACAATAAATATTTTACATGTATTTGCAACTTTTCAAATCAGAAAAGTTTTTAAATGATAGCATGTTGGTTCATGCTTTTAAATCTTGCTGTCTAAACAATGGTCATAGTCCTTTTTGCCATCATCTAAGAACTCTTTTCCTGAGCCGGTGGACTTGAGTGCTGATAGTATTATAAATGTAACAAAATTGTGCAGCATTCCCACATAAAGTGAAAAAAGTGAAAGTGACCTATTTGTCACCCGAAATGTGACCTCTGCATTTAACCCATCCAGTGAGTAGTGAACACACGTACATCCGGAGCAGTGGGCAGCTATCACTGCAGCGCCCGGGGAGCAACTTGGGTTAAGGTGCCTTTTCTCAAGGGCACCTCAAGTCGTTACCCGCCGGCCCGAATCGAACCGGCAACCTTCCGACTCTCTAACCATTAGGCCACGACTGCCATGTAGATCTGCAATAAACATTATTTAGTAAAGTTCACCAGTTCATACATAGATATTCTGACAAAGTAGTGCTTGAATACTGAAAACTGTGCAAAGAAATATATTGGAATATTATCTGACATTTCCTGGTGTGTAACTTCTCACAGTAATAAATTACTTTCTGTTTATCTTCCTGGTTCACTGTAATTTTAATCTCACTGGCACAGACCAACAGATTTATAACAAATCACATTTTTGTTGTTAAAAGCCCTTTGAACCTTTAATGATCTCTTTACCAATCACTTCCATCATAGTGAGTTCGCTGGAATTGTTTACAGCACCCGAGTGTTGACTTAAGTGTCAGAACACTCAAATAAAAATTACACCCACAGAATTCCAGATAAGCTCCTCGGCCCCCGTTCACACAGTTCTAGGACATTTCCTACCTACTCTGTGGTTTTTAAAACAACCTGATAATCTGATCATGCCCTTTATCAGACCATGAAAGTATTCACACACAACTCTGTTGAACACATTTTACCATTCTGCAGATTTTGTCTGAGCGTGTAACATTATACCTGGCACTGAGGAGATAACTCACAAATGCCATGATGTACCTTAACATAAAAAAGGACTGGCACTTATTTAGTTTCATATGAAACCTTTTGAATTCCAAACACCTGTTGCCTAGATGCTGTTAAAATGGACAGTAACCTACAAATAAAACACTGTTAAAGGCGGGGTGTCCGATTTCTCTTAGCCGTTGTTGATGTTCAAATCACCAAAACAAACACATCCCTAACCCCATCTTTCGCTTTCGTCAGCAGCTAATGTCCGTTCTGTGCACCTTACTGCTGATTGGCTGCAAGGTTGTTTTGGTACTCAGCCCGACTCAGTTGGCTAAAGCGTAATTCAGAAATCGGTTACCCCGCCTTTAAGTTACCCTTATCAAACTCCAGGACAAGCCAGGGCAAGGTATCTACCTTCAACTGTACGTTCATCTAATATTTTTTAAATTACAAATAAATTCTATAAATTATACACACCTTTAAAATATCTAAAGAGGCAAGAAATTTGATGTAATTGGCTAAACAACATGGCAAGAGCAGAAAACTCACAACAAGATAACAAATTAGTTGTTTATATTTGATCTTATAGTCACACAAAAATACAACAATCAAGCAAAACAAAATTTTCATCTGTAAAAATCAAGCTTGGATTTAAAGAGTTAAACTTTCAAAAATTCAGTGCAACAGTTTAAACATTAACACAAGTACAAGGAAATGCTGTACAACTAATTCATGAGCGGATTTATACTGGATCTCACATGCTTTTGAATAAAGCAAAAGCACTGATGAAATATTATCAAGTGCTTGCCATCACACATGGTTGAACATGGTGTTCTATGGTTTTCACATATTAACAGAAACAAAATATAAACAAATACAAAAGCATTTTTATAAAATGTTAATAACAAATAAATCTTACAGTTGTCCTTTAAAAACTTCTTTGGAATGAGAATTTTCTTTTTGTACATTTATGTGGCCGCAATGCCACAAAAGTTTAACTCAAAATTGTACAAAATATCAAAGGAGATTTTGTGCCTTCCAGTTGGGGGTCTAATAGGTTTCAATCAGGCCTCACAGCCCTGCTGTTCAATCTTCTCCTCCGCAGACACCGGCAGGATGACGTGAGAGATTCTGCTCCACAGTCCACTTAGTTTGTCCACGTCCATTTGATTAAACACAGCTGACTTATCTGAGGAGACAAACTTCTCTTTTATCTGATCGTATACCATGTCCTCTACGGCACTCAGACTGGTCCCTGGGTCTATTTTATCCACTGACACCATCACAGTGAAAGCCAGAAAAACTTTTTTGTAAGCTGCATTCTCGTGGTCACAGTAACGATAGAATATGAGCGTAGAACCAGGAGGAAGCTCTTCGAAACGGTGGACAACGGCTGCAGTTTCATTACCTTCAAAAGCTTTCCTCAGAGCTGTATCAATGTCCAGTTTGACCTGGTCACTATTTTGCGTAGTTTTGGTAGTCCCATCGATTTCTAAGATTGAAGATTTGTTGAGGGAAGTGGAATATGCTGTGGCTAAGCTTCGTGCAAGACAAGCCAATGTCCTTTCTGCCCCCAAGCCCGCGGTCAGAATCAAGCTGACTGGTTCAGTTGGATTGGCTGTCTGCAGGTGACGCTCAAGATGTTTCGCAGTCCTAGTCCAAAGCACGGAGAGCTGACTTGGAAAAAGTAGCTGCAGGGCAGCTATCTCTATCTTGAACTTCTCCTTAATAATCGGCTTGACCACATCAGTTCTAAGCAAAGAGGACTGATAGGCACACAAGCTCAAAGCCAGCAATACTATTGGTATCAGAGACCACTGCAGAAGTTTACACACGTACCACATACAACCTAGAAAGAACAAGAATTTCTGAATTTTCTGGTGGAAAAAACAATTATAAGGATAAGCGGTCGGTGAAAAAAAATACCTCTAGAGCTGGAAGCTGGACTTGCTCTTGAGTTGAGCGATACCTTAAAATTTTTCAGTTCTTCAAGAAGAGATTCGTCAAATGAGTGACAAGCATTTATTTAACACACGAAAAACAAGTTAGTAAAAATATAGGTTTTTACCAGCATTTTTGAGCTGAGGGTCTTTTTGTCTGATGGGACGGTTGTTTGTGTGGTGTACCGAAAATATATAGGGTTCAGACTGTTGGCACCTGTGCCCACTCTCAGGAAGTGAACCTCTGAAGGCACCTGCGAAAATTCAATCTCTAATCTTGTAACATATAATTGTAGCATAATAACAATAAAAGTTATTGTCTTAATGTGTACATGTGTGCTAATTTAGTAAAACCAACACTAAATAAACTAAACTGCTAAATAACTAAAATTGCTACAATAGATTAGAAATAGAAATTATTAAAAAATTATGAACCTCTTGTTTTCTCATTTCTGTGGTCCAAATATTTTATGTTACTTCTTCTTTCGAACCCCTCTAGGTTCTCCAATGTTTTGAGCTGAACAGGTACAGCACCCAAACTAGAGGACTCTGCAAAGAAATATTTAAATGAACTTTGACTGACATTTATGATTTACTATAAATAAACGTTATTTCGAAACATTTATTATTTTTGTGTAAACTTTATTTGTGTAAGCAAACCTCTAAATGTAGAGTAATTTGATGTCTGACCCATTTTGGGTTTGGGTAGCTCAGGTTCCACAGCCTTATGAATGGATCTTCGGCTCCTCAGAACCATCTTGGGTTGTAGATTTTCTTCCTGTACATCTGCAGCATACTTGTCATCTATTATGGACTTAACTAAGGACCCCACAGATATATATATATATATATATATATATATATATATATATAATGTCAACTTTCAAAACAACCTAACTTATTCTAACATCTCAAATAGGATCTTACATTTCAGGTCCTGCTCAGCCTCTTCATCCGAGTTCATATCTTCATCCTGGTCCATATTCTCATCCATCTCCACATCTGCTTGATCTCCATCACCCCTGTTATTTCCATACCCTGCCTCATCGGGCTCCTGAAGCTTTTGGACCTTAACAGGGGATTCTGTGTTGGTTGAATTGAAGAAAATCAACCAAAAACACACATAGATGTTATATCTAAAAACAAACCCTTGCAAAAATTAACCATGTTTTTTTTTTTTGTGGTACAAGTGTAGTAACCATGGTTTTTGGTGGATTGATTACTTTGGGCAAAACCATGGTTTTACTACAGTAACCATCATTTACTATGGTTTTTACAAAAAACATGGTTTTCAAAACCATGGTTATTTTGTGATAACCATTGTTTTACTACAGTAACCATGTTTTTTTGGTTTTAACTGTAGTAAAACCATGGTAAATTTTCGTAAGGGAATTTTATATTCGTTCATTTGCCGTACCGTCATCGTCTTTCTCTGTAAGGATCTTCGTCTCCTCGGATCCATTGACAGCTCGCGATAGCGCTTCCTCTTCCATCACCTTCCGGGTTCTCTTTAAAGGAGGTCTGGGCTTAAGATCAGCACTATAGAAATCTAAAGAGGAAAATGTATTAAGCTATTAACTTCCTGCGACCTTTCTGTGCATGTATGTAAATAAACGAATTTTGTTAGTTTGTCAGTAACCAGAAAGAAGTTAAACTATTTTCAGTTCAGCTCTAAATAATGACAGATGGTTGTAACGTTACGCGATGACCGTCAACTACAACAAATACAAACTATGGTCATAATAAAACCTTGTAAATAACAATTACACAGATTATATGTTTAAATAATTTATTTAATGCATGAAAAGTACACAAATTGTTCAGCTCAAATGCTCAAGCTAATCAGTAAGTTTCCGTCCCGCCCATTTTCAGCTGACATACGTTTTTTTGGATGAACAAACCTGTTTTGGATGATTGTCTGGTGGTTCTCCTTCTAGTTTTAGATCGATCTTCATTAGAATCACCCGAATCCATTTGTTTCATGTCAAATCATGCCACTCGCTCGAAACTTTTACCGTTTCGTAGCTGCTGAGACCGGAAGACGAAACTTTGATTAAAGGTTTTTGTCGGAGCGGTTTTAGTGGAACACACTTCACCCGGAAGCAGTTATCAATCCTAGTTAGTTTCTCTTTCACAAGTCACTGCAAAGATTTTTCTCACCAAGATCCATTAATTTTGAACTTAATGACACGTCGACAGAACTTGAGAGAAGAATGTGTATTTATTAAGGCACTGTTGTTTTCTCTATTAAAGCCATGGTTAAAAATTAACAAAATAATAATCATAGACACCAAGTACAACTATTTCCCAATGCAATCCCTGGCCAACCAAATAGATTAAGAACAACCTTCATTGACGTTTAAAACATAATTTAGATACAAACATTCTGAATGGGAAAAAAAAAACATTTCCTTCTGTTTAAAGCACTCAGATTCATAATAAATCAATATCATGCGTTTAATATGTTAAATGAACAATTCGGAGGGTCATCATCCACACAGAAGCACACAACAACTCAAATAAACAATTGTTTGTATCCAAAGTATAGAGCCCTCTTTTAAGAGGCAAATTAGTTGAATATTTCAAGTAGTAATTTGTGCAAAGAGTCTAAACGTCCATGAACTATTTTCAGAATGATTCACCCTCAGACCCACAGCCCTGCTGTTCAATCATCTCCTCTCCAGCCACCGGCAGGATGAGGTGAGAGATTCTGCTCCACAGTCCACTTAATTTATCCACGTCCATTTGATTAAACACAGCTGACTTGTCCGAGGAGACAAACTTCTGTTTTATTTGCTCAAGTACCATGTCCTCAATTCCAGCTAGAGAGGCATTATAAGGGATTTCCACTAACGCATCCAGCATAACAGTAAACACCAGAAGGACCTTTTTATAAGCCGCATTTTCATGGTCGCAGTAACGGTAGAAGATGAGAGTAGATCCAGGTGGGAGCTCCTCAAAGCGTTGTATAACTGCCGCAAGCTTCTCACCCCCAAAGGCTTCCCTCAAATCACTATCAATGTCTAGCTTGACTTGGTCACTGTCTTGCGACGTTTTGCTTTTTCCATCAATGTTCAGAACTGAAGAATTAAGAGCACCGGAAAAGGACTCAGCCAAGCGTTGAGCCAGACAACCGAGCGTTCTTTCGGCGCCATAACCAGATGTCAGAATCAGACTGACTGGCTCAGTGGGGTTAATAGTCTTTAGGTGGCGGCTGATATGAATCTGACTTCTCTTCCAGAGCTCTGGACGCTGATTTGGAAAGCTAGACTTAACTTTTTCCATTCTTTCGATGAACACATCCACCACATCAACATCTTTTTGCACAGGTGGGGTTGAGTAAGAAAGCTGATATAGCAAAGCAAAGAACGCAAATACCACCGCAAGGGCAATAAGAATCCACCGATCCCTTTCTGTAAAGGAAGAAATTATTGAGTGAAAATGAGTAAAACAACGATAAAAAAACTTCTTTATGACACATAATGGGGTAGTTTCCCGGATTGGGATTAGTTGAAACCAGGACTAGACTAGGCCTTAGTTTAATTTGAAAATTTAAGTATTTTAACAAACATGCCTTACAAAAAAAACATTACTTGTGTGCATTTTGAGACAGCACAGAGGCACTGATGTATTTTAAGATATGTCAGTGCAAGCTGTAACATTTATTTTAGTCTTGGACTAGTCTAAACCCTAGAAACCGCCCAAATTAGTTTATGCAGTATGGTCCGCATGCAGGGGAGAATTTAGTATCATTCCTTTGTCTCTCCAGTGGGAAATTACCTTCTTTTCTCTTAGTGGATTCATTGTCCTCCTGTATATCATCCTGTTCGTGCACATGTATTTTATCCTGTTCGCCCTCATGTTCGCCCTCAGGTTCGCCCTCAGGTTCGGCCTCAGGTTCGGCCTCAGGTTCGGCCTCAGGTTCGGCCTCAGGTTCGGCCTCAGGTTCGGCCTCAGGTTCGGCCTCAGGTTCGGCCTCAGGTTCGGCCTCTTCTTTCTGTCCAATCAACCCTGTATGTCAAATACCGAAAAGTATATGGTGTTTTATAAAATGAATATACAACAATACACATCTGAATTCAAATATAGTACACTTACTACCCTGTCTTTTATTGATGTTATTTAATAAAGAAGCACCAGTTGGGTCAACTACTGCATACTACATACTCTTATTTTAAAATTGTACTAAACGAAAACAGAATATAATATATCACCTTCATGGGAGGAGTCATGATCTATTTCACTTTTTCTCACGCTGGATTCATTGTTCTCTTGTTTGACCTCCTGTGCAGTCTTCTGTACGTCCTTCTGTTCATGATTCTGCTTCTCTCCAGTCAACCCTGTATGTCAAACACGGAAAAGTGGCGTTTTATAAAACAAATATTTTTATAGGCTCCAAATTCTGAATGGATGAAGCATGTTTTAGGTTTAAACACACACCTGTGACATTCTATATTCATGCAGCAAGATGCAACAATGCTTGGCCTATAAATTATATTCCAATCGTTTTTTTCTCATAATTTATATAATTATATTACATTATATATAATATATGAGTATCCTGTTGTATTTCAATGATTTGATGTACTCATAAATACCTTTTGGTCTCTGCCCATTTTCATTGTCTTTCCCCTTGTCAACTTTTGTAGTAATTCTTGGGTTGGATTGAGGGCCGTCCCCGTGTTGTTTAGTGTCTGAATCAGTGTCTCCAGGGTTGTGAATAGTTTCTGTGACTGATTATAAACATGATTAAAAATGCTAAACATTATATTATTATTATACAGTTTTAACATTTTATTCTGTAAGAATGACAACAATACACATCTGAATTCAAATATACCACACTTACAACCCTCTCTTTTCTAGAACCACTTGGGCCAACTACTACATAGACTTGGATTAACACGATACAAAACTTAAATGTATCAAATGTATAATAAAATATATATAAAACATAATATTACAACTGATTCAATTACCTTCCGCTACATGGGAGGAGACTCGATCATTGCTGTCATTTTCATCATCACTTCCCTTGTTTGGTTCTAACTTTATTTCCGTGTCTGTAAAAGAAAACTGATGTAGCAGTTACTGTAAGATATACAAACTACATAATGCGTGTGTATGATTATTTACCACCGCTTTCTGCCATTGTTCTTGGGTAAATGCTTCCTTTATAAATGAGGTGTGTTGTAGCAAAGCATTTGAGATGAACCTGAGTGTAAAGACAAACAGGAAGTTAAATGACCTGCCGACACGAAACGAAAGACACAACCAGGTATAACCTGAAACACAACAATCCCATCTCATACCAGCAATGAATACGTGCAGAAAATGAAAGCACGCAGTCTCTCAAAGACACTTTATATCAACATGCAAAACGAACGTATATGAGACGCAAAACGTCCAAATATTAATAATAAATGCTGTACAAATTGTATAAAAGTCAATTAAAGCCAACAATAATCACATAGTAACGTTAACTGCTTGTTGCGGTGACCAAGTTACCTTATCGGATAACGTTACATAATGTATAGGAATATTTCACTGCTAGTGCGTAAAAGCAACCAAACTTACCGAATGTACGGGATTTTGCACTGTCAAGTCCCAAGTGCAAACCCGATAGCGCCACTATTGTGCACAAGGAACTGATAACTGGTTGTTCTAAAGGACTAGGAACGTTTGATTTACCGAATTGTTTCCCGCGGATTTTTCTACAGACGGACATGTTCACGGCAAGGCAACATGTGTTTCGAGTCTGACGTCATCACGCAACTGTGTTTTTAGGCAATTTTAACAATTATGGGTAGTTTAGATGGTTAGAGTAAGGTTAGGGTAGGGTGTGGGTTAGGGTAAAGGTTTCGTAAGACTTGAAACACCAAGGATTTAGTCAAAACCAACAAGCCACGCCCACGGATCTGACTCGAAACACCAAGGATTTAGTGAGAGCCCCTAAAACCACACCCTAACCCTAACCTTACTCTAACCATCAAAACTACCTATGATTGTTGAAATTGACGAAAAAACACGTTTGGGTGATGACGTCAGACTCGAAACACCAAGGATTTAGTGAGAGCAAATAAATAGATAATTTAATAAATAAATAATAATAATAAACTGTATATTAAGATGCCCTTTCCGTAGCTGTTTTAACGTTAGCTCTCTTAAGTCTCTTGTAGGCTTCGGTGACTTCTTACATTTAGTCATTTTTACAGAAGTACGAAAATAAGTTTTACGTCTGATTAACGTTAATTCCCTATCCAATTCCTGTTTTTTTATAAATAATATTATTTTAAATATTATTGTATTAAATTTTAAATCAAATAAGGAGTAAACGCATGTGTTATTTTCCTAAAATAATGTATGATGTAATCATCATAATGCATTACTGACTCTCAACTCAACATTTCAAACCAATAATATCTAAACCTTGACAAAGTAGTCGTTGAGAATATGTATCTGAATTAATCTGTACCCTATTGAAAGTAATTAAATAACTAAATCTACAAGCCTCCAGAGAGCAGACAATGGCATTACACGTCTTTTCCATCGAACCAACACCAGATGGCACTAAAAATAATAAAATTAAATAAAACGAATCGTATTTAATGGGGAAAAATCTAAATTGTCTCAATTTGAAGTTATCAACCAGAAACTTCTGTCGCCCAAATACATTTCATTAGGATAGATTTTACAGTTCAGTACAGTTAACCCTAACCTTTAAAATAAATTAGCATGGACTTAAAAATATAGCAAATATGAAAATCACAAAGAAATTCTAAAAATATTTATTTGTAAACTAAATGTTACAAAAACTCCCAATATTGTGCACAAGTTACTTGAAAAATAAACAAAAACAGACTTTGTTTTGTGGAAACCCAGGTGCTTTTATTTTAAATGCTATAAACTTGTAAATAATCAGGAAGGCACTTGCTTTGTATCTGAAAACTAGCTAGCTTTGACTACTATGACAAACGCTTATACTTCACAGTACTGTAAAATACATATGGTTAACGGTTAATCCTGTTCTAGTGTTTCCATGGATTATGACAGAAACAAAGAACACAGAAATATTGCCTTGGGAAAAGCTGGAGTTTAGAAGAACATTCAACTATTGCTACTACAGTACCACTCTTGCCCAATGTATTCCTTTTTACACTTAGCAACTTTGCATATATGTGTATCCTTGTTTGAAGCCTACGGAAGACAGATATGTACCATTCACTAATGTGCTCACAGAAAAAGCTATTGATCTGAACACTGTAAAAATCACATTGTCATAAGAAATGCTGATTGTTAACCCCACAAGCTTAAAAGAATTCATCCACGTCTCCCATTTCCACCACAACAGTCTTGAGCTGAGAGTAGTATTCAATGGTCACTTGTCCATTCTCTCTCCCAAAACCTAAAAAAGCAAAGAGATGTTCTTTCAGATATTTTTCTAAACTGAGATACTTAGTCAAACAGATTCACAGGTTACAGCATATCTGCAGATGATATATTAATGATTATCTCGTTAAATGTAGCATATTGCGTACCTGACATCTTGTAGCCTCCAAAAGGAACTTCCACAGGGCCAACATTGTAGTTGTTGATGTAGCACGTTCCTGCCTGGAGGTTCTCAGCCACTCTGTGGGCTCGAGCTATATCCCTAAATAAAAATATATTAGAGTGTTAAATAAATATTAGAAATGTATGTGTATCTATATGTATGAGAATACATAAATAGCCTGAACAATAATGTCACAAATGATGGAGTTACCTGGTGAAGACGCCAGACGCCAGGCCAAAGGTTGTGTTGTTAGCTCTTTCAAGAACCTCCTCCTCTGTGTCAAAAGGCAAAACGGACATCACGGGGCCAAAGATCTCCTCCTTCACACAAGTCATGTCATCCCTGCAGTTATCTGTGTGTAATTACAGAAAGAATCCTTTTAACTAGCTTTGAGACCACCTATGTGCTAGTATACTGAACACTGGCTGTGACGTAACCTAAAAGTTTAATAAAACATCCGTTTTTAATACAATATATCAACAGGGGAAATATAACTGCACACTTCGAGTCAGTTCATAGGGATTTTGAAACAAGCTAAAAACATTATGGTTCAATATATAACAAATAATAAAGTTCTCTCACCCAACACACATGGAGAAACAAAGTATCCTTCTTTCAGTTTGGGATCGCTGGGAACAAATCGCTCTCCTCCACACAACACCTTTGCACCCTAAAAAATGAATAATTAACAAAGACTTTAAAAAAGAAAAAAACTGCAAACCAAGAAAAGACAAGACTCATTGAAAAACGTGACATTTCACCTAAACAGGTGTTCTGCCATACCTGTTCTTTAGCTTGGCTGATGAAACCCAACACTTTTTCCATGTGAGGTTTGCTAATAAGCGCACCCATGCGTGTATCTCGTAGCATGGGATTGCCAACAGCAATGGCCTTGGTCCTTTTCACCACTCCTTCAAGAAACTGAGGCATGATCTCCCTTTGCACAAACACTCGCGTTCCATTGCAGCACACCTGGGTACGTTTTAAAACAATGGATTTATTCAACAATTCATATTACCTGTGAAAGGAGCAGTATAAGTTTTGGGACTAAAGACAAACGTAGTGAGTCTAGCTCTCTAAAGTATATTTATCAATGCATTCTTTGATTAAAAAAACTACTGAAACTGTAGCAGAGGGCCCAGTGGGCTAACAGATATGGTATCAGTCTTAGGAGCTGAGGATTATGGGTATGAATTCCCTCTGGGTTGTTGAATTTATGCTTTAAAAGGATATTGCAGGTAACATATAACCTTCCATTCATGTTTGACAGCAAAAAGCATGTAGAGTGGAGCGGATTTCATAATAACTTTAGAGTTAAAAATGAGCAGTTTGCTTTAAAGATGGTCACATTCATTTTAACACACCTCTCCCTGTGTGAGGAAGTTGGCCACGAGGGCTCCTTTGATCGCATTCTCAAGTTCACAGTCTTTAAAGATGATAAGAGGTGACTTCCCTCCAAGCTCTAGTGTCACTTGCTTCACACTTTTGGCTGCCATTTCCATAACCTTTAAAGAGTTTTAAAATGCCACAAACAAACATGCATATTAAAAGTATTTTGTAATATCCATTCTTACATTCTTCAAACAAAGCACTTCTGCAGGCAAATGAGCATGTATAGCCTTTATCCAATAAAGACAAGGACATTCACTTAAAAGTGCTTGTACCATTATAACCTATTCGAGGTTGATTTGCTTTTCATGCTATGCCATACCTTCTTTCCCGTGGGCACGCTGCCAGTGAAAGACACTTTAGCCACCATGGGATGGTGACACAACAGAGATCCAGTCTCAGCTCCTCCTTGCACCACATTAAAGAGTCCATCAGGGACACCGGCCTCTTTGTAGATCTCTGCCAAAATGACTGCTGTCACTGGAGTCATGGGAGATGGTTTGAAGACCATAGCATTGCCTAAATGGGGGAAATGGTTTGGAGAGAAGACAAAGGGTAACAAACTAAACATACACAACGTACTTAGTGAATACTCCAAAGAAAAAACACATAAAAGTATCTCAGGAATGTGTTACTGACTTCTTTCAAAAAGATAAATGGCTTGAAAAAAAATCCAGGATTTCAGCTCATACCACAGGCCATTGCCGGGGCTGACTTCCAGGAAGCTATCTGGAAGGGATAATTCCAGGCTCCTATGCCGACACAAACACCCAGCGGCTCCCTTCGTGTATATGCAAAAGATCCTCCTGGAAGTTGTATATGCTGGCCTTAAGACAAAGATTATAAGATATGGCAGAGAAAATATTTTGAGAGTGGCAAAGGTTATCAGTAAGCATTAAATCATAAATAACACATTCCTCAACTAGTAGACCATGCTCTACACCAGTGACTGAGCTAGGGCCTTGCTACGTCTTGGCCTACTTTTAAACGGTTGCCGTAGGTTGTTTTTTATTCTGCGGGTTGAAAGGGGAATGATTTTGTTCATCAGCGCCAGTAAGGGTAAGATTAAGTTACAAACTGTGTTTATGATTTTTAGTAAGAAATTGTGTGTAATGCATAACGATGATTGTAAATGATGTATTTTAGCTATAGGAGTGCCATATTTTGAAGTTTGGTATTTAAACTAGGATTTTTGTTTTGTTACGCAAACCTGGCAACCCTGGCTTGGGGTTTGATTCCAAGGGCACCCATAAACTGCTTAAATGAAATGGCGTGTATTTAGGATATACATTTTAGATACGTGACTATCGAATGTATGAATGTAAATTGGCACAACAGTAGGATGCTATGGGTTTGTCAAACCTACCTGACAATGTGGGGGCAATGCCAGCATAGTACTCAATACATTGCCAGGCTATGTCAATATCCACCTCAGCCTCAGTGATGGATTTGCCATTGTTGATCACTTCCACTTTTGCAATTTCATCTCTGCGCTCCTGCACAAAAGATCAATGGTTAGTTTGTTTAGTAATTGGTACAACTATACATTAGGTGACAATGCAAATCTTCATACAAGTATGGACGTTTGTGCAAAGTCTTCATAATGATTTAATAACCTATTCACTGTTTATATAGTGTAGGATTCCTGTAGTTGGTCAAGCATTGCATTAGCAATGCAAAGGTTGTTGGTGTGATTCCCAGGGAACACACATACTGAAAAAAATGTATACTTTGCCAAATGCATAAACGTAATGTGGGCAATGAACTGTTTGCAGACATTTCATGAGCAGTGGTAGAGTCAATGCTTGCTTTAGATGAAGCTAGTTTATAACTTTACTGAGCCTCGGTATCTGTAAGACTATTCTTGGCTATATAATCTTAAAACACAACATAATTTACCCTGATAATTCTGGCAGCCTCAAGCATGATCCGGGACCTCTCCATACCGGACAGCTTGCGCCATTGTAAGTATGCAGAATGAGCGCTTTTTATGGCCTGGTCTACCTCCTCCTCCACACAGGGAATCATGTCACACAGCACACGGCCTGGGAACAGAGAGAGAATGAATTGGATGTCCAGATTTAAACTGAAGATAACAGTCTCCATATTGCTTCTAGGATAGTGAAGCTAGTAAATCAATAACTGCAGACAGTTAAAGGTCAACGAAGAGTCACAGGGGTGCACTCATGAGGAGTTGCATGACATGCACGTACACGCTCCAAGCACTGAACATGCACGTACACGCCCCTAAGCACTGAACATGCATGTTTCAGATACTAGTGAAAATAACACATACCAGTTGCAGGTTCGTATACTGCCTCGGCGTTCTTCTCATGTTTCGGCTTCACTCTCTGTCCTCCCCAGAAGTTCAGAGGCTCCTTCACTACCAAAGTGGCCATGGATACGTTCTGAAACTCGGGCAGGGACAGAAGCGGTTGTTGAGCCATTGTGATCTGCAAGGGAGTGTGTAGGTAACGCAGGTCATAAATCGACGATGTGCAGTGCAGATCGTGCAATGTTAAAGTTGTATGCACGTTCAGGCGACTTAAGATCAAGAAAGAATATAACAATAAAGTTTACTCCAGGACGATAGCGTTATGTTTTTGTACGCTTTCACATTTTAGTTGTGCCAGCCCTTTAAATTCGAATGGATTTTGATTGGCTGCAATGTTTCGTCGTTCATCAGCATAACAACGCTTTTCAAGTGATACCAGCGATATCGTTCGTTCTGATGTGCACTTTTGTTATTCTGATCAAATGAAAACGATTTTTAAACTTTGTAGTCAAGTTATAGTTATCGTCCTTGGTGTGAACAAGCTTGTATGCAGTTCACTTCAGTTTAGATACTTGCTATTGCTACCACAACGTGGAAACGCCCCACTGGGCATGCGCACTTCAATACTGCATAGTTTTTGTCACGCTCAAAACAGTTGATTAATATTTTTTATTGTAAGGCTGGTTTAGGGTTGGGGTAGGCTTTAGCTAATGTAATTTGTTGTAATTATATGGCGAGATTTTGCACCACTTCCGACCGTAGCTGTATCCCTTCTAGCAACAACCGTACAACAGCGAGTTAATGTATGTAAGTTGCATGCAACATTTCAAACTCATCTAGCACTGATTTACTGTCCAATTTGCACTATTTTTGTTGAAGCTACATTGAAGCAAATTGTATAAAAGCGCTATATAAATACTGAAGTTTTGCTAAACATGACCATTTTAACAGCAATGCATGCAGTGAAGTTGCGCACTCTGCAGTCGTATGAATGCTCCTTACCTTTTCAATAAAAAGTTGATCTCTACAAAGTACAGAACGCTTCTTCTGTCGTGAGAAAAGGAGGACAGCTGCCTGATTGTCTCTGAATTTAGAGCAGATTGTTGCTTAAATTGACTCGGTTGCACAATATGGGTGGGACACCGTGTTACCTGGCACCGCCTTTGACATTGACCAGATTTCGGATTTCAACACATTTTGGCCGAAGTTCTAGAATGAGGCAATCTTGTGTCCAATTAGATGATAATTATTATTGACCATTGCCCTATTGTGGTTGAATATAATCTATAAATGTTTCCCCTCAAATTGTGTGGCAGATAGACTGTGAACAGAGCAATTGCAGGCAATCTACTGTAGCACTCTTCAGATAATAAACCCACCAGGGATTTAGAAAAGAATTATAAACTGGGTCGTGCTCCACCCTTATAGAACGTGCTTTTTCATCCCAGTTAACTTTTTAACTCCTTTGCATTTGGCTGTATAAACCTGATCCATTCTGCAGCCATAAGTAAAAATCCACGCAGCACCTGGCTGCATGCTATTCATTTTAATTATGGAAAGCCGAATGAAATGTACAGCGACAAGGCACGTTTTAATGTTTTTAGCCAAATAGGTTGACCCTTTTTGACGTCCAGTCGTTTTAACTGCCATGTGTGTGATAGTTCACACAAAAACGAAAATTCTGTCATCATTTACTCACCCTCTTGTTATTTCAAACCTGTGTGACTTTCTTCTGCAGAACACAAAATTAGATATTAAAAAAAAAGATGGTAACAGAACCATGGTGGTACCCACTGACTTGAATGGGTACCACCGTTGTTCGGTTCAAGTCAATGGGTACCACCATGGTTCTGTTACCATCTTTTTTTTTTATATATCTAATTTTGTGTTCTGCAGAAGAAAGCCAAAATAAAAAAGTATTTTTTGTGCTCTGCAGAAGAAAGTCACATAGGTTTGAAATAACAAGAGGGTGAGTTAGAACTGATAAGATGATTAGTAAATGACAGAATTCATTTTTGGATGAACTATTCCTATTTATCCATAATATAGAATGAAGCTGTAACGAAGGAAAATTATAGCATGCACGGCAAAAATGCAGAGCAATTGCAAGGCTAAAACTTGACACTTTACTCCAATTGCAAAATGATGAATAGGACCTACGCCTTTTCTTGCATACTTAAACTCAGATGTAATTGAGAAATAAAAAAAGACTACATAAGAATGAAATGAGATCTAAACTCACAAATTTTATTTTCCATAAATAAAACATTTACAGAGAAACATGATAACAATCCGGGGTCAAATAGTTTTTTCATTTGTCAAAAAGAGGAAATTAAAAAAAAATTAATCTCAGTCTAATATTAATTAATATAGCTTAAGGATGATTATAAAATAATACTAGTTTTAAGAAAGAATCATTGTACCCTTTGAGCAATGAAGTATCTGCAAATATAGATACACATGCAAATATACATTTACAAAAATGCTGATGACTGAATTTACATCCTTTGCTCAAGGAACTTTACTGTTAAAAACTTGACTACATATTAACTTATACATTTATGATAACTGAAAACCTATACATAGAAACAAAACAAACAATCAAAAACAAAAAATGAAGTTACATGACTTCAGCAGTCAGCACGTGTAGCTGCACAACCTGACTAACACTCTCATCCTTTTACAGTATAGAGCCTCTATGTATGAATGTCACTGTCTCCAAATGTTCAGGAAAACTTGGCAGCTTGTGGAGGAGGTCCTAAAAATCCTCCAGCCTGTTTAGTGGCGGCACGTGAGGGAGCAAGACCCAGCATCTTCTGGATATTCTGAGGTGTAAGTAATCAGAGGTAAAAGTTAAAACATGCATTATAGTAAGCTGAATTAACAGCATCAAAGGTTTAAGCTCCTTTCAAAATAAAGGTATCCTATAATGTGCTATTACGTAACACTCTGAATTTGAAATACAGACTCACAGAAATAAAGTACATAGAGAAATATAAACTACAGTAATAACGTTTATAGAATTTGTGTTGGAAGTAAACATAAAAAAACATTCAATTAAAATGCCTCCCAGTGTCTCCAAGTAGCTGTTCATTATTTTGTCCAAATATTTGCTCTTCTCTTTATAATACTTGCATGTCCTCTTATTCATTATCTGTATTATTTTGATTAAGTGAAAATATTGAAATCCCCAAGTATCCCGAGATCAAGATTATGACTTGGTCATAATGACAATATGTCTGTGGACCAATGAACAGCAAGCTTTTTTCCTTTGAGTTTCTTATTTAGCTTGAGTTAAAAAAAGGACTTTATATAAAAATAACAGATAGACCTTACTTGTCTAATTGACATGGTGCACAGGATGTAGAGGAAGATGAAGGAACAGTCGGTGTAATCTTCACCAAGGAGATTACGGTGTGAGAGGCCTTGGATATAAGACAAAGGGAGGAATGGAAGTTTGGCCACAACACGACCATCAAAGCTGTAATGACAAATACACACAAGTAAAAAATAACTGGCCATTTCACATCAAAAATCAAAAGTTATTACTAAACATTTATAATAAAACTCCTCTGTAAAATGTATGAGCCTACATACATGGAGTTGAACATGCCCATCAAAGCTGTGAAGCAAAAGCCAATGGCAAACATTGACTTCATCCGTACCTGGAATTAAAAGAATAAATTTAATAAAAAACATTTTTTCTTTTACCATGTATAAACACAACATTTACTTTGAAATTGATAAAAACAATCTTAGTTATGTCATCAAATTGAACATTACAATACCATAGACAGATCTCTGTTATTGTTCTTGAGTTTCTCCTCTTGTCTTTCTGTTGAATACAACATAGTTATACCATTAAATGACCACATTGTAAAAAATACACGTAATAATAGTAAATACTTTTACTGTCTTACCAATCTTTTTCTTTTGCTGACGCCCAGCTGATTCTGTAATTGTCTCTTTCTTTTTCTCCACTAAAACAAGTTGCACATTTTCAAAATATGATCACTTGAATTCAACAAAGGTCAAATACTCATACTTACGTTTTTTACTTTGCTTTTCAACCTCTGCCTTTAATCTCTTGTACTTGTCTGTGCGGTACACCAGAACCCATGTAATTCCTGTACATAAACAAAAGCAATATGTTATCTATCACTTTAAAAAGAGCTTACTTAATGAATCTGTCCTCTATTTGCTGTGCTAAGTATATTTTCCCAGCAGTCAGTCGCTGCTTCATGTCATGTAAAGCCGATGAACGACAGCGTACTTACCTTCCGCTAGTAATGCTGTACAAATAGATATAAACACAATCAGTATCGTATCTGCAAACATTGTGCTCATTTTGAAAGAAGGTGAGATATTGTGATTATATGCTAAAGCTGCAGAATACTGTGGTTCACGAACAACCCCCTACTAAGCAGCGGCGTCAGCGTTAATATGGCGACGTCATCAACGTGCGGCGTGCGCCGGGGTCTCTCGTTGGTGTTAAATTAGGAACTCGCGACTCCACTTCTCCCACTAGTGGCAGTATCCCGGTAATTCCAGTAAAACAGGCCTCTAAATTCACGGGTAAATATGAACATTTTATGATTATTTGTAAAAGACGTTTGTCATATGTAGCTATTACTGAATATTTTCACTGAGTAATTAATTAATTAGTAATAATTTCAATGTAATAATTAGTATATCCAAGTCTAACAGTTCCTTTAAACATTTAAAGATTGTGAGTTGTTTAACATGCTAATAGCTCATTTATAATATCATGGTGTTTTTAAATAATATAAATTTATGATGCTGATAAAAATGACTTGAAAAAAATAAAAATGACTTGAAAAATGACAAAATGTTTTGCCCACAAACAGCCAGTCAGTAACAACACAGACTTCCCCATATGTCCAAGAATGCAAAACCCTGCAGGACACGCTTTAAAAATTTAGTAATTTCTTCTTAAAAGATTCTAGGATCATTTTAGGAGATACATTCTACAGTCTGTGCTGTGGAGTGACAACTGGAAAAGCCTATAGAAATCAGATGTACACATCATATTTGAATGGGTTTGCATACTTTATGATGTTTACTTAACAAAGATATTAAAATAATCATTCCTGGCATGCAAAGCTTTAATGTGAATTTATGTTTTTCACTTTAAATAAGTTTTGATATAATATATTATAAACTTTTTATGGTATATTTTTCAAACAATATTCAACAACGATTTGAGAATTCTTTGCAGTACCACCAAGTACCACTAGATATCAAGGCCACCATTGAAGACCCTTGATGTACTAAATACACTAACACAGGACTGCAGGCAATATGAGGATTATGAAAAAGGACAATTCCCTGAGCAGTACCTACTTGCATTTAGAACGGACATCAAAAAACATTGGAGATAAGTATAAGTTTGTAGTGGCATAACTATATGACGTCGAACGCTGTCTCAAATAAATTACACATTTGCTTAGATACTATTACATTTTAATAGTAGTCAATTTTACAATAACGTTTTAATATTGGCCAACTGTAATGTTGACTAAAAGTGACCAGGGGCGGACTTACCATTAGGCAAAGGTAGGCAATCGCCTGGGGCCCCGAGCTACCAGGGGCCCCCAAAAGGAAGGGGTGGACTTAACCAATAAGCCATGTCAGCAGCAACGTAGAGCCCCAAGTAATCATAAAAATAGTCGGGATATCCCTGTTAACGTTTTACGTTATTACATCTGTACGAAGGCAATCCCCCCATTATAGATTAGAGTGGACCTTCCCATTAGCACCGTACATGCGCGAGACGAGTTCGACACCAGCTAGAGAAAGTTAACGCAGCGGCGGAATTAGTTGAACTGCCCACAGCGAGTGTCATTGTGTGGTACATTAGCTGCAAAACGAAGTAAAAGTCGCAGGGAAATAAAACAACAAAGAACGCAGCTACACCATGCAGCGGAGAGGAAAAAAGACGATTTACAAAAGATTGTTGCCAAAGTCTCTGCTTTTTCCCCACACAAACTCCACCGCTGCTCCTACAGTAGCAGCGCCTCTCTCTCCCGCCAGACACTGCACTCTCCCGGCCACGAGCAATGATACTGTGCCGGTGAGTATTTCTCCATGAACACCCACAACACAGTTATAATGACTGATGACCAAAACATCTGTCAAACAAAGAGTGCTGTGCGCTTGGTAGGAGAGGGCCAGTTCAAAGGTAGAAAGGTTTGACTCCGCTGCGCAGACCGATGGACACATAAAGACATAATATAATAACGTCAGTGCAGTGATAACGATTCATACTGTAACCACTAGTACAGAAATTTGGTCACATTTAAATGCATGAAAGGACGGAGAGAGGGCACACTTTGTATATAGTAATCCCAGATCAGGGTTTTTCCTGCATAAAGAAATTGGAGGCAGCTGCCTCAATCAAATTTCGTGCCGCCTTAGACTCTTGTCAAAAATATGTCGAGTGTCTTCACAAAAAACACAGCGTGCATTATTGAACAGATTGTCATTTGTAACTGCAGTTACGAAACAATGGAGGCGCTGTTTCGTTACCAGCAGTGAGACCCTGAAGAGTTCAGTAAAATAGCTATATTAGGAGCTGTATTAGCTGTGTTTCACGGCTGTTCAGGAGTTTTACGTTCAATTTACATTTTCTTGAATTTATGGAAAAGATTTCCTAAATTAACTTGCTGTACATCATTCTAATGTTTTTAGCTGTGAAGTTGGCTTGTTGAATCAGCGTTATTTTGTACACAGCGAGTTTGCCAGTATGAACGCAAATTGCGATCAGAATGACTCGCAAACAAATGACTCCTTTGAACCAATTCGTTTACACAGAATTTAAGAGATCAGTGAATCATTCAAAGCTCAGTGAACTACAAGAGAAAGTAGGGTGTGAATGAGCTTTGCTCATTTAGTTAGACTGGTTACTTATGGGCTAAAGGTCTTATAAAAAAGGCTTATATTAAAATTTTCAACTTTTCTTTTTGATTGAATAAATTTAATGCTTTATATAACATATTAGTTTTCATTTCATCAATTTTTTTTAGAACTTTAATATAAGTGTTTTGTTAAGACACATATCCCATGTTTTTCACTTGGGAATTCATTATTATATATATTTTTATTAGTCAGCATCTGTGTTTATTAAGCTTATTTTCCCCCTGTCACTTTGACTGGGGGTGAAAAGTTGTGTGCTTTGAGGAGGAAGAAAAATAAGGGTTGCAGTAATGTAAAATGGTGCATAGTTGGGGCCCCCATACATGGATTTGCCTAGGGCCCCAAATCACTAAATCCGCCCCTGAAAGTGACGCCCCTCTATAAACCAAAACCGGAATTTCTACATTACATAGGCTACAGAATGCAAACTTTGGTTGTAGCAGCATTACATGCATTGAGGTTGCAAACCTCATTCTGGCCATGGCACTGCATTCAAAACGTTCTGCCTTCTGTACTTGTAAGGGTATTTCTCAAGTTGTTTCACTTGTTAGCAAAATATAACCGTAATATTTACACGTAATAACTAGAACTTCATGGAAATGTTTCTTTTTCTAGTAGTCAAGACTCAAGTAAAAGTTTACGCTTTATTTTTGTCTGCATGGAAACAAACACACAACGCTCCAAAGGAAATATACAATTGAAAGGAAGGAGAGGAGGAGCGCCGCCGCCTGTCATGGTAAAAACAGCCGACAGCTTCAGTGGGCGCACTGACAGCATGACAGGAGACAGCGAGAGCAAGTTGGACAATCAAGCCGAAAATGAGAATGTTGTCAGGCAACCTTTTCTCATCGGGGTGGCCGGCGGCACTGCCAGCGGCAAGGTTGGCATTCTGGTTTCCCTAACATGCATTTTAGGAGATATTACGGATTATATCGTTGTGTTTGTGAGATGCGCTCACACTTGACCGCGTGGCTCATTGTCACACGGTTTCATCAATGTGCTGGTTACATTTTTATTTATTTAACATCTGTCATACAACAAATATACACGAAATTAATTTTAATTTGTGATGTGTTTTAATTTACTTGAATACATTTCATGTTTATGTATGTAGATAAAAATAAATAAGTGATTATATTTTTAAAAGCTGTTTTATATGTTAGGAGAAAAGTGAGCACTTTGGTTGTTTATATCCCTTATAATATAGCCGTTGATAAAGCTAATCGTTTCCGTGCTTAGAACATCCCACCCATGCACAATCGCCATACGTTACGACGATGGTAAACTTACCAACTTATTAATGATCAATTAATTAATATCATTTCCATATGGAATGCTCAACATAGCATAATAAATAAAAAATGACAGTATTGCTATGTATTAGGCATTGTTTACCGTCGAGACGACACATGTATCGACTGTCTTTGTTGTTAGAAGGCATAACGTTAACTCGCGCCGGTTAAAATCCAACCAGCATCTCGGACATTCCTTCAGATTCATTCAAATCCGATGAGCTGTTGAACGCTTTAGGTGTATTTTTTAAGCTAAATACACACTGTGATTGGAGGAACGTATGACTTTGCGGTTGTATTTGAATACACCGTTTGTCTGAGCCTGTGATGTTCATGTTGTCGGATGTTGTCTAGTACCATAGCTGTTATCCTAGCAGAAACAAAGAACATCGCCTTTGTTTCACGTGATGACGGTGTGTGGTGAAATCACATAATCATATACGTCTCTTTGTTTGTGTTTAACGTCAAACCAAACTAAAGAATTTTGGATGGTCAATATGAGTAATCGCGGAGCTTTTGGGTGGCTAGCGTTATTGAGGTCAACGGCACGTTGAATTTGTGTCACATATGACCTCATTACGTGCGTTGTAGGCGTGCGTGGCGTGCGTCAAAACAGTTCCTTTATTGACGTATGCCTTTGGACTTTTTTCTGTACATGTCTTTATTATAGTGTATAGGTAGGAATAACAGTTTAAATACGCTGCGCAGTATTTTTAATTACTTTTTATTAAATTATTTACAATTTAATTTAAAATGCCTCTGTAGTGTCTGTTCCTTTGTTAATTTATTTGCTTACTTTTAAGCATACATGTTTAAAGTTTTCTGCCGTTTATCTATTATGGTGTGACTAATAATCTCTTCCCAGCTGTCAGGTGCACATACTTCTCTTCCTGTGCACTCTGCATGGGAGAATGTGTTGTCTCCTTTCTCACTTAATCTTTGGCTAGTCTCCCTAAATCAGTATGCTATCATTGTTGTGGGCACTTCTCCCCTGAATGTTTTGTCCACCGCTATGTTATGCCTTGAATGTTCTGTCTTTAGTGTGTTGTTTTAAGGACGCAGATTGTATTTACATTTTGACGGAAAATGCTCAACCAAAACAGATAATGTGTTCGTGAAAGTGGTAGATCACAACATTTGCAATGCCAAGGTTGTGGTTTCAACCACTCAGGGAAAAAAAGGTGCATTCAGGGTATACATTTTGTCAGTGTATGTCACTTTAGAGAAACACTAAATGCACGTAATGCTTTTAAATGTTAATTTGCTAGTGACTGTGCTTGGGAATGAACTAGCAAGTTTATTCAGCACTGCACTGCAAGTTTTTTTATTTGGTAAATTTGCACATTTAATATTTTGCAAGACTAAGTTAGGGCCTGCTGTTATGGATGTTGATGATGACAGGCTAGGCTTGGGAAGATGCTCAGTGAGAACTGTGGTCTCTTCCGCTAATCTAATGTAGGGTTTATTTGTTTAAAAATTCCCTAAACGTCACTTAAATGATTTAAAGGGAAATATTTGGCTTTATCTGCGTGCAGGCAAGTAAGACAGTCGTATTAAAAACTGCTTGTCTGGAGTTAATGTGACGACAGGTTGCACCAGCAAATGTTCAGATTGTGTAAACCACTGCACCACATGTTCTTGCTTTTCGAGCAACAATGTTGGGGAAAAAATGTAATTATCCAAATAAGTAAGAAATATCTAAGTAGGTGCACCCTCACGCAGGGCTCTGGTCCCAGCACCACGGAGTGCCATCAAGTGACTCTCAGGCCTAAATTATGTGGTTTTTGTGCGTCACATTATTGTGGTTTGCGTGCTGGATTTTCAGGACCGTGCATGCCATTGTATTGTAATTTATTTATATAGATTTATATAAATAAATTGCCCTTCAACTGCGTGCATGGTCCTTTCTGTGTACACAATAAGTGGTTTTCTTTAGCTCACCGTAATCGATACAAATTTCTCACGATATAAGACACCACAAAACAGAAATGCCAGCAATGATCTGATGGTATTCTACTCTAATAATGTTTCTTGAAACTGTGCAGCATGAAACAATTAACTGTGAATTCTGGGTGGACCTGTCTTCAGTCTGGGTGGACTAGTGCTGCCTCATTCAATGTGCAGCCTCACCCTGCTTATGACGTACAATTGTTTTAGACATAGTTTTTGATCCATTATTCCTCATCTTCCTAAGGGAGCTCATGACTGGCGCATCTTAAAGGACTCATCAGATGAGCACTTTCAACAAGTTGGTATGATTTATTAGGGTCTTCATGAAATGTCTGGAACATATTTTGCTTAAAGAGTACATTCCTCAATATTTTTAAGGGCTTATTTTGGTTTATGGAGTGTCCGACAACAAGTTTATGTACATACATTATGTAAAAATACTATTATTTCTTAATAATATGCAGTTTTTTTTACCTTACTTCTTGACTGACTCTCAAATGATTCGTTCCGCGATTCATCTGTGTAATCTCCGCCTTTCCGCCAGCGTAGTCTGATCTGATTGGTCAGATAGTGTAGTCTGCTGTGATTGGTCAGATGGTCTAGTCTGCTGTGATTGGTCAAATGGTCTAGTCTGCTGTGATTGGTCAAACGCGTTCAGCATGTGTCGCAAATGGACCGCCTGTCATTACTGCTGTATTACGGTTTGCAGGTGGTTGGATATTAACAGTGTATAGAGAGAGATGGCGTCGATTTTACCTTACCAGTTCGAGCCCGAGTCTGACGAATCATTCTTTAATCCTTATACAGATGCCAGTAAGAAAAAGGACTGTTTTAGACACTTCTCTTGTAACAGTTAGTTATCACGGCATACAGTGTACGGTGTTCGTATCTTCAGATGTTATTATAACTATAGTACACCACGCAGTTCTTGAAATAAAGACTTTGCGAGTTAATATGGTTGAACACTTACATTAGCGCAACGAGTTTATAGCTAACGTTAGGTAAACAAACAGTAACAACCCCAAAAATAACGGTAACGTTAGCTAAACACAGACATGAGATAACGTCACACAAATTTAATTTTAAGTAAAGACAAAAATAAAGAGTCACACTTACAGGTTGTGATTCGGTGGAGCTTACAGGTCCAAATAAAGTTGGTATTGCAACATCTTTTAAGGAAAGACGTTTAATGTATCCTGCAGTAAAGGCGCCAAGATTGATGAAGCAATCTTCGGTAAAATGACGCGCGCAAAGTAAAACGTTCGGTTTATACTCCTTTGGTGTCGTTTGAAAAATAAATAGTAACCATTTTTTCCTCAGAAGTTCTTCCTTTGGTAGTGAAAATAAGACTGACTTAGTTTCACTACATAGAACACAGCTTCTCTTAGACATGATGCACACGTCACGAACGAGCTAGTACAGTGTTTGGGGAGGAGAGAGTTAAGTTTTCGCAGTCAGTAGGCGGGGATTTTTCTAGTGACGTAGGTACATTGTGGTTAAAGATTCGGACAGGTCATGGCTTGTTCGCGTGATTCAGAGTCGATTACCTTTTTTATAAGCTAATAACTTTGTTATTCGTTCACCTTCGGATTTACAACTTGGCAGATTGCTTACATTCAAACACGGCAAAATTAAACACTTCATGAAATGTATTTTTTATGATCTCGAGGAATGTACTCTTTAAAAACACTCAATGGCTGTGTAAACAAAACCCCTTTTGCCTCGTCAAAAAGCTATGCTCACAGCAACCCGTTTTGGTGCATGTCTCTTTAAAGGCGCAGTTCTTGAAAATCAGCGGCCACTAGCGTTGTATTATAGTTTTGCAACGAATCTCTGAGTCATTTGCTCACCCCTCCCTTTCGAAGTACGACGGTGGCCGCAACAGTAAAAAACAGCGGATGAGACAGCGGATAGCAGTGATTCAAGCAACGATGTTTCTTTACAAAGATAAGGCAATATATTAACGTAATTAATCATTTAACATGTATTCTATTGCGAAAGTTACTGTTACAATTCTATAATTAGATATATTTCTTGCGTGCTATCTAGTACATGCTGAGAGTAGTGAAGTAACTAAAGTTAGCTAATCGTAAATAGCAACTCTGTTCAAAGCGTTTGATCTGACGTCGCTGTCAGATCAAACTGATAGGCAGTTAGGTGTAAGTTAGTAGACGTTTGTCTCCCCCTTTGTAAAGTCAGGAACAACCGGAGTATGTAATGCAGGGACGGAAAAACATTATTATTCGGAGGTTATATGGCCATTTGTATAAAATGCTAATGTTACCATTTCAACAAAACAGTTGTTTGGTAAACATTGAAAAAGTGGAAACATTGAAAATGTTGAATTATCTTACCAGTCTAGCAGAAAACAGGCAACTTCGGCGTCGCCTTGAAAACATTTGTCTTTCAACAGTGCCTTCCATCTGGTAATAGATACACCGATGTTTATCCTGGATTTCTGCCGCCGTTTGTCTCTAATTCGTCTGGCAGCATCACGTTTGTGCTTCTTTGACGACGGAGATTCACGCTCTGTCGGCTCTTGTGCACAATACGCATGGTCCTCCATTTTATCAAAACTTCTAAGACAGAACAATCAATTGCTTCAGCTAGACGACGACTGCTCCTCCTTCTCTCCGTACTACGACTTACTACTTTGTGCATCTTCAACTCAGTGATGACGCAAGCTGCGTCTAAAAAAACACACGAAGAAGACCAACATATACGAAACGCGCTCTGTAGAGCTGTTTGTCCGTTAGAGCTTACTGTACAAAACATGGCTGCGCTACATAACAAATTCCATGTAGATAGGCCCGCTCCCTATGTAGATACAACTGGTTTATTCTAAGGTAATAAAAACATAACTTTTCATTACGTAAGGTTTTTATACACATCTAAAGACACAGTTTTGTATGTTATATTGCATTTCTGTTAATAGATCATACAAAACATCCCGCATTGTACCTTTAAATGATAATGAGTTACAGCGCACCCCACCCCCCTTCCGTCTGGCGTGTCAACACAACACACTAGTGGTGGGCAATACTGTAAAATTTAGTATCGATCCGATACCAAGTAAATGCAGGGCCAGTATTGCCGATTTCGATACCGATACCAATACTTTTTACTTTTAAAAAGCATTCACTTGAACTTACATTTACTTTCCTGTAGATGAAATGTCATGATTTATCAGATGAATGCATCATTAATATGCTCAATCTGAATACATTTTCATGACCACTAAAATATTTTGTGATTTGTGCTCTTAATGTGCCTGTAGGCTAATTAATCATGTAGATGTTAAAACATCATTTAAACCAAATAAATCTATTTATTTAGTTATTTATTCCTGTAATCGAATTTGCAAACATGAACTTTGCACCAAATTATTACTGGAAAATAGTAACAATAACAGATTAACAGAACAGAAAAACGATATATAACAAAACAATTTATCATTATCCCGGTACTACTTCTCTAGCTTTAAAAAAAAACAAAGTGGACAAATTTATTACTCAAGAACAAAGATTTTAAAACTGCTTGTCCGTTTTTGTTCAGTGTAATGTTTAGACAAAATAATAGAACAAATTAACATGTTTCCCTTTCATTACACTTTTTTAAGTGAATTTATAAACAAAGTGCACACAATTGTTTGCGACACAAAGTAAATAAAGTTAAATAATAAAGTACTTTCAATCTTTGGCTTTTTACCCCCAAAGGCCCACTGCCATACATCGCAGTTCGCAGTGTTTTTATTCACCGAGGTGAAAAAACTCCACACGATGCTCCTCTTCTTTTCGCCGGCTGCAGCAGCATCTGCGTGCTTGCGCTTGGCGCTGCTGAGTCACGTGATAGCGGACTACAAAACACAGCAGGGCAGGGAGCTAGGAGCAACGTGTGCAAAACTAGGTGTATGGGAAATAGTTTTTCTTCATTATACAATTATTAGCTACATTAGTAAATAAATAAAAACTAAAAACACATTAGTATCGATATTTTTATGTTAGGATCGATCCTTTTCGATACAACCTCAGTATCGATACTTCAGGATCGATCCGCCCACCACTACAACACACCTGTATTACTGCCATGGCAATGGTTTAGCTAAATTATTTTTCCTGAACTCCTCTGCTGTTAGTTTCGTTTAAAACATCTCAAATCATTCTTCCAGAGACTAAAAAATCCGTCACAGCAAACAGCGCATCCTAATGCGCTCACGTTTTGCGTGTATGCTTGCCTAAAATCCACGGAATGCGCACCTGCAGATCTCAGTGGAATTACGTGGATTTTAGCGCTTGTCATTGACAAGTTATAACGTTACACACACAACGTGAGAGCATAACTAGTATGCTGTGACAGATTTTTCAGCCTAAGGACGAATGATTTGAGACGTTTAAAACAAAACTAACAGCAGTGTTCACCCCTGTTTCATTAGCATAAACAGCTTGCCGCAGCTGAACATATTAACGCACATAATGAATTAACATACATACAGCTAAACTCCAAGTATCCATTTGCCAAATAACATATAAATATAGAGTAAGTTTAACACTGGCTTTGAATGTTCTATTTAGCCCGTGACTGACTTAGCTCCCTTTGCTATCATATGCTAACATTATCCTCCTATATATACTGTACATGTACGTCAATTCAGACGGTTGATAAATATTACTTACATCGGCGCACAGCTGCTTTGTCTCGTTCAGTTGGTCTCGATCCCTCTTGAGGAACAACTTTGAAGCTAATCCTGCTTGTACTGTCCCAGGTTGATAAAGCACTCCGGCTTGAAGTGATTCGCGCAAACAAGCAGGTTTTTACTTATGGTTTCTGAGGGATTTCCACAAAAAATAAAATAAATCCACTCCTGTCTCTTCCGAGGTTAGGACTCTGTGCAGCGACTACATTGCATGTTGCATGTTCTCCACGAACTTTAGCTGTGGTGTCACGTACACCACTGTCACCACACGTACACCACAATGGCGGCAGCGCCGTGGGTGGAATTGTGTAGATTAAGGGGCGGTAATATTATAATAAAATCCTGCTTTTACGTCACAACAGGAGCGAAATCTGAACGGCTCCATTTCTCACATGCTTGCAGGGAAAGGCTCATCAAAACATGTCTACCAAATTGGCATCGGACGATGCCTACAGTGAAACATCACGATGGACGATGACATCGGGGGGTGGTGTGGGGCGAGTTGGGGGTTGGGGTATATCAGTTTGCTAGATGGCCATCTGCCAAAACATTAAAAACAATTATATCAGTGCTCCAGATTAGATTCCTATCACATGCCCAGAAAGTCATACTGTGGACTCGGCTGTCAACATTTGTCTTGGGAATGTGCTGTACGCGAACGCGGACAGGATGTGCGGACGACCGCGGACCCTCCTGATGACGAAAATTGCGTCATGCAGGGGAATCACGATGCCCGCCCAACAACATGATGTCATCGTCTATCGGCCCAACCCTAACTGCGATCTTGGTTTTCACATTTTCTGGGTTGCTAGATGCACCGGGGACCGGATTATAGCACTTAAACACAGAAAAATCAGATGACTCCTTTAACATATGCTTGCATGTAGCTTCTTACACAGGGCCTGGAACAGCTTGTACCGTTTGTGGATTATGTTTTAAAAGGATTGACAGCATTGCAGCTGTTGAAGGAAAGCTTTGTCAGACTTTTAAGCACCAGTCTGAGTTAGATGCTGTAGATGAAGTTCTACAGAATTCTATTGCACATGCCTTCACTGGTGGTTTTCATTGTAGTATGGTGATTGGTGAGGTTATAATTTTTGTGAGTACAGTGTGTATATTTGAACACTTAACAATCATGTGAGCATTAATGTTTATTGTTTGTAAAATTAGTTCCACCAAAAATGTGATCCACATCAATTGTGTGTTTTTAAATTACTTAAAATATAAATCATATGGTCTGTGTTTTGCGTGGCTCGTCCTGTTAAAACCATTTTTGGAATATAGATCGGTCTATCAGAGATTACTAAATTGCAGAAGGGTGCAGAATTCTCATGCTTCAGTGACAAAGCAAGCATGCACCTGCCTATGTTTGTTTAATATAACTGCTCCAGGTTTGTGGTTTTTAAGTGTAGGGTGTCACCTGTGTGTGTTTGTAGGCTTTAGCGTTCTTTCCTGGTATTATCTTTTTAAAGGCATGTTTCTTGTTTAGACAAAGTCTTGTTATGCAATCATTTAACAAGAGCCAGTTTTGTTATGTAAAGTTCTATATATTTATGCCTTGATATGGGGAGATGTCTTTGTGTGATTTGTTTTTAAAGGGACAGTTCACCCAATCATTTACCGACCCTCAAGTTGTTCCAAATCTGTATAAATTTCTTTGTTTTGATATTTGGAAGAATGCTTTTAACCAAACAGTTCTTGGCCACCATTGACTACCATAGTAGGAAAAATGACAATGGTAGTCAGAACATCTTCTTTTGTGTTCAACAGAACAAAGAAATGGATAAAACAATATTTCCTACTATGGTAGTGTAATGAGGAAGGCGGGACAAGAGCCGTGAGGGAACGGTGCGAGGCCGGTGACGCGAGTGATAATGAGTGTCAGCTGCGCGTTGCACCGGTCTCGCATCTGTCACGGAGGAGCTACGGAAGCATAAAAGGACGAGTGACAGGAGTGTACGACGAGAGAGGACCAGGCCTGGACATTGTGTTAAGTTTTATTAATGTGTGGCCGGCAGTTGACCGTGAGGTAGCTGTCGGCCCTTTACTTTCGTTTTGTTGTTTGTTTATTTTATTATTAAAAGTTGGTTATCGTTCGCTGGTTCCCGCCTCCTTCCTTCCTTACTTTGAACAGTATTGCAGGTAGTAAATGGTGGCCAATAACTGTTTGGTTGCATTCTTCCAAATATCTTTCTCTGTGTTCATCAGAACAAAGAAATTTATACAGATTTGGAACAACCTTGAGGGTGAGTAAATGAAGACAGGTGAACTGTTTTGGGTGAACTGTTCCTTTAATGCGTGTCAGTTTTTATTACATTTATTGAATATACTGAATTGCACGCAAGCACAGTTAGAATAAAGTATTGGAACTTGGTTTTGGTGCATGAACAGAACCTTTTTATGATTTTGTAATTTTTTTTTCTATTTCAGTCATCTGTATGTGGAAAGATAATGGAGCTTCTTGGACAGAATAAGATCGACCATCATCAGAGGCAGGTGGTCATCCTTAGCCAGGACAGTTTCTACAGGGTACTCACCCCTGATCAGAAGTCCAAGGCTCTAAAAGGACAATTCAACTTTGATCACCCAGGTAAAGAAGCTGTAGACCTCATGTTCCCATTTATTCGGATATCTCTGTACTTTTATTTACAAGCCCAATGTGTTATTGGGAGGGAATATGACAGTAGATGCACTTTGCGTACTTGCAGCTGTCTTCCTGACTAGGCCACCCTCACCCATGTTCTGCACTAGCAGAGGTGGCTTATCTCATGTTTTTGGAATTCCACCACCTGTGAATGAGGCAAACAGAACAATTTCTGTGCAGCAATAGCCTCTCTCATCCTCTGTTTCTCTGTCCCACAGATGCCTTTGATAATGAGTTGATAGTCAAAACCCTGTGCGATATCATGGACGGAAGTACCGTCCAAATTCCAGTCTATGACTTTGTTACCCATTCAAGGTCAGCACAGGCAATACTTTAATAGATAAACATATCATCCCATTGTGTCTGTTTGGACATGTTTGAGTTTGGTTTAGTAGTCTGGTTGTTCAGGTATTTCCTTTCCTTTACACAGAAAGGAGGAGACAGTCACAGTGTATCCAGCAGATGTGGTTTTATTTGAAGGAATCCTCATGTTTTACTCGCAAGAAATCCGAGATCTGTTTCAGATGAAGCTGTTTGTGGACACGGACGCAGATACGCGACTGTCACGCAGAGGTGCGTGTGGGCTTTATCGGAATCAAACAATCGCAACAAATATCACGGCAGATCTAGCAGTTTGTTTATCTGAACTACACTCTTAAAAAAAAGGTGCTTCAAAAGGTTCTTTTATCCCATAGAAGAACCTTTTGGTTCCATAAATCTTTCTGTTTCACAAAAGGTTCTTTGTGGCGAAAAAAGGTTCTTCACTAAGAAAGAGATGGTTCTTTAAAGAACCTTTGACTGAATGGTTCTTTGTGGAACCAAAAATGGTTCTTCTATGGCATCGCTGTGAAGAACCTTTTAAGCACCTTTATTTTTAAGAGTGTAAGTTACAGAGTGGCGTTGAAAGTTTTTCACAGTAATTTGATTCATATCCTCCTTCAATTCTCTCTTTTTTCGGCCCATGTTTCTCCTCCGTCCACAGTCCTGAGAGACATCAGTGAAAGGGGCCGTGACCTAGAGCAAGTGCTGAGCCAATACATAACATTTGTCAAACCTGCCTTTGAGGAGTTCTGTCTGCCAGTGAGTTCTTTCTACCAATCTTTATCCTGACTATTAGTGCTTAGAAAGTGTCTTCGGCTTTAAAGTGGAAATTAAAAAGTTCTGAAAAAAGATTTAAAGGTCCAGTGTATGAGATTTAGCGACATCTGGTGGCGAGTGCAACTAACGCTCACTCCACCCCTCTTTTTCCAAGCACTACGGAGGCTAACACCGTGTCCACACCGTGTCCCAGACATTAGAAACGCATTAGAACCCATTATAATTTCAAATTTTGTCCACACTGGATGCGGCGCGGTGCGACACGACAAACCCATTAAGAACAAGCAGGTTGTCATGTTGCGTCGCGCCTGTCGCGTCCGGTGTAGACACGGTGTAACATGGAACAAAGATGTTGTCACGTTTGCGCTTCTTTGCCAAAGGAGATAACATATTTACGAAACATACTCTGTAAAGCAGTTTGACCATATAGCTTACTGTATAAACAATATGGTGAATTCCATGTAAGGGGGCCCGCAGTGTATGTAGATAGAAATATCTCATTCTAAGGTAATAAAAACCTCTGAAGACATATTTATTTATATTATATTGCAGTTCTGTCACTTGATCCTCCAAAAAATTACACACAGCACCTTAAAAATAATAAGATCCCTAATGGTTTTCAATGGAACAAGAAATGTTAAGCATCTTATCAACAGGATGTGTGTGGCAAAATATTTGGTCTGTGGAACGTTGCTTTTTCTTCCCCTCAGGGCTTCTTTTAATTTTTCCCCCTCTTATTTATGTTACTGTCAGACGAAAAAGTATGCTGATGTGATCATTCCAAGGGGAGCTGATAATATGGGTGAGATTTGAGTTTGTGTTTATTGTCCAAATATGTTATTAGACTTCCTTGGAAGACGTGAGGGACAAATCGTTTGATATGAAATAGTTTTTGAAAGGGATTATCGTATACATAGTTTTGAAAGTGGGAGTGTTTTGAGGGTGCCAAACAAGGTCACACTTTGAGTTTTGAGAGTCTTCCAACATGTTTTCCTCACTCTTGGTGCAACTTATTCAGAGTTAATTTAACTACAAAACTAGGATTGTAAAACTAGTGCACATTTTTTTGGTGTTAAATTTCTTTTTTATGCAATGTATTGCATGATATATATAGATATATAATGAATTAATTAAATTTGATATAGTTTCTATACAAAAGATGTTTACGTCAGATTTTTTTTCTCTTTCTAGTTGCCATAAATTTAATAGTGCAGCACATTCAGGATATTTTGAATGGTGGCTTAACCAAACGCTTGAACGGCTACCTCAACGGTCACAACACGCCTCGTAAACGGCATCCCTCAGAGTCCAGCAGCAGGCCGCACTGACCAGCCCTCTCACAGGAAGTTGGGGAATGCAAGAGGAAAAGAATGTTTGAAAGAGGGATGCAAAAGGACTGGCTGGATGAAATGAACGATTGCTTGTGCATTCTGTTAAATAGCCAACACTGTATTCAAGAAAGAGAATCTCAAAGACTGCCTTTTTATTTCCTATTGCTTCCTACTTTTTGGACTGGCTCCGCTTGATGTTTTAGGAGTTTAGAGTTCGGGGATACTTAAAGGTCGACATTGATTTTTCTTCAGTATTTATTTCAGTATTTTTTTGTAACTATTTGCAAGTGTGTTTGTTGGTTAAATGGGGAGGGGTAAAATATTTGACTATTACGTGACTCCATGCTAAAAAGGATTGAGATTTACTTGCATTATTTTTTTAATGTTGTAATATTATCTTCAACTGTTACTGCTCTTTCATTTGCAAACAAAGTTTTGTGATCAAACTTTGTTTTTTTCATCACTGAAAAACGTATCAAAGGCCAAAGATGATTGGAGTTTTGAAACCCCTTCTGTTTTACTTTTTGCTTGGCAGTGATGTGTTTTAGTGGTATGTCAGTTTTTTTACGACGTCCCTCTAAAATCAGTGTTTATGGCAGAAAGATAACTGTTACTTCCTCCGTTTCACTTGAACAATTCAGGAAGTGTTGCTGAGTCACAACACTCCTCTCAGGGTGTAGTTATTATAATGGAAAACAACTTGTACTGTATTCTAAAAGGGAACGAGACGTAATTTCAGATGATCCAGACAAAACATATCAAGTTGAGATAGTGCTTTATTGATTAAATATCCACCTCAAGGAGCTCATTTAAGTTGGGTATATCTTGCTCACTTCTTAATTCCAGAAGTGCTGTCGGGTGGCAAAGTTGAGATGCTGATTCAATTCTGGACCCCTGGAATAATACGTGCCAGTCAATGATTTTGAGCTAGTTATTAAGAGATTTCTGTTCATGTACTATGCACTGTACCCTTAACTCTAATAATGCATTTTGACACTCAGTTTATGACACTTTCATTAGAGTGGAATTTCGAGAAATAAGTTTGATGTTTACTTGAAATTTATACTTTTCTCAAAGTCTCTTGTCCATTGTCTCTACTTGCAGTTTTCCATTGTCTCCTTCATGGTTTTTATTTTTAAATGATTTACCACCTGGCCACCTGTAAAATATACACCATGATGCCAACTTGGTCAGTATTTGATTAAACTAATTTAGTATTTTTTAACCATTCACATTTCAAGTTGTTTGATATACATTACACATGCAGTGATTATTTTACCGTGTAGCTAAACATATGGGATTGCAGAGGTACAGAAAAGTATTTTCATTTAACTCCGCTCCAATCATTCAGGGACTTGGGTTGTAAAATGCCCAACCGTTGACCCAGGGTTTTCACTTAAACAATCTGACCTTGACTCTGAATTGATCCTGTGTCTCTTTCCTTTGATCTTGAAATTTTTAACTTTGTGTAATGTTCACACATAAATGGGTTAATCATTTAAGGACTATTCAGTCCCATTATTTTGCACTTCACTATGTTGTACATATTTTCTACCTTAGCTTATATTTTTTTCTTCTGCATTGCTGCTATGAAACAGGGTGACTCATTTGCCATCCAGTGTAAAAACAGTTATGAATATATGTGTGTTTTTGTTTTTGACATGAGAGTAAACTCATTAAGATTATTTTTTTAATCATAATCATTTTTTATTTGGGCAACATGCAAAAATATCAAATTTTGTGACTTGAATGCTTGTATTGACCCCTGTGCTATTTGTTTGGCAGCAGTTATATAAATAATTATTTTGTGTCCAAGTCTTTTTTTTTTGCTTCAGTCTTATACATTTGTGCTTTATTTACATTTGAAATGACCAAATGTTTTGACATTTAAAACCAATGCAACACATTTAAAGTCATCATATATGTTTCTATGTTGAAATTAGAAACGCTTTCCTTTATTTTAAATGTTAAATCCCTTTCAAAATGTTACATGGCTTGGCTAAAGTTTTGTAAATATTACATTTCTTAACAATACTTTGGTGGGTTAACGAAACACCCAACACATACAACTGAGATATTCAGACATCTCATCCACCATCAGAGAGGGTTTGGGCACATCAGCACAGATTTAAACACCATCTTTTGAACTTTTCACATAACTCAGCCCTCGATACAATCATGGTTTCACAACTATCATCTCTGTCTTAACTCGCGCACACTGTGTAATCCTATTCCTACTTGACTCAAATGATGCAAATATAGTAATTTTTTTACTGAATTGTTTGGGATTTAAGCTGTTGTCATTTAATGTGGAATCAATTTGTTGGGTCCCACAATACTGTCTGTAAATATGGTAAATGCTTTAATCAGAACATGTGATAACCTCTATGTTGATTTATTTGCGTTGGTTTTGCAGAGACTTGTCTGGAACAGTTGGTTGTCCTTGTTGCTTTGGGGTGGGTTCTGCATGATGGACCATTATATGTTTAAACGTTTAATTTTTTTATTAATGATGCCTTTGAGTTGTGATACTTGCAAAGGGGGTGCCACATGGAAAGAAAGACAAAGACAAACTGACCGCTGAATTGTTTTCATTGATGAAATTGTTGCATGCTCAAAACACGTTGGCCCAAACGGTGGCAGCAAGGCTTTAAAACAGTTTCTGTGACATTGTGTCAAGGAGTATTAACAACACATTATTTGAAAATATTTAACTCTAGAAGCTGGAGAAATAGATGGGCTCTTTTTGTTCCCTTTTAAGTGTCCCTGTGGTTTAATAAATCCATAATATCTGAATCATCATGTAAATGTGTAAACAGTTGCAGAAAGTTGTATAACAAAGTGATTGACAGCAAAGCTGAATAAAAGTTTTTGTACCGAGTTTGTTAAATGTACATGTCCATTTGAGAAATGTGGTCGTATTTGGTTGTATCAGGGTAAATATGACAAATATTTAAGAACTTTATTGCAAGGTGAACAGCATTAATGGTCTAAAGTAGAACTAAATTACAGAATATCACAGAATTGGTGTCATCAAAGGCTCAACACAGAACATCACAGATAAAGTAAATATACATCAAATAAATGCAAGGTGCATACATAAACTAGTTCGACAAAATTAAATTAAAGGATAATTTAAATAAATAAAAATAAAAACAGTATTTTTCATTGAATGAATACAAAACACACATCACAACAAAGGCAAATCTAGGCATACATCAAAAAGACAAAAAAGGCTCAACACAATATCATAATGTATAACATACATAAAATAAACTAACTAAAGTTATAATAAATTAAATAAATAATATCAAAAAGGAAAATAAAATAAAATAAAAATTCACAATAAATCGTAGGTCAGCAGCATATCTAACAGTTTCCTTGCCTATGGCCCCTCATTTTGGATGGGCTTTTGAGAAATGTTTTAACTCGTTCCTAAACACAATGAATAAAGGAGGGGATTTATGATCTACATTTATGAATTAAGTATTTGGGCAATATTACAATATTGTTAATTAAATAAGACAAATTACAACAGTCTTTCTTTGGTTAACCCATACATTCTTGTAGATAAATGTGAGCCATCAGCAACCACCTCATTCTTTATCAACCTCATTCTCCATCAAAACATGGAGAATCCTCAGTATTGAATTGTACATTCAAAAAATTACTAGAAGGATACATTTTTGAAATGTGTATCTTTGGCTAAATAAAAACACAGTGGAACTTTTGTGGTTACTGTGTGCGCGTCATCATTATGCGCCTTCCACATGACGTCACAGCGCGTCCTCAGTACGCAGACGCACGAGATTCCATATTGTTCGTTGGAAGCTCAAACGTTGTATTTAACGAAGAGTGTGCGTGGGGTAATTTAGGTACACAAACATATACGTTAGTATTCTTCAGGTATGTCTACGAGTGACTTTTACCTGAGGTATTATGTTGGCCACAAAGGTAAATTCGGCCACGAATTTCTGGAATTTGAATTCAGACCTGACGGTAAGTGAGGCGCCAACTTTAGCTAGCTATCATGCTAACAGCCTTTCTATTGAAATCATGTTTGCATGCTTTCCTTCCAAACCAAACATCATTTTGGCAGTTTTGGATTGTGTTGCTTATTGTTTTACGCTTAGTACTTGAACACGAGTTATTTTTCCCAATAATAAGCGATTTATCAGTACACCAGTTAAAACTGAGTTACCAATATTGTAATGGTACAGTTGTTTAGCTTTACAAGGAATGTTTGGACTGTTATTTTCGTTCGGTCAAAGGTTCAGTCAGTGTGACTGTTAAAGATGTGCTTACATTTTGATTTATAAATGATTTGTGTTGTTTTCCAGGCAAGCTGCGATATGCAAACAACAGTAACTACAAGAACGACGTCATGATCAGAAAAGAGGTGAATTTAACTGCCTGATTACGTCACGGTTGTATAATGTGAGTCAATGGTGTTATATTAAAGTTATGGTAATTTTTCCTACTAAAGGCTTATGTTCATAAAAGCGTGATGGAAGAGTTAAAGAGGATCATTGACGACAGTGAAATCACAAAAGAAGATGATGCGTTGTGGCCGCCTCCAGACAGAGTTGGCCGACAGGTTTGTGGGGAAAAGTTCTTGTTTACATACAAATGCAGTGTTTTGACCTTTTGTAATAAAACATACTAAATGCTTTTATAAGGAACTGGAGATTGTCATCGGTGATGAACACATCTCATTCACAACTTCAAAGATTGGATCTTTAATTGATGTCAACCAGTCCAAGTAAGCATCTTTCATATGTAACTCCTTAAGTCTAAGGCAATTTCAGTATCTTTGTTTTTCTGAGTCATTATAAAAGTGTTCACATGTATTTTTAATATTACTCTTCAGGGACCCAGAGGGGCTCAGAGTCTTCTACTATCTGGTTCAGGACTTAAAATGCCTTGTATTCAGTCTCATTGGCCTCCACTTCAAAATCAAGCCCATTTAACTGTTCAGCTGCTTTTAGTCTGGCTGAAAATGTTTTTATTTTTTGTTTTCAGAATTTGTACATTGTTTAGCAGTTTTGTTGTCTTGATTGTTTTTTTTTTAAATAAAACTTGGTCTATCATTGTCTCTCTTTACGTTCCTTTTAAAGGCTCATCTTTCTACTATGGGGTGTATATTATGTCAGATAATATTTTAATGACAATATAAACCTCGTAAACACAAATATGTCACAAATGTTTTTATGCCAGCTGTTTCATGAAATTCTTTTAATACGCTTTGCTGCTCACAGCTGTTTTCACCATTTTGTTTTGTAAAGTAGCCACGTTCTCTTGTCTGTTCCGTTACATTCTCAGATAAGGTACAGAAAGAAGCCTCACATTTCACCAACTTCATTTTCCTAAGATCTGTGGTCTGTTTACTTGTGTGCATCTCTTACAATGAATCTTAATTACTCTCCTGTATTTGGAGAAAAATGATTTCATCAACAGTAGTGTGTTATAAAATAATCCAAACATCAAAAATGGCCTATATTTAATATTTGCGTGCCACAAATATTTAGATGATTTTAACTGATAATATATTTTTTGCTTTTAGATCAATAACTTATTACCACAATAAGATTTATAAGGCAATCACACATGGTTATCCTAACAGAACAATAAGCCGTTAAGGACAATTATGTCATATGAAGCTTGCAGATGTATCCCTATCTAAATCAACAAAACTGATATTATGAATCCTAAATGCCCAATGGTTTAATTGACTTCAACAGAATAAGTGCTTTTTACTAATGAATGGGCTTTCCATCAAGGACTGTAAAAATGTCCTCCAATGACTTATGAACACACTTAAGAAATTCATGAACATTCCTGGAAGGGTAGCTGGACACATTGCACCCAATCCATTCATCGTGGACACCATAGCCCACTCCAAAACCATCGGGCACTACAGGAGCAAACCCACCCAGACTGACTGCAGGGCTGGTGAGGGTACTGGTGGACAGGATGTTGTGGTTTATGGCAGCATATGCTGGGTCCAGGTACAGACCGGGCAGTGCCATTCCTTTAGAATTAGCCAGGTAGCGCATGGCAAAAAGATGGCGATCAAATCCTTGACCTAGATGTAAATGAACAAAGAAATTGATACCAACAAGGGAACAATTACCCTAAAATATATAATGAATTGCTAAGTATTGATAAACAGATTTAAAGCAGCATGCTGTTGAAGTTCTATACTAACCCATGGCTGCTTCTTTGGTGAGCTGGCCGTGGTATTTAGAGCATTCGTGTAGCAGCCCCTGTAACTGATCAACTGTGTGTTTTCCTGGCTCCTGCACGAAAGCCTTGGCACAACGCTTTGTGTGAATGCTAGCAGGACGGATGGTTTCTGTGCGACCGTGTTTAAAGGCTGCAGTGCTACAGGACTCGTATGTGGCAACAGTCTGCCCGTACTGCCGTAAGAAGCCCATCTGGAAAGCCAGCTGGGAAATTGCATCTGGGCTAAGCTTCTTTTTCTTAAGTTGCTCCTTTCCACCCTTCTTGAACTCCATGGCATCGATGGTGAGCTTTGATACAGCAGAATTAAAGTTCTCTTTAGCTTTTACGATCCCTGCTTTTAACTCTTCATTTAGTTTGAAATCCAGTCTTCGAACTGCAGAGGCTGAGTCCACAGATGCTGGCTGGGAGCTGGGGCCAACCAGAGGCTTCTCAGTGGTGTCCTTAAAGACCTCATTCTGGAAACGGAGTACGGCTACGCCATCACCCCAGGAGTGCTCAAAATTGATGGCCGCTTGCCCATCCTTAGCCAAGATGATACTAAAGGACTTGTCATACCAGCGATTGCAGCCGTCTCCATGCAGCATGTTGTGGGAGATGTGAATGTGATCTTTCATTACCTCCTCATCCAGGCAGAGGCAAAACAAAGCACTGTCTACTAACCGCAAGACTTCACCATTTCCAGCATCCAGTAGCTTTTGTCTTAAGCCTGCCCAAGTGTCTCTGTTCTCGCTGGTCAGAACACCCAAGGGGAATGACGGAGCTGGGGTAGAGTCTGTTAGTATGTACTTCAGGTGAGCTTGAATCTCAGAGGGTTTCATCAGGTTACCATCCCGATCCAGTGCATCAAATACATACAGATTGCCTTGTTTTATCACAAGCAAGTGGCGGCCTTTATCATCCGTGAAGAGCTCGTCTCGCTTCTGCTTGGGTATGCGTGTGGAGTTGAAGAGACGGAAGTACTGGGACATATCCAGAGGATACGCATTCACCATGTATGCTCCAAACCATGAGATGGAGGAGGGCACCCATCGGATGAACCTCTTGAAACTATTGGTGTCACTCTTAGCAGGGTTCAAATGAAACACCTCCGGCTCAAGCAGACCACCCCGCAGGGTCTTCATAAACCGCACGGCTGAGCAAACCATGTTGGTGGCCCGCACAAGCTGGTCATTGTACTCAGGTTTGGGGTCAGGGTTAAAGGACATGAAGGGGTTGAAGTTAAGCACAACAGACTCCCTGGCAGACAAGTACATGATAAACCATGGAGCTGCAAGGAAAAATGAAATTCATAAATGAGCTTGCAATATAGAAATATTGGTTACGAACCAAAATATTTATACTATATATATATATATATATATCACCTGATATATAGCTGGTGTGCTTGTTTTGTTTGTCTAAGGCCACAAGTTCTTCATGCAATTGTTTACCTAAGTCACTCTGGAAATCATGTGCTACTTTCTCCGTTTTACTGTTGGATTTCAAGGACACAGAAGTAGTCAGAAAAACTGTTGAAACTAATTCAGATATTAAGATGAGTAAGTCAGACCCTTGTCAAGTACCTGTAATGTTCATCATTCAGCAGGGGTCTTTGAGCTGCCAGATATCTCCGTATTGTGTCCTCCAGTTTTGGGACTGGTAACCTGTAAATGGAAACATTTTTGAAAGCCATCCAAAAAACTGTTTTGGGTATTTTATGGGTCTGTGTAATGTTGTATAATCTTTTAAAAACGTATTTATGTTCATTTATTATCATTAAGTTTTTTGTAAATAACTGTACAAACACTGGGGGACTGGGCTAACGGAAATTCAGGCAAGGAGAACATAATAACATGTAACACCGTGTCATCCCTTGGAACTCAGGCGTAGACTTTGCACTTTCACCTATATTCAATCGTATATCTTAAAATTAGCGTTTTTAAAGTGACAATTGCAGCATTTACATCTAAAATCATCGACAATATCACAATTTCTTTGTACTGACAAAAAATAAAAGCATCACAGCGATTATGCCTATAATTTGGGTGATAAATCATATGTGATATATCCAGGTAACTTTACCTTGGTAAGCTCTTCTGATAGTGCATGGTCGGGACGACACTTTTTTGCAAAAACTCAATCCCAGCTGCATCCTTACTGCTGTATTTACGCTGAGATGTTGTTAGGACTGATAGGGCATGTTGATTCCTTAGTAGTTTTAATTTACCCAACGACGAATAATATTGGGTAGAGAGAAAACCTGTCATCATGCAACTTACAAGATAAGACGTTATAAATTCCTAATTCCTACTAACTTCCAAAATCGATCTTAACTTTTAAATAGTCCGTCTCACGTTTATTGTTGTCATCCGACTTACTGAATGAAAGCAGGGTTGCTGCTCATAAACCGATCAATTTACCGCCAACAATTAATTAGCTACCAATAAAATATTAGCAACTCTTTTTATTTTTTCAATAGATCTATGTACTAAATGCCTTAAAACATTGTTTTCTAAAAGCTTTAAATTTCGACAACAAAAAATTTAACCTTTAATATTTCATTCTTTACTTCCGCCTCACACGATCTGTCACGCCTTTCAAAATAAAAGTACCGGTGTTCTGACGATTTGCGCTGTCTTGCTCAACCTCCTCCCGTACAAAACATAAGGCTAACCCCTCCAACAACCCATTCCCCCTACCTTTACCAAGCTAGACAACGCAAGTAATAAAATATTTAACAAACATAATTTAAAAACGAGATGTGTTTTTCTGTGTGCAGTTAAAAAATATCCACAGTGTACACATATTTAAAGCTTTGAATAAACTTCAAAACACGACTGTCACCCATTGGATGAGCATCTCCCCTCAATCTGATTCACTCACATGATTGGTGTAGCCACAGAAGTCTAGAAAGGTGATTTGGCCGTTGGGTTTCCCTTTGCGACGCTGTAAACTTGAAAGACGGATAGCATCAATGGGAGTGAGCCACATCAGGCGCATCATCTGGACCAATTGTGCCGGAAGCAAGGCATAACTGTCCATATTTGGATTAAAACCTGACAGAAGATTTAAGGGCTTTTCGGTTGAATTAGGTAAGCAACATTTGACAGTTCATACAAATCGTACATTTTACCGAAACACGCCGGACGTCGGTGTCTGTCGTGGGGGCATCGTGTCTGTCATTCGTCTGCTGTATAACGATTTGTGCATTTTAGGTTTTGAGCAGTGCTGTATATTTTACATTTAGGGGATGTAATACATTTTGGCGATTTCACAGCTAATTTTCCATTCTTTTCGACCACGATTTTATAGATGCTTGTCGTCTGCTTTAAGGTGTAAGAGTATTAAAATCTTGCAGGGGTATGATAATCTGGACACGCAATTACGATCCAACATAAAGCATTTGGTTAAAATAAAAAATCACACCGAACATAAACAAAGATTTTCTCCCATTTAACTCCCAACTTCTTAAAGTCAAGAGGATATGTTTATATCATATAGTAGTGTGTTTTCAATGATGTCCACATGTATCAATTCTCTGACCTCAACAGATATCCTCAGTTAGGCTAATTGGTGTATATTTCAGACATATAAAATAATTATATATTTTTTCTGAAACACAGGGCAATGGTAGCTCTAAGCAGACAAGAGTTCTTCCAAGAACTGGGATCAGGTTGCTTGCTTCCAACTCTCCAGCAGGGTCTAGAACAAATATGGCAACTTTTACTAATCTGCCTAGTGTGTCGGCTGCTGTGGAGATTGGGTGAGAGGGTTTATGTAGTCTTATGATTATAGTAATAATTCTACTAGGGGTGTAACGATTCACTCAGCTCATGATGCGATGCGAGTCACGATTCTGATCTCACGATGCGATTTATTCACGATTTACTCACGATTTATTTTTACAAATTGAGTTGAAACAAATTAGAAATGAACAATTTCCCTTCCATTATTTCTTAAATGCTTCATGTTTCTTTGTATAATAAAATAATGTTTTATTTCAAATAACAAAACTAAACTGCAATTTCATAACAAATTAATAATAGAAAAAGTCTCTTTAATATAAACAAACTAATACTGTCTGAGCTTTTCTTGGATTTTTTTGCATTTAAGAAATATCAACATGTCCACGTTTAGATTTGCAGTAAAAATAGCGGCCCCTGCTGTTCAAAAAATGTATTGCGATTCAGTTCACACCTCAACCGATTTGAATCGTCACTCATTATAACCGATTTTCAACCGGCTCACGGTGAATCGTTACATCCCTAAATTCTACACTTACAAAACAATTCAAAGCAAAATGTAATGCTGCTGAAGAAACGGATTTTGTAAATTGTGTTTTTCTAACAGGTTTGCGCCCTTTCTTGAAACATCTCAGTACGGTGGTGGGTGGATTTTACGTGCTGTACTTGTTCTTTGAGCTGCACATGGTCTGGGTGGTGCTTCTTAGCCTGCTTTGCTACCTCATTCTCTTCCTGTGTCGTCATTCCAGCAGCCGTGGTCCATTCCTGTCCATTACTATCCTCATCTACCTGCTGTTAGGGTATAAAACACATCATGTTACATCTTGTGTGTGTGTTTTTTAACAGCAGTGTATGCATAAGATAGTCAATTTGCGTATATTTGTGTGCAATAAGAATCTCAGAATTTAATGTTTTAAAACATTTTTGAACACATTTTCGTCTTTATATGTGAACGTTATCTCTCTAAAAAAGGATTCTCGATGGTCACCAGCTACTCGATGGTCTCTAACTATTTATTTCGCTGACTAGAAATTGCTATTTGTAATGGAAGTCATTGAAAGTGATTTAAAAAAAATATTGAAAGATTTTTTGGGACAGTCATGTCATTTATTGGTTAAACAGTGTAGGTTTGGGAAAATTGGGAAAATGTTTAGGCCCTTGGAAAAATGAAGACTAGCAACGCTTTCCAAAACAAAAAATAGTTGCATCTGTCCACCATCTTCAAAAACAAATGTAGCTTCTCATAGACTCCCATGAGACTGAAAAAGAAACATTTTTTGAAAGCTCATCTAAAATGCAAGCAGAATACATTCTTAAAACAAGATTTTTTTTCTGTTTTAGAGAGTTGCATATGATGGATACAATGACCTGGCATAAAATGAGAGGTGAGTTTGCTGTTTTGTTACCTAATAATGATCATTAGACCATGCTGGATATACCTTTACTATACTAGATTGTAACTGAGTTTGATATTACATGACTGTGTTCCCATAGGTTCCCAGATGGTAGTGGCCATGAAGGCAATTTCTCTTGCCTTTGACCTTGACACAGGCATAGTGGAGAAAGTTCCCTCTCCAGTGGAGTTCATGGGCTACATTTACTTTGTGGGTACAGTCATCTTTGGGCCCTGGATCAGCTTCAACGGCTATATGGATGCAGTGGAGAGTCGAAAACTTGTGAGTGTCAATTTAAACAGTTTTCAGTATAAGATCAAAATTGGGTAAATGTGTTTCTCTAGGCTCTTTAGAGTTTGCTTTAAGTCTGTCTTTTTTTCAGAGCCTCTCCTGGTTTGTAAAGTCAGTCTGCAGCTGTGTGATGAGTCAAGTCTGTTTAGTCATCTCTAATTGTATTGCACCATATATATTTCCCTATTTCATTCCAGTGTTTGGAGACAAGCTGCTTCGCAAGTGAGTATAGAGATTTGAATCATTAGACTATGATTTGATAATACATCATTTGGAGATGTTACATGTACATTTTGCATTTAACAGATGCTTTTATCCGAAGAAAAAAGGAGGAAACAAATATAATATTTTTTAAATATTTTGTTATTATAAGTTCTTTTTCAAAACTTACCAAGAGTTGAATAGATTGGATAATATGTTTTACAAATAATGCTTTTTGATTGTTTAGCTGCTTTGGATTTTTTTAAAGGTTTTCCCTTTTTGTCTTGAGTAATTTCTTTTTTCCTTTTACTCCCCCAGCAAGAAAAGGCGAAAGATAAGGTATTATTCTGCTTACGTTATTAATCAATACTTAATAAAAATGTCAAAATGACACATAAATAATCATTGACTGTGAAGAAAAGGAATTTAATGTTATATACAGTATATATTATATTTTGGCTACATTTTCTGGATTGAAGCAACACGTCCTATTTGATCAGAGAATTCTCTATGCTTTGTTTATTTACGTTTAGTCTGTTAGTGTCCATTAGTAAAAATTAAGAATTTTAAGATTATATTTAATAATTTTTTTTATTGAATATTACTTCAATATTTCATGCTTTTCAGAGGCTCCATAACAAGGTAAGCAAGCATATAGTCACAATGTTAGTACAGAATAAACTCGACTGTTGTTTTGTCTAGTCTTTGGTAACCTTCATGTTTTCTTTTCACCAGGTGGCTACAGGCCTATGAGAACACTCTGTCCTTCCATTTCAGTAATTACTTTGTGAGTTACCTGGGTGAGACAACAACCACACTGTCCGGTGCTGGATTCACAGAGGAGAAAGACAACCTTAAGTGGTTTGTACAAATGTGACAGACTTCAATGTAAAAAAATGGTCAATGGTGTTTTATTCACTCACTCTTTCTGTTGTGCTGTTTCTGTGGTTTCAGGGACATGCCAATAGCAAAGCCGTTGAATGTTGAGTTTCCACGGTCTATGGTGGAGGTTGTAACTTCTTGGAACCTGCCCATGTCCAGCTGGCTCAACACCTGTATGTGTGTTTTTTTATTGATGGTGTTATTTGCTTTTTAGATATTTGTTGTAAAGGAGTGGTCACACTATAGGGCTTGATTGATGAACCAAAAATGGTCTCATTTACCTTTATTTAACCCATGTTGTGTGTGTTTTCTGTATTTCCTTCATATATATTTGTAATTCACAGTTATGCTCCTCTTTTAGATGTGTTTAAGAAGTCTCTCAAATATGGATCCTTCACCGCTATCATCTTGACATACACAGCTAGCACTCTGCTTCATGTAAGTGGCACTTTGGCATTGCACACTTGCTAATGTATTTTTATTGTAATGTAGTGCATTTTTTCTTAGACACACCTTTTCGTGCAGTACTTTAAAACAATTTACTTGGTTCTCTCAGGGTCTGAGCTTTCATATTGGGGCAGTATTATTTACTCTTGGCTTTATAACATACATTGAGCATGGTAAGTATATGCATAAGACATTTCAAAAAAATTAATTAAGCCATTTAGCTGCCTAACAAAACAAAAATATACAGGAGCATACTGGAAAATATAATGCAATATATTAAACTATACATTTCCATTTGTTGGAACCAAGTGCTTATATTTTTCAATATTTGAAAAGTGCAAATTCCTTGTGTATTATTCAATATACTGAAATATTGGAATACATTAACAATGTCTTATTCTATGTATTTTCAAATATATATTACAAGATTTATTAAATTGATAGTTCTTATTTAGGAAAACATATTTTCTTTCCTTAAGGGATGATTAGATGCATAGAGACTTTTCAACACTATTTATTGTTTTTCATGTTGATGTTTTTGGTTTTTGTGTCTGATGGATTGTGCTTTTATTCAGTTTCTGTTTATTCTGTGTTTCAGTGCTTAGGAAAAGATTGTCAGTGATTTTAAATGCTTGCGTCCTCTCCAGGAAATGCCCATCTGACTGCAAACATCCAAACAAAAAGGTATTATACATGTCATTAAGGCTATTAAAGCACTTGTTAAAACAAGTCATACATTTTCAAGTGAGCTGTGATAGTTGTTCTGCCATAACATTTAAACAGGTAAATACATAACATCATTTTTAGTAAAGACTAGGACATTATAACAATTAATTTTATTTTCAAATCTTTTTCTTCTCTCTAGGCATTGTGGGTATATTTAATAAACTGGACATTTAGCATGTTAGCAGTGCTACACTTAACATACCTTGGCTCCATTTTCGGCTCCAGCACAGATGACTTGGACTCTGAAGAGGTTCGAAAAACTTTATTCACTCTAATCTCCTTGCATGTAGTCTACAAATTGTCATTACAATTATATTTTTGTCCACAGGATGGTATGGCCAGTCACACCATTCAGAAATGGACACAGCTTAGCTGGACAAGCCACTGGTTGACCTTTGGCCTTTGGGTCCTGTATCGCCTTATTCTTTAAACTCTGAAACCTACATAGACGAAGAGAGATGGGAGAAGATAGCAATAAACTTTGATTGGCTAAAACATGTGGGATTACCGCGGAGGTGCCATAGCCATTTATTACATCACTGTGAACTCTGGATGAACTTGACTGTGGAACAGAGTACTCACAAATCCGGGAAAACAATGATTTACATTTAATATGGTTCCACACAGCTGGTTCGGCCACAGCACAGCCCAGGAAGTACCAGTTTTTTAAACTACCTGAAGTTCAATGGAGCATCAAGGTTTTCTTTTTTCAAACCACAGCACTCCAAAATATGTCTTAATATTTAAATCTTTATAGTCAATACTGAATTCATCAATACCTTGTGACTAACAAATAAAGCTTAGACTTTGTTGTTCTTTTTGTTGATAGATTTAGGATCAGATAAACTGTTATTCATAAGGAAAAATGTATGTTTTAATTTTGTCTAAGGTGAAAATTCTTGATGTGTGATAAGAAAGTAAATATTTCAGTAGTTTTCTGTAATGCATAAACTACACAAATCAAGACTCAGTCAGTACTCTTGAAATGTATGCAATTATGCAAAAAGTTGCGATTTATTTAATGTTATTTTTAACCTAAATATTAAAGTTTTCTCAACAGGATTACTCTGGAGTAGTGGTTGATACATTGTTTTCAGTCTGGTTTAGTTTACCTCTTTTATTTGTATCTCAAATGGAGTATCTGCTGTTGCTTTTTCACTAAAGCTTATATCATGCTGCGATTCACAATCAGAATACACCCGCTCGCTGTGTTTCATGAAAGACAGACATGCCAAATGACTTAATTAATGGTCATACATTTACTCGTATAGGGCTGTGAATGAATAAGCTGAAATTCATGCCAACATTTTGTAAAAAAAATCAGTATTGAATAGGAAACTGTTCCAATATTGCAGTGACCCTTAAGACATTGAATTACTGTGGCAGTAGGATTACGTTTGACCTTTTTTAAATTATATATTATATTATAATCTTCCGTCACATATGAAATTAGTATTTAGGTATGTTTTTGGTTTCATGTGTATTTATTTTATCATTGTTACTGTTTTAATATTTTTATTATTACTAATTGGTAGTAAATACAACATGGGCTTTAACTAACTTATTTTTAAAAGTGTAATGTGCCAAAACAGAACATTAATAATATTAGCTGATGACTTTTGATATATGTATCTTTTATGTGTTTAAGCATTTACAATCAACAATATTCAAGCTGTTTTTCTTTGGATTACACACATTACATTTTTGTTTTTCTTAGTAACTACTAAATAAAGAGTTCATATGACATGTTTTTACGTTATGTATGTCTAGGAGACGAGGCAAAGTGTTAATGATAAAATGTTTTATCTCGTTATTTTTAAGGAATGCCTTGCAATGATAATGAAGCATGTCAATAGGGTGACGTGCTTTGCTTTTCCTCACAGTAGGTGGCAGTAGCGCGCAGGAATTGTGAGCGCGAGACGTTGTGGCAGGTCGGACTCGGAATCAAAACGTACTGCACTTGGGACAACATGGCGATGTCCTCGGGTGTGGTACATTTGTGCCGTTTGACAGGCCGATCTTTAGGGACTGTACTCGGTTACAGCCGTGGAAAACCCCTCACAAGCCGGAGATGGTATATAACTACCAGTGTGACGAACAGTGAGTAAAACGCATGCTTTTAATCTTATCCACACACGTCTCAGTCCAGACAAAGTCGGAGGTCAAAAGAAACGGATAAGATTTTCGTGCAGCATTTAACCATTGTTATTTAGTAGTTAACGTTACACCAATGGCAATGAAATGGCACATAGATGTGAACTCGGTAGTGAACATGCTATAGAGTCACATGTTTGAGTGAAGACGATTTGCACGATCTTAGAATACAGGGGAAAACAGCTTGTGATATTGATGTGATAATAACCCCAAGTGAATTACAGCCCAAGCTAATTTACCTCTGTATCATGCATTCGAGAAATTGACATCGAGAACGTTGTGTACTCAATTGTCTCAACATGAGAGGGTCATGCTTTTACCCTTCAGTATGGTCATGGCTTTCCATGCTGACCTTTGCCATGGTTTTGGCATACTAGTTTCAAATACTAAATATATCACAGTTAATTTTGATACTTGGTGGGATTAAAATGGATATGTTGCCACTTCAATGGTAACCTTATCCTAATACACTGTTCCAGTACAGTGGCACAGTAATGTTATTAGACTAGAGCTTTGCAAACAGATGGGTAAAGCTCATCAAATCCATACCCCCATATTCTTTTTAAATATATTTTTAGTAAACAAAATTTCTTTGAATAATTTAAATGAATTACTAGTTTGTAAATTTAGGGCTTCTTGTGAATTTTGTGCCCTCCCACATAAAACATTGCTATAGTACTGTAGTAATTTCAATATTTCTAGATTTTGTACTTTTTTAAACATATACAATACGGACCGTTTTGAACATATAGTACGGCTTTTCACTTTACTATATTTAATGCTACAGTACAGAATACTATAGTATACTATGCTATTTTTGCATGGGCTAAAATATGCTGCTTATATATGCTTAAGATATCTATAAATAAATTGTATTTGTAATCAATAACACTGCAAATTACATCAAATTATGTAACAAAAGCTACACAGTCATAAATCTTTTTGAATGAAAACTCATATCAATATTTGTAATGCAATTTTTACATCTTTATTTTTGCTTAAGCCACCCCCCCTAAAATACCACTACAGCCCACAGTTTGGAAAGCACTATTAGATACTGAATTACCATGTTCATACAGTATATCATGATATTTGGGTAGTTGACAGATAAACCGTTCCATGTGTCCTATGGTGTGACAGCAAACTGTTAACATTATTTTATATGATTAATATTTGTTATTAGAAACCAAAATAGCAAAAGAGAGAATTTTCTACATTGTTAGTTTTTTTTGTTATACTATAGGACACATGTACGGTCTATTTGTCAACTACCCCTTTTAGATGATATACTTTAATGTACTTTTAAGAATGGCATAGGATAAAAAAGCTACTAAAATCATGGTACTGTTGAAGACGTATTAGACATATTATTAAAGATGCTGTGTCTTTCAACAGATTTACAGTTTAAGCTTGAAGAACGGACGGCTCATAGCAGTCTGGATCTTTTTAAAAAGGACACAGGTGTGATCTATCGAATTCTCGGTGTGGATCCCACCCTTGTGCAGGACACCCCTCTACGGTTCCGTGACTGGGCCGTGGTCCTTGCTGATGCACACATCGATTCTGGCTGTCACTATTGGGAGGTCACGGTCAAAAAGTCTGATGAGTTCCGGGTGGGCGTGGCTGACGTGCTGACCTCACGTGATGAATGCGTGGGCACAAATTCCACTTCCTGGGTGTTCGCATATGTCCAGAGGAAGTGGTTTGCCATGACCAGCGGAAAGCAGGTCCCGGTGCCATTAGTGGGGAAACCCGATCGGGTTGGGCTCTTGCTAGACTACGAGGCTGGGCGTCTCAGTCTGGTGGACACCCAGAAAGTTCAAGTGGTGCATACAATAAAAACACAGTTCCGCTCTCCCGTCTGTCCTGCGTTTGGGCTTTGGGATGGAGAGTTGCTTACACACTCCGGGATGGAGATTCCAGAAGGACTTTAGTAACGTGTGTGCTCGTTCACGCACGGATGGTACATGCCTCTTAATGGATAGAGAAGGGGGAGTAAGGGCCATATGGAAAGACTAAGAACACAGCCCTTTATGGCCCTTTCTCATTGCCGTCCTAAACTAACTTGACTAAGCTGCGTATTTACCCAGCGTCTGTCCATCCTGCTGCTGAGAACATTCTCATGTTGTGCCATTTTTGATCATGCAGGTGAACTGATCAACCTACATATTCACATAAGAATACTTGTCATTTCTGATTTTTCATTTTCCATTAGTGTTTGAGTACAGTGTGTTTGGTCCAGCTTACATGACAGATGCTTTTGAATAAAGACACTCTTGACTTGTGATTTTATTAACTTTATTTACAGTTTCTAACCTCAATTTCCTCTTCTCGCTTAATTTACGTCTTTCCATTCGTATCCTTTTTTAACTTTACAGACACCTTAAAGGGACAGTTCACCCCAAAATGAAAATTCTGTCATAATTTACTCACCGTCATGTCATTCCATTCCAAACCTGTATGACTTTCTTCTGCAGAGGACAAAATAAATTTTGAAAAACGTTGGTGCCCCACAACACTGGGCCCACATTGACTTCCACTGAATGAACACAAAACCATCTAGACATTTCTCAAAATATCTTCTTTTTGTGTTCCACAGAGAGTGAATAAATAATGATACAATTCTCATTTTTGGGTGAACTATCCGTTAAACGATAAAGTGCATATACAAACAAGTCTCAAATGCTTTTTATTTCTTGCCAAATTCAAGTTAAAGCTTTTGTGCCCAACATTTAATATAACATTTTAAATTACATAATAATTTACAAACATGTCTAAAACATCTTACAAAATTGTACCTATATACAAATATCTGCTCAAAAATGTTTTGCTCTATAATATTAATAGCCCAAGTGACATGGAAATGAAACATTTTCTAGTTGGGTTATTTCATAACCAGCTTAATTGTTATTCTATGTGTTTATATGTTTGTCTTAATTCAGCAAGCCTGTAAGATGCTGTTAAGTTTCTATGACTTTACCATTGTTGGAGTGTAAGCAACAGTTAAGATGTTAAATATTGTTAAATATAATTCTGTATAAAAAGTAAAAGCATAAACATTTCTATGTTGGTCCAATAAACTAAACTGTCCTGTGAACTGCACCAGAAATGTCTAACCACTTGTAGTTTCATATTCCATAGTATAATAAGGTACAGCTTTGGTTTGAAGCCTAGTACTACATTATTGGATGCATGTCTGGACAGTATGTTCCTCTACAGGCTGTCATAAATGTTCAGGGCCCCTGATTGGCATCTCACAACAACATGCTTCATTACAGTCTGAAGTCATGAGCAATGGTGTAGGATTCTCCCACGGTAATGCTCATTCACATCAAACCTTCCAGAGTTTCCATGCTTTTCAGTTCTTCGGCATCCATTGTGGAATCAGGGCACGTGTCTGTACTGAGCTCTTCAGGTATTAGTGTGTGCGTATAAATGCTCTGGTACTCCTGCAGTGCCTTGACCACGGCATCGTGCCCGAACTGCATAGCATCATCGAATGGTGTGTTCCCCCATCTGAAGAGAAGATGATTTGATGTGCGTTACTAACAAAATGAGAGGCAGTAATAAAATGGAACAGAAAGGAGAGTGGTGTTTTTACCTGTCCTTTGCATTTGGGTTGACTTTGCAGGCGTCTGTTAAAAACCTGACAGCATCCAAGTGTCCTGAAATCAGACATATTCTAGTTTTAGAGACATACTGCACTCAATTTTCATTTCCCAATATAGGACTGACTAACACTGAATGTGGTTTGGATCGGATTTTTTAAATGTATAATTAAAGCATTTATTATTATTAACTAAACAACTTTTGAGTCCGAAAACCAAAAAAAAGAGATTTTCTGACTTTCTTACCTTCTGCTGAAGCCACATGTAGGGCAGTGCGGGAGTCATAGTCAGTCAGTTCCAAATTGACCGCAGACAGAGCGATTCTGTAAAACAAATACATCTCTTATTGATATAAATTTCTGCACATATGGAAACACCTCAATTCATTTTTCTTGATAAAAAAGAAATATATAGATATATTTTTTTACCTTCTGAGAGCCGAAACATCTCCACTGTAAGCAGCAAACATCAGATCCACCACTGACTTGTTCTGCAATATCACACATAATAAATAAATATACATCTATTGTTACCTCTTCTTTGTTGGCGCTTTGTGAATGGAATATCAGATTTGGTCTTACCCTATCGTGGCCTGTCTGTCTGCGAGGGTCTAGCTTCTTGGTAAAGTGTCTCAGATTGTCATAGTTGTGGAAGTTAAAGAGGGAAACTAACTCCTACAAAAAAAAGATGCAGGTCTGAGTAGTGGTCAGTATAGCATTATGCTTTTTACATTGTACTTCAATTTAGGCTAGTATTTTGTTCCAAACAGAGACCCAGTAGAAGAAAAAGAGATTGTAAAGTACTTGACAGAAGTGAATTCCTCGGATACTGTTGCCGACGCGGTCAATGGGAGGAGACCAGCACATCACCCCCATGATATTAGGAACCACAAGTAGCATGGCACCAGACACCCCAGATTTGGCAGGCAAGCCCACCTGAGGAACACACACACAAAATAAAGGAGGGATTGTGATTTTCTTATTAAAGTGGAAGGTGACCGCAAAATTTAGTTCCTCAAATATTTTAATTGACTCACTCTTACAGACCTGACATGACAGCAAGTAAATTCGTTTTTTCCCCCCTAATATTTAAAGTACTAAAAATGACATCTGCACAGCATGAAAGTCCTTCTGGACTTACATGAAAGGCAAACTGGCCGGAGAAGTCATACATGCCGCAGGAGTGCATGAGACTGAGTGTGTTTCGTACCGCCTCTGCACTGAGTACACGCTCGCCTGTGATTGGACAAATCCCTCCATTAGCTAATGTAGCTGCCATGACGCTGCCGGATTCACATGTAACCTCGATAGAACATAGCTGTAAATTAAAGAAAGAAACAGACATAAAAAGATGAAGATATTGGTTTAAAAGACAACTAGGGCTGTGCTGGGTGATTCAGTTGCTAGAGTGTTCTGATCAATGTGTGGGGGATTTTTCCTGCCATTTATTTGGCATCAGGCATAAATCTCAATTGATATTGCTTAAAATAGTAGTAATAAAAACATTCATGCACATATCACAAACAGTGCAAGACAAACTGTTTCCTAACTCTGTATGAACGATAAAAGCGAGCACTACAAATCTGTCTAATCTGTTGATCTCTACAGTCAACAATAATGAAGCAAATAGCCATTTGATACCTGAAAGTAGAAATCGAGGGCTGCCATCATGTCAACTCCTCTGGGGAAACACTACAGGACAGATGCAAGGAACATGAGTGACAATATCATGACCTCCAAAAATAAATTTCAGTCTGGAGTGAAGAAAGAATATGAAAACATACTTTTTTCTCTTTGAGATAATAGCCGATTGCATAGTTCCTATCACCGGTTTCTTTCTCTGACTGGAAACTTTAAAAAACAATAAAAGTTATTATGAATCATATTACTAATACACCATCAAACCAGAACATTCATTGATTTTAAATTGTAAAGTCAAAAACTCACGTGGCATTACTGAACCCAACATATTCTCTGCCAGACATTCTATTCAGATAATCCATCATCTGAAAGATAAATTAATATTAATAACAAACTAGATAACAGCAGACGTTAAATATATTGCAAAGATGGTGCAATCTACTTACAAAGTCAAACTTCTCTGCCTTGTTGGACCCAGGCTATAAAAAAACAATATATATATACATAATAAAAAAATAATAATTTTTCATGCTGATAAAATTTACAACATGCATAATAACATATTAACACTGCAAATCTTCACATTTTGCCAAATAAACTAGTTTGTTTTGGGATTAATCCATAAATACCTTTACAAAGAGTGCAGTATACAGTCTGACACACGAGGGCAGTGTGTACACGTAGTGTGTTAGACGTGGTGCGATCTGAGACCATTCATTTAGAAATTTTGAATGTGTGTGAGACCCTACCAACTCTGATAGTTGCTGTATCTTAACTGGTAGACCAATGTCATGAGTTCGAACGCATAAAATGTATACTTTAAAGGCATAAAAAGTTGCTTTGAATAAAAGCATTTGCCAATTGTAAATGAGAAACTGCATCTTCAATTAAAACTATTTTAATTCTAAATAAAAAATGTCTTACACAATTAGTCCACTATGACCATGCCTACACTACCAGTGAAAGGTCTGGACACCTGAATATATGTCCCATGATCTTAAAAATATAAACATGTAAACAAATATACATTGTGCTTAAAAATCTTTTTTTGTGTATGTGTTATTATTTGCTATTTTATAATAAATGAGTTGGGCCGGATAGTAAAGCAGCTTCAGATTATTCTAAAATATGAAAAATAAAAATAATGAGGACAACATTAAACAGGTGTTAGTAAAGTAAAGTGTAAAGTAAAGTTATGACTATACCGTTCGTGAAATTGATCATTAAGTGAAAGTGAAACTGCTGCACATGTTGTTTCATGTGTCCTAAAAATATGATGTAAAGATGACTAGTTGTAAGGCAGGTGGCAGGGTCTATCAGGAAAGGTCAGTGCAATGCGATCATAGCTGTGAAATGTCTTCCATCTTAAAAAGTGCTTGTCTTTGGTTCACAACATGTTGTGTAATAACCTTAACAGATCTAATGACAAACCTTTGCACTTTTGAACTTGTACGTACAATGAGAGTTACAACATTTACATTGAATTGAAAAAGCATGCGGTCAGATCATAAATCTATTAGTTCATTAAATGATTTACATTTCTTTATGTACTTTTTATTTTCTCTTTTTTTGTACTTTTTCATTTTCTTGTGGCTCAGTGGTTAGAGAGTGGCATTAGCAACGTCAAGGTCATGGGTTCGATCCCAGGGATTGGACATTTTGAAAAAAATGTATAGTATAATGCAATGTAAGTCGATTTGGATAAAAGCGTCTGCCAAATGCATAAATGTAAAACAAGAAATTATTATGAACATGTAAAACGGGTTGTGCCTCTCTGCGTACTTTCTGATTGGTTGTTTGGACACACCTCCTGAGCCACTGTAGGTCATATTATGTTATTCCCCATATGCCCACCCCCTCCTACCCGACATTCATTTTCACAACACAATTACCACATCATCACGCAGACACATTTTCATCTATTTTAAACTGTCAAGAGAAAAGGGCCCAAAACAATTATCTTAGTTTCTACTTCAGTCGGCAACATGCAAATTGATCAGTATATTAAAGTTTTACTGACAAACAAACTAAACTAACAACAACAAATATATGAACAATTTAACACTTACGTTTATCAGAGAACTAATTACAATGGCCCCCGCATTCACCATGGGATTATGGGGTTTGTCTGAAAAAAACAAAAACAGTGTACAAAAACATTAAAGGTGCTGAAAAAGTCCTTCCATAAGAAAACGATTTCATGTAATATTTCCCAGAGGTGATACAATTCTTAGATAAGATTTCTACAATTAATAACTTCCTCTTACTCTAACTTGGTTAAAGTACATTCTCAAAAATAAAGATGCTTCACGATGCCATAGAAGCACTTTATTTGTCTAGATGGTTCCATAAAGAACCTTTAACATCCAAAGAACCTTTCGGTTTCACAAAAGGTTTTTTGTGACGAAAAAGGTTCTTCAGATTATAAAAAGTTAAGAAAGATGTGGTTCCTTAAAGAACCTTTGAATGGTTCTCTGTGGAACCAAATTGTTTTCTTCTATGGCATGGCTGTGAAGAACCTTTTAAGCACCTTTATTTTTAAGAGTGTGGAACACAAAGGTTATTGATCATATCTCTAATTTACCTTATGCCCTTAGTTTAAAAGCTGTGTAATTATATCAGACGTAACATTTATTTTAAAGATGGAAACTTTATGAGAACTACATTCTCACATTCAGTAAAAATGACCAGGAACCAGCTGGGAAAATTTCTATAATACCTGTAGGTCACCTGAGTGTTTACAGGTACACTTAAGTACTTATGTGGCCGTATCATTGAATCACAGGAAAAAGTGTTTCTCACCCTCTTCATCTAAAAAGAGTTTGTTGAATTTAAGGCCGCTAGGTTCTTTTCCAACGTATCTGTGCACTTGTTCAGTGCCGGACTCATGCACAGCCAGTGCGTACTCCAGAGGTTTCACACAGGACTGAAGACAGAACGGCATATTTGTGTCACCTATAGAATGTCTACAGAAATGAAAACAAGAGAAAATCAGGAGATAGTCAACGTAAATCTAGAAAGAGAAATAGTTTGTGTAAGTTGTGTCTTGTTTGTCTGAAGATTATTCTGGATTCTGTTCTCATCGCATGCATGTGAGTAAAGAGTGTTTGAAGATTTTCGATTTTACCTCTGACCATCTACTGTACACAGAGAAACTCCCCAGAGATCAGGGCTGAACTTTGCCAGCTGAGGGATGTAGTTGGCTACCTATACAAACCCATACAAACACAGAAGAGGTTGTGAATAAATGTGAATATAAAGGTGATTAAACAGAGAAGTAAATGTATATAACTCACTTTTCCTCCTTCCTGAGCTTGTGCGTTATGATACAGGTGGTTGATGAGGGATGAAAAGGCCTCGAAATCTGGAATGATGAACTTCCTTTGGAAGGCTTGAGTCAGCAGGACAATATTACTGCCAACACATCTACAAACACACATATGCTTGTGTCACACAACTGTGACTAAACAGCCACCTGTGAAGTGTAATGTGTTTAAGAGAGTTTTACAAGGCCAACCATGGATACTTGATCCCCGTTCATTAACACTGCTGAGCCGGTTTGATACAGAGATAAACTACGACTAAGACGACAAACAGATATTGTGTCACAGCTTAACAAGTCTCAGGTGCTCCACACATGCTCCAGCAGAACGCACGCACACTCACATGCAAAAACAAATGTGACAGGTGCTTTTCTATTACTGTTGGAGGACAGAGAGTTGGGTAATTTATTTGTGTATGACAGTATGATTTATGATTGTGTGTGAATAGTATTTTCAGTCTTCCAGGAACATTGGGCTCCTGTTTACCCTGCGTGTGCCAACATTCTGACATATATCATATCTGATGTAAACTGTTAGTGGTGCACACCAAAATCTTTTCTATGTTCCTCAAAGGAGTAGTTCACTCAAAAATGAAAATTCTGTCATCATTTACTCACCCGCTTGTTATTTCAAACCTGTATGGCTTACTTTCTTCTGCACATAAGAAGATATTTTGAAGAGTGTTGGTAACCAAACAACGGCGGTACCCATTAACTTCTAATGTATGGACACAAAACCAATGCAAGTCAATGGGTACCGCTGTTGTTCGGTTACCAACATTTGTCAAAATATATTTTGTTGTGCTCTGCAGAAAAAAGTAAGCCATACAGGTTTGAAATGACAAGAGGGTGATTAAATGATGACATAATTTTCATTTTTGAACTATCCCTTTAAAGGCACAAATAAACACATGCATATAGAATTACATTGCTTAGTGAATATCCAACTCACTTTCTGAACAGTTCCTGGTCCATCATTGCGTTTCCAACAAAATCTAGGACTGCATGGTGAATCTGTCGCATGCAGTCTCTCAAACGGGGGTCCGATGTGAGCAGCCCGGTGCTTCTGAGGGCCTATAAAAACATAAACACACCGTTTATTATTTCAAAAGAAATGGCTTATTGCTTAGTGTTTAGTACAATATTTAGTTGACTATTTGCTTGAAGAGGGAATACAAAGATATACATATATATATATATATGAGGGTTGTGATATGTTTTTGTCCCTATAAATCATTAATTGTATATAGGCTACAGTATGTACTGTATATGTGCGCTACTTGTGATATACAGTATATGAATATCTTTAATTATGGCTGAAATCTGACGCACTTGTGTTACAGTGTGACAGTGCTTACATTAGTCTAATAATAGTCTTAACCATCAGTCATTTCGTATGAATTTGTTTTCATCAGTCAGTAATATATAGCTGTTACATTTCAGTTATGCACAAAGCTGTTTGATATATGATGGATTTATTGGTGGGGTGACCATCATATATATAGCAAAAGAACATCATGCATATATATGTTAGCAGACATTTAAGTGTGAGATTGTGAAGTTGTTTCTATTTCAGGGAGCCATGTGCACTGAAACACACACACACACACGCACGCACGCACGCACGCACGCACGCACGCCCACACACACACACACACACACACACACACACACACACACACACACACACACACACACTATATTGTACAAACTGTATATTTTATCCCCTACCTCTAACCCAACCCCTAAACCTAAAGATCATAGAAAACTTTTTGCATTTTTAGATTTTCAAAAATTATCGTTCTGTACAATTTATATGATTTTGTGCCTGTGGGGACCTCAATTTTGGTCCCCACAGTGACACGAGTCCCCATGAGTTGGTGTGCATTCAGGTTTAGGTCCCCACTAACATATAAAAACCAAGTCCACACACACACACACGCACATGTCTGGTTTACTATCGCCGTGGGGACAGTCCATAGGCGTAATGTTTTTTTATACTGTACAAACTGTATATTCTATCCCCTATCCCTAACCCTACTCTTAAACCTAAAGATCGTAGAAAACATTTTGCATTTTTAGATTAAAAAAAAATGTTCTGTACAATTTATTAGCTTTTTTGCCCATGGGGACCTCAATTTTGGTCCCCACGGTGACACGAGTCCCCATGTGTTGGTGTGCATTCAGGTTTAGGTAATAAATATAAACATGAACACACACACACACACGTGTTGGGTTTCCATGTTTTATGGGGACATTCCATAGACGCAATGGTTTTTATACTGTACAAACTGTATATCATATCCCCTACCCCTAACAATCACACACAACTGTCTGCTCTTTTGGATTTTCAAAAAAGTTAATTCTGTATGATTTATAAGCTCGCTTCCTCATGGGGACCAAAAAATGTCCCCACAAGGACAAAGATTTTGGATATTGCCATCTTTGTGGGGACGTTTTGTCCCCATACCGTAGGGTTTACCCTTCCCACACACACACACACAAATGTAAATGCTTGGTTTCTCTATGCAGGACTATGTGTAGAAATAAAGAGGTGAATGTTTCTGGGTGTTTTAGGTTTTGTTTTACATAGTTTTTTATTTATTACTCCATATAATATAAACTCAAATATCCAAACTTGGACCATGTATGTTTTGTCATGGATATGTTGGGGCTATTTGACTGTAGCTCTTGCTTGGTTCAACCACATGACCCAAACCTGATGCGTATTAATAGTAACAACATTATACAATACCCACCATTTTTCTGACTGTTACTGAGTAACTCTAAATGTACCTCATACCAGTCATACCTTAAAGGGACAAAAAGTTCAGATACTGTAACTTTAAATGCATTGAATTATACATAATATGTAGCCTATATTAAATGATATTAACTATTACATTTTGTTCTCTTTGTGTGTACACAGTCACTGCACATCTCACACACATACTGTAGTTGTCATCAGCAATGTGACTTTATTTGTGCTACTCACAGCTAGAAAACGTGCCACAGAGATTTTCTCTTCTCCCTGGGTGATGGTGTAGAACAACAGGTCCTCCAACCCAGCAACCACCCTCTTAGTTCTCAAAACAAAACAACACAACATTACTTTTATAATTTCACCTGTATAATCAAAATCACCCTTATTTAAATATTGAATGCAGGCAAGAGGCAGTCACTCTCTAAAAACAAAAACACAATGATAAGGCAACGTCATCTGTAGGGAATTACCTGTACGTCGCTGAGTCCGTATCTGTTGCCAGGTGCTGATGGCGCGGATGCTGACCAGGTGACGCGCTCGTGTGCAGCAGCCGCACAGATGTCTGTGTTCTTCCGCAACATCCCGCAACTCTCTCCCATTTTACAGCATTTCTAATGAGCAAAATTCCAGCGCTGGACGCTCGTAGCGTTTTGACACAATGCATAATCAGTCCGGAGATTTATTTGTGCAAATCACAATAATAACCTAAAAAATAACCTACAATAGCTCCAAATTAGTCTAAATAAAAAGTATGTATTATGCGTGATTTGTCTTCTTTCTAGTAGATTCCAAGTCCTTTATACATACACCCCACGAGGAACTGGAGTGATATCTGTTGACAAATTTAGCCGGTAAAGCGAGAACTCTCACGCAGGTGGGAAACACCCCCTGGCGGGGTGAGGGGCGTGACTCTGTGTATGATGTAACATTAGTGGATCACAGAACGGAAGCGGCAGATGATTCAATGATTGGAGGAAACTATGCAATTTATATACTTTATGAATATTATATTTTGTCTGATATTTGTATTGTTTTAATGTGGATAGAGGATAAAGAAGCAACGAAATATTCAAAATAAAATTACTAGTTTATGGGTGTTGGTTGAGCTGCTAAGGCAACCAGTTTAATCCTGTCAGAACTTGATTTTATGTTGCATAGTCCATGATCCATTGTGTCTGGACAAAATAAAAACATATTTTTTTATATAAATTGTTAAATTAGTCTTAATTAATTTGCCTAATATTAATAAATTAGTTTGAAAGGAATTAATAATTGTTATAATTAACACTGCAACATTTTACTAGCATGATGACACAAAACAAGAAAACAATTTTAAAATTTTAAACCATAGTTGCTGAAAATATCACTCTATTCAGGCCAATGTATAAATTGTACATATCATTTGGAGGCCATTACATACTGTGCCTTGCAAAAGTATTCATCCCCCTTCATTTTATTCACATTTTGTAAAGATGGAAATGTTCTATACTTTTAGATGGAACTCTGTCGCCCCTTGAAATTCACTCCCTGGACTCCGTTCCCCAGCGTTGCCCCTATTTCCAGCCCTGCATATGATGAACCCCTCGTGAAGACCTCACTTTTTTCCCATTGTTATCATGTTGGTTTACCATTTATATTGTTGATTAGAACAAAATAAATATTGTTGGGGTGGGATTACTTTGATTTCATATCATCCTAAAAGATGTTTCTTGAATTCATGGGGATAGGCCATAAAAATGTAATAGCACCCCTCCCTCCAGCCTGGTGAGGAGGCTGGTTATGTAATATTCCTGGGGCTGAGACAAGGTTTCAGGTTATTTTTCTTTAAAGATCATACCAGTGATATTCTAGATCTTCTGGGACGTCATTTGGGTCACCATGACTTATGGGTAACTATGTCAGCCTTTGCTTAGGGTCACATGTATCAGATCCAAGTGGCATTTTGACCAAATCTGCTGTGCCCTTAATGTTTTTAGGGTGTGGATTTTGTTTGATTTTGTAACTTCCCTCACCTACCTCTAACAGTCTAGCCCATGTATGTCATTTGTATGTGTATATTTTTGGCTCCCCCTGGTGGACATAGGTGTAACTATATTCTTATGCACAGGTGCGTCCATACATGAATATAAAACGTTCAGCGTTTGCTATGTGAATTTACACCTTGGGATTTATATGTTGGAGGCTAGTTGTTCATTACTACAACATAATCTTATTAGATCCCTTTCAGGGTCATAAGGTCGACACGGCAGTCACCTTTTCAGTCAAAAGAGCCCTTTCGCTACCTCCTTTCGCCTGTAGGGGGCAGGCCACACCAACACACCTCTATAAACGCACACAGAATCAGCACCACAAGACCTCACCTCTTACAGCTGAATGCCAGATCAGTAGCACTGGGAGATTTATTTACAACCTCAATTTGGTGTTTGTAAAGGAGCATAAAAATAAGTCAATGGTTTTCTCTTTTCAGTTCTATGGAATTTTAACACCGACCGAATTGCCTGTGAACCCTTTTTCAGTGCATTCCACAGAGGCTGTGTGGGCCATTGTCTTGTTGTCTTTGGGGACCGGTCACAAACTTCCACCCCCAACTCACACATACATACACACACAAAGAATGAGAAATTGGCCTTCTTCTCATTACCTATGCAATTTGTCTTCCTTATAGCAGCTCCACTGCAGCTGGTAGATATTGGGTGGAGGCCACCTAGTGTACAATTAGCCTACATCCACCTATCATCATATCAGACACCCATTTCTCTCGAACCATATCCTTTCGTGTTGGCACACACACATTCATGCACACATGCACACACCCTAACCCATGCCCTACTGATGACCATGCTTCTCTTGGTGGAGAATGTTTTTCATTCCTTCTCGGTGTCCATGAATGCTGGCTTTGTCTACCTGCTCCATCTTAAGCCACCCCTCTCCCCTCCATCTTCCTCTCCCAAGATTCTGTGATCTGTGTACTGGACAGAACTGCCATAGGTATATAGCATTCGTATGCAGTTTGTCTGAATAACTAAGAACATACGATATTAATAGGCAGAAACAAAACTAAAAGCATATTCAAAATATATTAGTTTTTCATTATTGACATATGATGTTGTATTACGCATTGCAACCAAATATGATCATAGTTTATAGTTTGACTTTCTTTGATACTCACTGTTGAATGCTCTATACGTATTTTTGAACAATAAACCAATGGATCCACATGTACAATGAATTCAACACTTGTGTTTTTATATAACTAAATATCCACATACCACCTGAATTCTTTGAGAACCTGGATCTGCAATGTCCACAAACAGGGTCAGTTTCTCAGGATAGTTCACAAGATAAGGTCTCAACCTCATAAGTATACCAGGGAGCTGCTAAGAATGCAGAGCCTTGTGGTGAATGTTTGTTTTGTTTAAGTAATCATTTTGTGTGTGTTCTAAGGTCCAGCATTGGTAAACAGTATTGGTTCAACAAAAATAAAACAACAGCTTCTGTTATATTCTCAGCACTGATTTGAGGAAATATTGCAGAAGCCTGTGGTCCTAACTATTCATTTACATCATTTTGATGAAATCAGATCTGGATCAGAAATGAAAAGTCAAAGGGGAGCTGTTAAATCTGGCTGGTGGGTGGTGTCCTAGACGTATTAAGCTTAGCTGAGGACTAAATCGCACTGTCGATGGGGATTCCTCATTCAGAAACTGCTGTCGAAAATCCTGCGTCCTAGGAAGCCGTCCCTCTGTTTGCCATAGATTTTCTCAAAAGTTATGAGAATAAATAGGAAGCTTCATGAGACCAAACATAAAGAGCGCCTTCAGCCCCCCAACGTGGACTGTAATATCAAACAGAACAGTATGGGTTCCCACGGCTGTCACAGTTTGATTATACTCACTGCGAAAAATCACAGAATATGTTAGTTTATTGTCCACAAATATGAGAGAGCACACAGTCTGTAAAAGTGTAATTGAGAAACAGATCAAATATCCCATCTTGGAGGGTATTCAAATTATATTTTTGTGAGATGTACTGTGGATGTGCTTTTAGCACTTTATAGGGATAGTTTACTAAAAAATGAAAATTCTGTCATCATTTACTTATCCTCATGTTGTTCAAAATCTGTTTATTACTTTTTTTTCTGTGGAAGACAAAAAAGATATTTTGAGAAATGTCTACAGTATTAGTGGTTTTGTGTCCATACAATGGAAGTCAATGGGGACCAATGTTGTTTGGTTACCAACGTTCTTTAAAATGTGTTCTTTTGTGTTCTACAGAAGAAAGAAAGTCAAACAGGTTTGGAAACACATAAAGGTGAGTACATGATGATTTTTCATTTTTGGGTGAACTATCCCTTTAATTACAGATTACTAGCATGTCCACTGATGTGAAGCCATGGCACATAAACCGGACCATTTGTGTTTCATGGTTTAATACACCAGTTTTTTTATTAATTATTTTATTATTCGCTTGTATTTTTGTAGCAGTACAAGATTGGTCTAAAAATACCACATTTACAAGAAACCCTCGGCCAATGCTGAATCATTGGGCATGGATCGGCCTTCTGTCACCAGGGCTTACGGTCGATGTTTCGCCAATCAGCAGGCCTAGCATCATCTGATCTCCAGCAACCCAGTCACCCTACACACCCCTGGAGCCTCACCGTCTTCCTGCCACCACCCTTCTCCTCTCTTCATCCCTCTACCTTTCCACACCCTCCCTCCATCTACAGACACGGCTCTCCGCTCCCCCACTGCCCGGTGCGCTCTCACATTCCACAGGTCTGCACACAGAGCTGCATTGTGTGTGTGTTGTACAGAGCACACAGTCAGGCCTCATACTGGACCCACAGACACACACACACATCCTCGTCGAAAAGGGTGCGTGCACAGTCGCCCAGATGATTACACACATACACGTATCCCTTCATGAAGCTAACAGACATTGAGTCAAGTGCGGGCACACAAAACCACATGCACACGTCCAAGTGATTTTCATATGCGCACATGGCTGCTTTCATTGAACTCATCTACATACACAGGATGTCTCATACAGAGGCCGAGTTTCCAATATCCTAATTCCTGTTTCGCTCTTTCATGCCTCCTTCGTTCTCTCTCATTTCTAACAGTTTGATCTTTTAATCTCAAGAGCATTGCAATATTTCTCTTCTCTTCTGTTCCCACAGTGGGACGGATAATATGGTAGATGTTTTATTGTGATTGGATTCTGAAAGAGTTACAAAGAGAAGCAGAAGGAAATAAACTAGCGTGTGGTTGCCAAATAAACTGGGGGAGACACAACAAAAATATATCTGCGGTGTTGGCAAGGAAAGTTGTAGAAACTCAATCAACAACATTAAAGCTACTGTATATTTAAAAGATCGACAAGAGATTAACAGATTTGATACATTTGAGATTTGTAACAAAGAGCTGTTGTTAAGTTTTGCAAATATCTACTTTGGGCGCCCTGGAAATTTATTTGGACTGTACTGCAAAAACAACTTGTGTGAAGCAGTTGGAGCTCTACCAGATGAATAATGTAAGCTTAGTTTAGATATCGGCCAAGTATGGAAGGTTAGTTTTTGTTTGAGAAGACTGAAACATTACCAAGAACATTGTAGACGTTAGAAATGTTGTTGAAGGCCAACCTGCTTTAGCATTAGCAATCTGTGACATTAAATGCAGATGAATATAAAAAAGCGTACCCCCGTTCTCACACCTCCAGTATAGATACATGTCCATTCAAAAGTGTTGAATTAAAGTTATCCTGAGTTTCTAAGATTACTTTGTGCAACTTTGTAGGTCAAACACTTAACACTTACTCTGTTCCAAACAGGGCATTTAGATGCACTTTCATTCAAAGGCACAGAGAGAAGCGCAACTCTTGACAGAAAAGGGCAAACAGAGCAGGGGGTGGATGGGTTTGGATGGGATTGTTCTTGAGACAGAGGAGTTTTTCCTCTTTTTTTCTCCAAAGGGGTGGGTTGGGGGGTGATATGGCTCGTATTTCAGCGCTCATGGGGGTCGGGGTTGGACTCACGTTTTGGGATAAACTAAGATTCATAAATGCGCCAGTAGACATAAAACCGCGGAGCTCTGACTAACGCGGTGGCATCTGTCTGTGTGTCTGGCGTCGGATCCTCCCAAAAAACATCCATATCCACTTTCACACTCCTCGCGAGCACAGAGCTGCCGCTTCGCCGGTTCCTCGGCGACTTTCACCCCTGAGGACCTGCATGTCTGATCTTCAGACATGTTCAGATTAGCGGATTCACGGACTCTCCTGCTACTTGTAGCAACGCATTGCGTTTTGGTATCCCTTGTGAGATGTCAGCAAGAAGATGACCGTAAGTTTGAGTTTTTCCACATTGAAATATAAAGTGCTCTGCTTAAAATGTACGGTGTTGCCATGGTGACAGGGAAAAAAGTTTGGAAAAGTGGATCAAGGAAAATGCAGTTTGGTTTGCGCGTTTTACTTCTGGATTGTGGATGTCTTTGCGCACTGCAGAAATCCAGGGTCTTGGCCAGCCCAGTGTTGCAACTTAACTAAAAAGCTGCCATTATAATCAAAGTTGTATACATTATATTGCACTTGTAGTGTACTTCATTGATTATACCATTAGCATTCTCGCTTTGCGCATCGCTCAGTGTATAGCGTGCGCGTAAAAGGTAGAATGACAGATGCTGACCCAGATGCTGATGTTGCGCACAAGGTTAACGCACAGTGCATTGTAGGCTAGAGGAAACTCGTACCTCGTATGTGAAAAAACGTTTTAACAAAGTAAAAGTAACAACCTAATTCAAATGAAATACAACCAAATAATGTTTTACATTACTTTAAAGTTATTCACTATTATTATAGTAAATTTGTGGTAATACATGGTAAAACATACTATACTTTCACTATGGTTTGTTTTCTAAGGCTGGTTTGTCTGCGTGTATGACGTATTTTTGTGAATATCCCTAAAATTGCAGGCATAGAGAATAAGGTCGTTATTTTAGCATTGTAATGACAGATATAGGCCATTAATTTATCCTCTACTGACTGTGTAAGTAAGTTCTGTTTCACTGAAGATTAGTAGCAAGTGTTTCCACAAGGGTTCAAACAGTGCACCATCAATACACTTGCAAAGTGTTTGGAAACAATAACTGCTAAATATGTTTAGGGTTTAGTTCAAGGGATTTAGAAAGAGATTTGGGGAACTAGGTTTTTGTAGGTGGATGGGGGGGGGATGGGTGTTAGGTGGTCTCTGGAATGTTGTTGAACGTACTGGTGCCACATAATCAGACTGGCAACCTCAAAGGGGCACAAGGATCTTAATATGGTAAGGTGCAAGGTGTGAAGCACCTTTACAGTTTAAACCGTGGAAGACTATGCAGTGATTGAAGACAGATTCACTTTGTGCTCATAAAATGCATGCTAAATAAATATCGAAATGGCCTTAGGCCATCTAATATTTGGAAGTAAAGTGAATCTACAGTTTAGAATAACACAGCTATAATTGCCCCATTCATGTACACTGAGTCTGGGAGTTAACATCAAATTGCACTTTCATATGAATGTTTGAAAAGCAAACACACCAAAGGGCTCTGTGTGTGTACGTGTTTGTTTGAGGGCCGTCCTTTCCGACCCACTAGGGTGTGCTTGCCCTAGTGGGATGTAAGACCATTAGATCCAGATGGAGCTGTAGAGAGAGGGGTGTGTTTGCATAAGGCACCAGGTTGTCAATGCAGCCCTGTCTGTGTTTGAGAAAGGCTCATTCATGGCTAGTGTTGTAGATTTGGGGTTCAGTTACACTCTGACTCCAGGAGCCCACATTTTTACACTAGGGTGTCAGATATGGACCCTGCAAATATTACTACTCGGTGTTGTGGTGAATGCATAATGTAAATGTAACCAGATACCAACCACCAGGTGAACTTAAATCGGAATTCTGTCTATGCATGTAAATGCAGTTTTACATATGGGATATTAATTGGTTATTTTTGTTTTGTGATATCATGTGTGGCTGCTCTGCTTCAGTTATTTCATAGGATACACACTGAAACACCATATTGCAGTGCAGGACACCTTGGTAATTTAGAAGTTGATATTTTACTATGTAGATTCATAAAGAATGAGAGCTTTGTGAACGTAGGAGTTCATGTGTGCATGTGTGTGTGTCGCTCACCTGTCTCTTACCCTCAAACATCTCTATTCTGATGCCCCCTTCTGGTGGCTACAGAAGAAGAGTTAGGCGGTTGCATCCAAGATGGCCAGCAGTACGCAGACCGTGCGGTATGGAAGCCAGAGGCGTGCCGTGTCTGTGTGTGCGACTCGGGGGCGGTGCTGTGTGACGAGGTTATCTGTGAGGACCTGAGCGACTGTGCCAATCCCATCATTCCACCTGGAGAGTGCTGTCCCATCTGCCTAGCTGAAACCGACGAGCCTATCGGTCTGCTTTCTGCTTATCATACCTGTCCTACAACCCTGCTACTTACTGTCTGCTTTGAGTTCTGTAACTATAGCAACAGTGTCACATACTAGGAGTCTACAACCTTAGGTCATGTGACAGTGTTTAGAACACAAAGCAAACATGTAAAGGGCAAAAAAGTAACACTTCTAAGTTTTATGTTACTTAATTAAAAAGTCGATTTGTATATTTCAAATTGTGTTCACTTCATTAGACCCTTAATAGAAAGTTGTTTGGTGCAGGAAAACAATTTGTCCTTGCCTCACTAAAGTATGGGATCTTGAATATAGGGAATTATTAAACAAAACTTTATAAAAAAAAAGTAAATTCACTTTAGTCTTTAAATACTACTCTCAGAAGAATACAACTGTGATGTTTTAGGTAAATGCATACGCATGATGTCATAGCAACATTTTTACAATCATCAATCATTTAAAACATAAAATGAAAAGCATTTAAGAAGTGGACTCACTTTGACCCTTGACTGTTTTGGTGCATACAACAAAAGCTAAAAAGTCCAATCATTTTGTGTCAGAAAATGAGAGGTCACGACACGGCTTCCTTCAAACAGCCCAATTAACAAAGAATTTAGAAGTGTTCTTTCAGCTTTCATGCATTTAATTGTTTTCATGCAGTTCATGTTAAATCAAACTTGACAGCTGTTCATTTTTACAAGTTTGTGTCTTGCTGCTGTACAGACACACAGAATAACAAGATGAACATACTTATTCAAAGTTTTTTTTTCTGAACATTTGCTCTCGCTGTCATCAGTTCATGTTACTGATACAGAAAGAGTGTTATTTTGTTTAATATTTGCTGAGCAGCATATCATAATGGCCTTTATGTTTCTTCTAATATTAAGCTCCAGCGTAATGCACTGCCTATCATGATTAAAACCGATCATGAGCTTGCAGCTTCCTGTTATGTTTTTAACCATTTACCTGGCAGATTGGGAAGAGAATGATGCAGTTTTGGTTCACTGCCTGGCAGGGCGCCGTTGAGTCAGTCTTTTGTGTAGTTGCAGCAGTTAAATGCTGTACATTTTGTTTTTACAGAAACACAGAATGTGTCCAACTGGTAGTCATCCTTATTATTAGTTAGTATCAGCTGACATTTAAATTAGTTTTTGGTAAAGCTCTTTGGTAATCTTGACCACTTTGTTAGTTATTTACTATGAGCTTTATAATGATATTATTTATTGTACCACTGCTAGTTTTTGATGTTTTGATTAAAAAAAAATTGTTTAATAAATATCAGTGTTTTGGATCTTTTTAATAAGATGTTATTTGTTTGAATACATGCTAAAATGTAAGAAAAATGTCTAATGCCAAACTTTATCTTCCCTTTAAATCATGACCTTCATCAACAGGGTCGATTAGTGCAAAGGTGAGACTTTTTGACTTCATATATTGTTTTAGAAATGCAAATGTTGCAAAGTTAAGAACAAATAAATGAGTTACAATAATTTAAGTCTTACATGACTTGTTTTTTATTTCCTCACAGGGACAGAAAGGAGAACCAGGCGATATTGCAGATGTAAGTGATTTCCTTGAAAGTCTTTGTGTTAAAAAATGTATCTTTGTAAAAGGTTTTTTTTAAAACTTTTTTACATTAAACTATGTTTTATTGTTTATTTTATAGGTTGTAGGACCAAAAGGACCCGCTGGCCCAATGGTGAGATGAATTACAAAAACCTACTTTAATAATTATTTACGCAACTGCAACTCCTTGCCACTAGGGGGCTCTGAAGAACGTTCATTTACCTGTTCTCATTTTTCTTCTCTTTTACATAGAGATGTAAACGATCTACAACTTTAGTATAGAACTGTTTTGACAGTGTTTTTCTGATGTTTTAGGGACCCCCAGGGGAGCAGGGACCACGTGGCGAAAGAGGATCTAAGGGTGAGAAGGTGAGAAGTTCTCAGACTGCTTTGGTATAGTAATGTCAGACCAAATGACCAGTTGGCTGGGTCCCCATGGGGGCAGTGAATGCACTGCAGCACGTTGTCATGTGAAAAGGCTTTAGCTAATCTCTTTACTTTTTAGCTTATGTTCTCAATTGTTTCTTTCCTTACTCTTAGGGAAATGTTGGCCCCAGAGGAAGAGATGGCGAACCTGGTACACCTGGTAACCCTGGACCACCTGGGCCCCCAGGACCTAATGGCACCCCTGGACTTGGAGGAGTAGGTTTCGTCTTCCTTCATTTATTCTCATTTATTTACTCTGTATGAAGCTATTTTTGTTTTAATAACGGCCTTTTGTAGGTTATTATACGTTTTTTTCTGTGTATGTGTGCAGAACTTTGCTGCTCAGATGGCTGGTGGTTTTGATGAGAAGGCCGGAGGTGCTCAGATGGGTGTGATGCAGGGACCAATGGTGAGAACAAAAACAGTCCACACACAGAAACATGTCCATATTTAAGTATATGTAATACTTTATATCCCATATATATAATGTTTTTAATAAATCTAATCAATGTTTTAAACATTTTAGGCTAATTTGTACAGATGACTCATGTTTAATTTTAATCATGTTTAATCATTTGTTATATCTGCCCCCTGGTGGAATACTCTGAAATGAAATGCATTTGATTAAGAGCAGCAATTCATCTGAAGTTTCAATCTTTAGGATTAGTCCTGTATTTAAGATGCTGTTTATTAAATCAACCAACAGATGTATGTTTGTATGACTATAAGATCAGTGCCATAAAGATTTCATTAAATAAATGATACAGTAATTTAAAACTTACAGAATCTGATTTAAATACTTGTTTTTCATATGTATGCCCCCTACTGACAAATAGTTACAGTAAGTATTTTTATATAATCAGTTTTCAGAAAGTTACAAGATTACAGTCCTTTGACGATTACAGAAACTTATAAAGATAAAGATTAGAATAACATACACTTACAGTTACTTGAGTGTCAGTATATTTTACTCAAATACTAAAAATAACAATTTAACTACATGCAAGATTCCAAAAAGAAGCCCAAACATAATCTATAATTGAGGAATATAAAACTTTTTTTTGCTGTTTTGATGTATCTTGGTGAAAGTGGCAGTGTTGCAATTTAACTTTTATCTGTTTCTACAGGGTCCGATGGGCCCCCGTGGACCTCCCGGCCCCTCTGGAGCACCTGTAAGTAACCACAGAATTTTTCCAAAGTGCTCTTATATTACCAAGTGGGGTAAAATACAACATGACATTGATTATTTTCAAATCAAAAGCGATCACTGATGAGAAAGATATGCCAACTACTAACCCTGCACTGTTATCTGTTTTATTCCAGGGCCCACAGGGTTTCCAAGGCAACCCTGGAGAGACTGGTGAACCCGGCCCTGGAGTGAGTGTACCACATTTTTGTCCAAATGAAACTGCCAGTTTGAAGGATATGCCTACATATGTGACATTTACGTACAGTTTACTAGGGATGCACCGAAATGAAAATTCTTAGCCGAAGCCGAACATGATGTGAAACACTTGGCTGAAAGCCGAATAATAACGAACACCGAAAATGTTTTTTTTGCATTTCTTCTATTTATTAAGCTATTTTTTTCACTATTGCACAAACTGAATAGTCAAGATGTGCTTTTTATAATTTGTCTTGCTTTTCAATAAAATACAATACAACTTAATACAAAAATTGAGCAAAACAAAGTAAATTCAAACAAAAAATTGAGCCGTCTCCCTTCATGAATAGCCTATATTAATTAGGCCTATAACTGACTGCTAAAATAATGTAATGTAAGTTACTCTGTACCCCTACAACAAAACACTTCATTAAAAACTGTCATTCCACATTAGGCCTATAAGCTAAAAATACGAATAAACTAAAACTGTTGGATTATTATAGGCTACATTGCAAAATGATTTGAGTAAAAAAAAAACATCCAATGCAAGCAATTCTGACTGATGCTGACTGACAAATTTCAGTTCACGTCTCTCCTCCAAACTCCGCCCACAAAAGATGACCGTTCTCTTAGAAGGTGCACAGAACATACTTTGACAAGTTGTTTAGTACAGGGAACTGTGTGCACGCGACCACTGTATGATGTCAAAGGATGTCGCGAGCGGCGGGGCTACTGTCAGACAGCCCGCTTCCGTCTGAAGTCAAGTTACCGACCGGTAAAGACGCTTTCATTCGGAAATTTACTTCCGTGCGGCAAGTCCCGTGCTGTGTCTTTCTCTAACACTTTAAAATGCTCCACACACGCACGCACGCGCTCTCTCTCTCTCTCTCTCTCTCTCTCTCTCTCTCTCTCTCTCTCTCTCTCTCTCTCACACACACACACACGCACTGCCAAAATGTTTGCGGCAGTTATAAAGCGCACGCGTCTCTCTCTCTCGCTCTCTCTCTCTGCGCTAGTTGCTGCTTGATCGTATCGTGAGTCATGTTCGGTAAAATTTATTCATAAAATTTTATTAATAAACGAAATTTATTGAGATTTTTGCTATTTTCGGGCGAACATTTTCGGTGGCCGAACATTCGGTGCATCCCTAGTATATACCCACACACATACTCACACAGCCCACACATATGACACATTTATACCCACACAGACACTGAGGTAGCTTCATGATTGAAAGGATCTGCAAGAAAACAGTTTAATTGAATTAAACAATTGTGTTACTTTAGGGTGCCATTGGACCCCGTGGACCGTCTGGGCCCCCAGGAAAATCTGGAAGTGATGTAAGTAGTTCAATGTTCAACCCATATCAAAACTATTAGTTATTTTTAGTCACTAGTTTCACTTTTATCACTGTTGTACTAACTGCACAATGTGTTCCTGCCCTCTTTCCTTCCAGGGTGAAGCTGGTAAGCCTGGCAAGGGCGGTGAGCGCGGACCCACAGGGCCTCAGGTACACATAATACTGACAGTTTTTAGTTATGTTATGCATAACTGCATTGTATTTTCATACAGTGCAATACAATGCCTCATAACAGCATCATAATTAATAAAATGTTTCAATTTATTTCTTTGACAGGGAGCTCGTGGATTCCCTGGAACTCCTGGCCTTCCTGGCATCAAGGGACACAGAGTGAGTTTCAGCTGAGACTGAAGTTTGTGTTTTTCTTTTTGCTCCTGTACAGAAATATAAATAACAAACCTTTAAATATGTTTGTAGGGACACCCAGGTCTTGATGGAGCTAAAGGAGAGAGTGGTGCTGCTGGTGCTAAGGTACAGAAACATGATAACAGTCAAACTCAAGTCAACATTCCAAATAACCAAACACTGTCCTATGAATCCAAACACAGTGTTCATTGTATCAGGCAAAGAATATGTAAATGTGTGCTGACAGGAAGATATCAGCCCATAAAACACACTAGGGCTGCAGGATGTTGACTTGCTAAATAATGTTATTTGCAATTTGCAATTTGATAATGCTAAAAAGTAATTTAAATATATATATATTAAAAAAGAAAATCATATAACCAACATACATGTTTCACATTCTTTCTGGCAAAAGAAAACGTCACTTTTTCTGTTTTGCCAGTTTTTCTGCCATCTACATCGACCATAAAACTTTGACTATACTTAACTTTTAAAAGTAAAATCATACAGTTATTGCAAAGCTTTTCAATATGCACATTTTGCATATATTTAAGTAGTTCTGATATATGTTGCAGCTCTAAAACACACATTGGTCCATAAAGCGTCATATAATCAGCATCTCAAATTATCACATATTTATAATCACATATTTACAGTTATGCACATTTATGGATTTACACACCATTTTTGACTGGCTAATCTATATAAATTCATCTGATTTTCACACGCAGTTTTCACATATTTAATGGTAAATGTTTTTTACAACACATGGTTAGAGTCAACAGTAACAGTCCTTTTTTATAGAATTGTCTGCAGTAATGAGAATATATGCAAATCAATACAGCATGTACATGTACACCCAGAGTATCAAACACACTACTAGTTCACAAAAAGCCTAAAATCTTGAGGACAGTTTATAATGTGGCTTTGATCACAGTTTAATTCTTACATTATCCAGCTGCCAAACGTACATTATTAGGACAGATAGATATGTGTATATATCATCTGCAGGACAACATTAATCTCTACTCTCTCTCTCTCTTTCTCTCTCTCCATCCAGGGTGAATCAGGTACCGCTGGTGAGAATGGTGCTCCTGGACCAATGGTGAGTAACCAACGACATCAGATCATGACCATATCACCTGTCTCATCTGTATCATGGAAATACTAAACTTTTTCTCACCCTGGCAAAATCCACCTAATTCTGTACCTTTAATTTAACTTTTGTCCACCAGGGTCCACGTGGTCTGCCTGGTGAGAGAGGTCGTCCTGGAGCTTCTGGTGCTGCTGTAAGTGCATACTCAGTGTAGTATACAACATTGTTACAGTTTTTAATGCAATTTTTATGTGCTGGCTAAAAATACATAAAGTTTTTAACAGTTGATGGTGAGTTCAAGCTATAATGCTTGTTCTTATGTCTGTCCACAGGGTGCCCGTGGTAATGATGGTCTGCCTGGTCCTGCTGGTCCACCTGTAAGTGCACTTCCTCAAAAAGTTGTCACATAGGCTATCAGAAGACCTTTACCATACTAGAAGACATATGATCTTTAAATAACTGTGCACGATGTACTAATCATCTCTCTCATTTGTTGATGTGTTTTGTTCTTAGGGCCCTGTTGGTCCTGCTGGTGCTCCAGGTTTCCCAGGATCCCCTGGTGCTAAGGTAAAATATCTGTCATCTCCAGAAGAAATTTTCATGAGACACAAGGAAAGGCTCAGTGGAGTTATGTGATCTTCACTCCCGCAGGGAGAAGCTGGTCCCACTGGTGCTCGGGGACCCGAGGGCCAACAAGGACAACGTGGAGAGGCTGGTACACCTGGATCACCTGGACCTGCTGGTGCTTCTGTAAGTAAAACCATTAAGATAATGATGAAGATGCCTTTACTCATCCAGTGTCACATCATTTGGACAAAACTTTGCATCAACCACTTTTTGCACAAGAGGTACATGTTTTAGTGTATATTGTTTATACTTTTAATACAAGTAATAATAATTTGCATCGAGACATACATTTTTAAAGAGTTTTGTACCTCAGAACATAATTTAAAATTCACATACTGTAACATACAGTTACATGTTGTTAATGACAGTGATTTTTGTCACATTCTACAGGGTAACCCTGGTACTGATGGTATTCCAGGAGCCAAAGGGTCTGCTGTGAGTATATCTTCCCACAACATTCTTAAACATTATTATCATACATCCACTTGGTCTTTGATTGATTTATCAGCAACATGTCTCTTGGAAACATACTTACAACGTGTTACCCTCTGACAGGGAGGTGCTGGTATTGCTGGTGCCCCAGGTTTCCCAGGACCCCGTGGCCCACCAGGACCTCAGGGAGCCACTGGACCTCTTGGGCCTAAAGGACAATCTGTACGCAATCATGTTCAGAATCAAATAAAATAAATATGCCGTATGTAATTATATAAGTATTCTTGGACAGCATTTTAAAGTGAATTGTTTTCATGTTTACAGGGTGATCCTGGCATCCCAGGATTCAAAGGCGAAGCTGGACCCAAGGGAGAGCGTGTAAGTGCCAATATCTCAACATTGTTCTTATTACTAGCTATGATATTATGACCAAGACGTTGTGAAATATCCTAGCAACTTAATCAAGCCTATCCTTTATCCTTTTAACATATAGGGTGTTGCTGGACCTCTAGGTCCTCCTGGGCCCTCAGGAGAGGAAGGCAAAAGGGGACCCAGAGGAGAGCCCGGTTCTGCTGGACCTCTTGGACCTCCTGGAGAGAGAGTGAGTTTTACACGTCTGTGTTTCATACTGTGCGGTGGCAGAATGATAAAGCTCTTAAAATAGCTCGCTAATGAGTCCAACTCTTAAAACTGTACATGTTATGCGTTATTTTTCTAGGGAGCTCCAGGTAACCGTGGATTCCCTGGTCAGGATGGTTTAGCTGGAGCAAAGGTTGGTGAAAGACATATTAAGAGTTATAATAGGTAAGACGACTTTTTGTCCTTGTACTCAAATGTTCTTCACTGTGATAGGGTGCACCTGGTGACCGTGGTATTCCTGGTTTGAGTGGACCCAAAGGAGCAACTGGAGATCCTGGTCGCACAGGCGAGCCTGGTCTTCCTGGAGCTAGAGTGAGTCATTATGTTGGAGTTATATTTTTAGGATTTACACGAGGTCATTTGGAATCATGTCTTGACTGACTATTCACGACTCAAAAACCGAATGCCATAAAAACATTATATGATATACAGAACGTGATAAACGTATACAGTCTCATATGACTATTTTCTATTTCTGTTGCTTTAAGAATTTCATACTACTTCATTGTTGAAACTGTTAACATTTTGGTAGTTACAAAACCCATTTAATTTCAGCAAGCAGAAGAGTTCATATTCAATAATATTCTGTCCTGTCTTCTAACAGGGTCTCACTGGTCGTCCTGGTGATGGTGGACCTCAAGGAAAAGTTGGACCAAGTGTGAGTATCTCTAAATTTTCAATCATCCCTAATTGGTAAACCATTCCCACAGTCAATTTGTGTTAATGCAAATGCTCCACTTTTCATAGTGGATGAGACTCTTAGACCCAACATAATTTGAAAGCACTTCATTTGTTGTAGGGAGCCCCTGGTGAAGATGGACGACCTGGTCCCCCTGGTCCTATTGGAACTCGTGGTCAGCCTGGAGTGATGGGTTTCCCTGGCCCCAAGGGAGCCAATGTATGACCATCACAGTATTTCCTCACATCATTTATAACAGAAATTTCACATTCACAGTTTGTGTACGTCATGAAACATCATGAATTATATTTCTCATCCACAGGGCGAACCTGGAAAACCTGGAGAAAAAGGTCTTCTTGGACGCACTGGTCTGAGAGTAAGTCATCAGCTCAGAATGGTCCATAATATGTACTGTATGTCTAGATAACTTGATCTTATGTTTGGTATGCCAATTTAATGACACTAGATCCTTGAGACGACATTTCACACATCACACTTTTTAGCAAAATATAGCAAAACAACAAAACCAATATACAAATGTATTTCTTCTTTTCTTTCGTCATTAGGGTTTGCCTGGTAAAGATGGAGAGACTGGACCTTCTGGTCCTCCTGGCCCTCATGTGAGTATTACTGCACAGCATTACCCAAAATGCTTTATGCCTTTCATTTCTCCACTGGTTAGTATTAATATCCCATTGGCCGTTTGCTAAAATGTGCTTTCAATGTAATTATTAGGGTGCTGTCGGTGAGAGAGGAGAACAAGGTCAGCCTGGTCCTTCTGGCTTCCAGGTACATTTCTAAATTTAAATATTGTGTATGTTGAAATTGTGAAAGAAAAATTCTTTATAAGTAATGATAATTGTCAATTCAAGTGATCATGTTTTAAAAAAATACGTTGGTTTGCACAGGGTCTGCCAGGTCCTTCTGGGCCCCCCGGAGAGTCCGGTAAACCAGGTGACCAGGTGAGAATTGCTTTAGATACTTTAGATCAGGCTACATCATGTGTGCTGTTCTGGTGTCATTAGTGACCGGAGTCATCCTAACTATGGTCATTTCGCTCATGCCTGCTCTGTAGGGTCTTCCTGGAGAGGGCGGAGCTGCTGGAATCACTGGACCAAGAGTGAGTTACTGTTTATAACCAACAAAACTCCCAAATTGCAAAATATGGAAATCCCAAGTAACGTTTTATTTATTTTGTCTAAAACTTACTTTGACACTATGCTGTGCCTCTTTTAGGGTGAACGTGGTTTCCCTGGTGAGAGAGGAAGTGCTGGCCCTCAGGGACTTCAGGGACCCAGGGGTCTTCCAGGAACAGCCGGAACTGATGGACCCAAGGTAATACACCACATTTGACTAAGACCAAGACTCTCCATCATTCTTTATTTTCTGCCTTTGAAATTATGTTAACAGTGTAAGAAAAAAGACATATGGATTAACATAAATATTTAAAGCTTTTGCATAATCTAAATACATTGCAATTCTTGCAGAATATTAAGTATTTTTAAGTTTTTCTTTAAATATTTCAAGATACTAACATATTCCAGACTTATGGACTCCAGTGTATTTGACTTGGCTAACACTTTGAGCCATCTCTTAACCCCACATGCCTCTGTTTGATTTCCATCAGGGTGCTATTGGACCTGCTGGAGCTTCCGGTGCTCAGGGTTCTCACGGTCTGCAGGGAATGCCTGGTGAGAGAGGAGCTGTTGGAATCTCTGGAGCTAAAGGTGACAGAGTAAGTATCTTCAGTCATCTGTCCTCCCTGTGACTACATCAACCCGAGGCCCATTGCAGTACTACCACTGTACACGTCGCTTAAATCCACATGCATCAGCTGACTGATTGAATAATCGAGCATCTCTTTCTCTAGGGTGACAGCGGAGAGAAAGGACCTGAAGGTGCTTCTGGCAAAGATGGCTCTAGAGTATGTTCTGTTATGTTCCCAACACAAATATGGAAGACTTATGATCTAAAGTCAGGAAAGTGCTGGTTTTGTCTCTTATTTGTCATGTGATCGTCATTTTTTTAGGGCTTGACTGGTCCGATTGGTCCACCTGGTCCTGTTGGTCCCAATGGCGCAAAGGTGAGTGTCTAATCTCTGTGTTCTGCCATCCATAGTAACATGGTTTAAATGATCAATGTTTTATTCTCTGTTCTTTTTCTTCTCTTACAGGGTGAAACTGGTACCATTGGCCCAATTGGCTCTCCTGGTGTCCGTGGTGCCCCTGTAAGCAAAAATTAAATGTGATTTCATGTGATTAGTGTAATTATAATTAGACAGCAGGTTTAGAGAGAAAATACCATTTGGTTCTGGCATTTTTCAAAAGTAACAGCCATTTTGTTTTAGATTCTGGTAGTCATCCCACTAATATTTATTTATTTTCAGGGTGATCGTGGTGAGATTGGTGCACCTGGACCTGCTGGATTTGCCGGACCTCCTGTAAGTAGAACCACAGCCACATAGAGTAAACCTCAATTATCTCCGGAGATGAATGATATGTTTATGAAGTAAATAAGGTCAGAAGTTAAGCCTCATTAAGAGGAAAGATCACAATGACACACGACACGACAACCAGTTGTGTATATTGGGAATGCAATGGTATATTCTGATTGGATTATAATACAATTTTATTAGTATAGAATATTCTTTGACATAAAATGGGATGTTCACCCAACTATGTCATCCTTTACTCACCCTCGTGTGGTTTAAAACCTGCCTATCAAAACCTCTTTCTTCTGTGGAACACAAAAGAAGATTGTTTGAGAAATGTCTCAGTGGTCAATGTGCCTATACAATGAAATCACCTTGAAGATATCTTCTTTTGTGTTCTGCAGAAGAAAGTCATACAGGTTTAAATGACATGAGGGTGAATGAATGATGACAGAACTTTCATTTTTGGATGGACTATCCCTTTAAATAAGGGATATTATATTATATATATCATTTTCTTGTCATGTGGAAGATAAAATACTAAAATAGAGAGTTGGGCCTTAACGTTGATTTACGGTAATGCAGAATCTGATTCCAATCTCTTGCCTTCCTCCACAGGGTGCTGATGGCCAGCCTGGAATTAAGGGAGAGCACGGTGAGTCAGGACAGAAAGGTGATGCTGGAGCATCCGGACCCCAGGGTCCATCAGGAGCACCCGGCCCACTGGTAAGTGCTTAAGACAAGTTTTGGTTTTGGACAAGTTGTGGTGCTCAAAATTTGTTTTTGCCATTTGATGTTTTTTAAATGGTTTTGCGTAGTGCATAGACTTTTACCATTTGGCTCTTCAATGTACGTTTGCTTATTGTTAGGGCCCAACTGGTATTGCTGGACCCAAGGGAGCACGTGGAGCCCAAGGAGCCCCTGTGAGTTTCTTAACAAGTCAATTACTCATGAATGTATTTTGCAGTTAGTATGCTGTCCAATGTTTAATATTTTTTACTTTATTTGACACTAAAGATATTTGATAATATCATATGAGATTAACCAAAATCTTTGCTGTGTTCTAGGGTGCCACTGGTTTCCCTGGTGCTGCAGGAAGAGTTGGTACACCTGGCCCCAATGTAAGCCTTATTAAACCTCTTTGTGCTTTCTCCATAGTTCTTGCAGATGTACAGTCTATTCTCTATTTACATGTTTTTTCTCTCCTCTCAGGGTAACCCTGGTGCTGCTGGTCCAGCCGGTCCTGCTGGAAAGGATGGTCCTAAGGGCATCCGCGGTGATGCTGGTCCCCCTGGAAGAGCTGGAGATGCTGGACTGCGTGGACCTTCTGGTTCTCCTGGAGAGAAGGGAGAGCCTGGAGAGGATGGTCCTCCTGTAAGGCTCAGATTGATACCCATTTTCAATATTGCCATTTGTAACCGCTGTATTCTGCAATCAAATTTTAATCTATCTTCTCTCTGTATTTCCTCATATGTAGGGTCCTGATGGTCCTTCCGGTCCTTCTGGTCTTGCTGGTCAGCGTGGTATTGTTGGTCTGCCTGGTCAACGTGGTGAAAGAGGTTTCGCCGGACTTCCAGGACCCTCTGTAAGTAAACAACCCCCAGTGGAAACATCAATACATGCCTGGTACATATCACATCGTTTACCATGACAAGACTTCCTTGGTTTATAAGCTTCACTAGAGCAATGCTGGTCAACCAGCTAAATATTGCTGGTCAACATCATTGCTATGCCGGTTCATAATCCAGACCAGCAAGAAACACCTTGGATATACTGTTTATAATCTGATATAGGATATAATCTGACATGAATGATTTACAAATTACTGATCTGTACCACAGGGAGAGCCTGGCAAACAGGGAGCTCCTGGCAGTTCTGGTGACCGTGGACCTCCTGGTCCTGTTGGACCTCCTGGATTGACTGGACCTGCTGGAGAGCCTGGACGTGAGGTAAAGAATGCATGCATGAATTACAACTGGACTATCTCATATTTTATTGGTTTTAGAGAGTTCTAACTGGAAAACACTGTCAATTCTGTATCTCTTTAGGGTAATGCTGGATCTGATGGTCCACCTGGTAGAGATGGTGCTGCTGGTGTAAAGGTGAGTAAAGAAACACTTGTGGTGTTCTGTCTCTTTTAAATTACAAAACAGTTAAAGTATTCTAAATATTTCATAAAAGTGATTTTAAAAGAACCAGTTTCCAAATGGCTGACATATGTCATGTGTTTTGTTCTTTTCTAGGGTGAGCGTGGTAACTCTGGCCCGATTGGAGCTCCTGGAGCTCCTGGTTCCCCTGGTGCTCCTGGTTCCGTTGGCCCAGTTGGAAAGCAGGGAGACAGAGGAGAGAATGTGAGTACAATACCTTTCTGTCCTGCAATCCCATAATCACCCACATAGGTATCATATCATAGACTATGTAAGGATTCTCTGGATGCAGTTTCAAGCAGACATACACAAAAAACAGTAACATGTACACAATAACCAAACCGTTGACAGTCTGTCCACAGGTTATCTTCTTTTCTAGCAAAGTAATTATATCACTAAAATAAGAGAGATCCTTATGAAGATTAAAAAACATTAGCAGTGTTCTCATATCAGGTGTTGTTGCAATATTTAACACTTCCCTTTTTTATTCTGAAGGGCCCACAAGGACCTGCTGGACCCCCTGGATCTGCTGGAGCTAGAGGCATGGTTGTAAGTACACTTTATGAAGAGAGCAGATAAAACATAAAGCTTGAAATGTACACTGACATAAAAATGTATATATTTATTGTTGTAAGAAGAAAATAGAGTACATCCACCTGTAGAGTTGAGTTTTTCCATCCAAGCAAGTTTGGAAACATAATTCATTTTACACTGCAAATCATCATATAGCAGTTAATTTCTGGTGACTTTGATGATCCTCACATTATTTTAATCCCTCATGTTTGTGTATCTCTTCATCAGGGACCCCAAGGACCTCGTGGTGATAAGGGTGAGGCTGGAGAGGCTGGAGAGAGAGGACAGAAAGGACACAGGGGATTCACTGGTCTGCAGGGTCTTCCTGGACCTCCTGTGAGTTTTATCTACTAAGCCTAATAAAGATGATGTTGGTAAGAGATTGGAAATTTGTCAACACTTTATTTGTGTCTCTCATTAAAGGGTGCTCCCGGAGACCAGGGTGCTGCCGGACCTGCTGGACCATCTGGTGCTAAGGTAAGTGACTGATTTGTTTTACAGGTTTTCATAGTAGTGAATTAGCAAAAGTATTAATATACTCATAAATAAATATAATATAATAATAAACTTTTTTTAATAATCAGATGGGTTATTAAAGTTCTGTAATTTCTTGTTTGTATAGGGACTTGCCGGACCTGTTGGACCTGCTGGTAAGGATGGTTCTAATGGTCAGCCTGGACCCATTGGACCACCTGGACCTCGTGGGCGTTCTGGAGAAACTGGCCCTGTTGTGAGTGCAGCCTACAAACTAAACTTATCACAAATTTTGTATATACTTCAAAAAGTATACAAATATGTAGAAATAATGAAGAACATGTTTGATTTTTTAGTTATTTCCCTTTTTGTTCTAATTAGGGTCCACCTGGTAACACCGGACCCCCTGGCCCTCCCGGTCCCCCAGGCCCTGGCATTGACATGTCTGCCTTTGCCGGGTTGGCTCACACCGAGAAGGGACCCGATCCCCTGCGTTATATGCGTGCCGACGAGGCCTCCAGCTCTCTTAGACAGCATGATGTAGAAGTGGGTGCCACACTCAAGTCAATCAACAGCCAGATCGAGGACATCCGCACCCCCGATGGCTCCCGTAAGAACCCTACCCGTAGCTGCCGAGACTTGAAGCTGTGCCACCCTGAATGGAAGAGCGGTAAGAGAACATATACACAATGACAAAGTTAGACAGCACCTATTATTGTTTACAGTATGTTTACAGGCACTTTAGTTTCTATAATATTTAGTTTTGCCATACTTGGATAACCATGGTTTTTGTAATTTGGTGCATAGGTGACTACTGGGTCGATCCTAACCTTGGCAGCAGTGCTGATGCCATCAAAGTGTACTGTAACATGGAGACCGGAGAGACCTGCTTGAAGCCCAGCACTCCCAAGATCCCACGCAAGAACTGGTGGACCAGCAAGAGCAAGACGCACAAGCACATTTGGTTCGGCGAGAGCATGAACGGCGGATTCCACGTGAGTAACGTTGAATATGGAGTTCAGTGAGTTTGCTCAGGGTCCTGGCTAGGGATGTAACGATTCACTCAGCTCACGATGCGATGCGAGTCACGATTCTGATCTCACGATGCGATTTATTCACGATTTACTCACGATTTATTTTTACAAAATGAGTTGAAACAAATTAGAAATGAACAACTTCCCTTGCATTATTTCTTAAATGCTTCACGTTTTTTTGTATAATAAAATAATGTTTTATTTCAAATAACAAAACTAAACTGCAATTTTATAACAAATTAATAATAGAAAAAGTCTCTTTAATATAAACAAACTAATACTGTCTGAGTTTTTCATGGATTTTTTTGCATTTAAGAAATATCAGCATGTCCACGTTTAGATTTGCAGTGAAAATAGCGGCCCCTGCTGTTCAAAAAATGTATTGCGATTCAGTTCACACCTCAACCGATTTGAATCGTCACTCATTATAACCGATTTTCAACCGGCTCACGGTGAATCGTTACATCCCTAGTCCTGGCCTTTTTAACATTCGTGCTTAATGTAAAGTTTAAATAAGAAATATAATGTCCAGATCAATTAAACAAGAAAGTATACTAGAGGAAGTGTGCCACAACAAGGCACATTTGGATCGATTATACAAGGCTTGTAAATTCTCGTCCTCTGGTTTGGGGAGCTGTTCGTGGGCCTGAAAATCTATGTCATCCAATCTTAAACCAGTAAAAATGAGGAGACATGTGTATTCCTGGCCAGATGGAGAACTGTCTTGCATCATTTCGTTTTTCTTTAAATGACCATGATTGTAAATAAAAGCCTTTCTCATTTTCTGTTTCAGTTTAGCTATGCTGAAAACGGCCAGACCAGCACCGCCAACATCCAGATGAACTTCCTGAGGCTGCTGTCTACTGAGGCCACTCAGACCATCACCTACCACTGCAAGAACAGCGTGGCTTACATGGACCAAGCCACAGGCAACCTGAAGAAGGCCCTTCTCCTGCAGGGATCCAACGACGTGGAGATCAGAGCAGAGGGCAACAGCCGCTTTACCTATGGCGTGCTGGAAGATGGCTGCAAGGTAAGCCAAATAATACATTATACTCTTTGAGTGTTCTAATAAGGAAACATATGTCGGTGAGACAGTGTTATTTACATTGATATTTCTGTCTTGTGTTATAGAAGCACACAGGTCAGTGGGCCAAGACTGTGATTGAGTACAAAACTCAGAAGACATCCAGGCTGCCCATCGTGGACATTGCTCCCATGGACATCGGAGGAGAGGATCAGGAGTTCGGAGTGGACATTGGTGCAGTCTGCTTCTTGTAAAGGAAACCAAACCTATGTGGATTATGAGATAAGACATGGAAAAATACCAATGATGAGCAATAATTGTGAGGATGCAATACACATTCCAAATCATGAAACATGGAAGAAAAGAAAATTGAGTTTTTTTTCTCTAAAAAGCAACCACGTTTAGCGCACTGGAATCCTCGCGCTAAACGGGATCGTCCCAAACAGTCCCTCCCTCTGAAATCCAGCCATGTTTCCCGCAAGCCCTCCTGATGGGAGCCAAGAGGGGGACTAAACAAGCAAGAGATTAAACGAAAGACAGAAACATGGCTTGATGTCATCACTTCCTGCAGGGGTGGGCAGGTGATGCTGTACAGCGTTATGGCTGGATACCACAGTAGTCCCTCCCACTAAAGAAGGCCACGCCCAGTTCCATTTCACCCCTCCCTCTGCTTCTTGACTGTGACTCAGAAGAAACATCACATTCTGCAAGATTTTGTGAAATGTTAAATCTGAGGAGGGAACAAGTTCATATTTACTGTGTATAATAACAAAAATCTCGATACGTACTGAAGCAGCCAGATCTATATATTTTCACAATTATATATGTTTGTGTGTAAGCATGTGCCTGTTCACACCAACATTATTTTGGGGGAAGTGCAGTACCATTTCATTTTTGTTTTTCTTTTTTTTTTGGTCCTTTTTTGTGTACCTTCTTCCCTTGGTTGCCCATAAAAGGAAGTTTTGGTCCCTTGACATAAGAGCAAACAAAAAAATTAATAAATTTGGAACCAATTTCTATTTTTGTTTATTTGCATGATCTTCATTCTTTAAAGAAAAGCTACCTCACACAGGAAAAACGTCAAAATCTGGATTTGAACAGAAGCAGCCTGGGCTTCGAGAATGGTCAGGAAAACGCCCCGGCATGGCTCAGTCCATCTTCAGAAGGTGCTATTAGTTTCCATCTATCAGTCAGTATTCCCAAAATTCCCAGATCACCCCACTCCCTAGCTAGCCTCATTCAACACACACAGCCTGTTCGGAGGATGCGGAATCACACGGGATGATCAAAAGACAGAGGGACTCTTTTGGGAATGCCGGAAGTTTGCTCCCAAAGCATCTCCGTAGCGCTGAGCAGGATGCGTGTGTGTTGTGTGAGGGTGTGTATATTTTTGTTATATTAATAATATTATGATCATGATCTTTTTTTGTTTGTTCTCTCTTTTTAATTCTGGTTTTGTTACGATTTTAATTAATGTAAATTGAAAATAAAGGAAAAAACAAGGAATTATGAAGTCAGATTTTAATTGTGTTTTTAATACTTTTAAATGAGCAAAACTATAGTTTGCTGTGTGTGTGTGTTTGCTTGTGAGTGTTAGTGTTTTGAATTTGCTAGAAGCTTTCAAGGATAGGTATCAGACAGAGGCTTAGACAACAGCTTGCACAGAGAAAAAGCTTCTAAAAAGAAAAAGGACAGAAAAAGCTTTAAACAAAAACAACAACAGGAAAGTAAACAGCCATTTAGAGCCCAGAGTCTTTTAGAAAATTGACAAGATTCAAAACCATCCAGCATAATTTATAAAATATTTGAAAGAGATTAATATTAAATAGCATCCAGCAAGACTATAATAGACTTTAAGCAAGGTTTATGGCTGTTCTTAAGAGAACACATTCTAAAACAAGTACCATACACACAATTGTATTGAGGTAGACCTTAAGGGATAGTTCACCCAATAATGAAAATCTGTCATCATTTATTCAGCCTCAGATTGTTACAAACTTGTATACATTTATTTGTTCTTCTGAACACAATATATTTGGAAGGATGTCAGATCTCATTTCCCATAAAAACTATGGGAGTCAATGGAGAATAAGATCTGACATTCTTCACAAAACATCTTCCAGTGTGCTCAGCAGAACAAATAAATTTATACAGGTTTGGAACAATCTGATGGTGTGTAAATGATGACAGAATTTTCATTGTTGGGTGAAGTATCCCTTAAATACTTGGGTCATGTGAATACATACCATCAAGCATCAATCTATATTTTCAATGGTAACATAGGGTACGTAGTACAGTGTAGAACCTCATTCACTGTTTTGCTTTTAACCAGAAGGGTCTGCCTCATACAGTTCAAAATATGTCAAGAGACAAAATGTACATAAAACAAAAAGAGTATGAATGAATAGATTTTGCTGTTGGATGAGACCAAATGTTTTAACCCACATTCAAGGCAGGTTGCATGCACCTATGAGGTATGATGAAGATATCAATGTAGGAATAAAATACAGAGAAATACTACAAAAGAAATCAAAAGACACACTCAAAGCATGATTTTGATTCATCCCGCTGGCGCTGATTCGAATCTTTTGATTCCTCACGCTGTGATTCATTTAGTCTACACTTTAGTTCATGTGTGGATTTCACCAGTAGGTGGCGACCAGTGATTTTGAGTATGCACGTACACAAACCCCGCTAACCTTATACCCGAGTGCTGGCTGGACTTCTGTCAAGGTATATAAAAAACCTAAAATAAAGAGTAATCCCTGCTAAAAAACAACAACAATAGAACCATGTCCAAAACACAATAGAAAATGTAATGGTCGTATAATTGGTTTTATGGAAACTAACGGTGTCTACTGGTGTGTGATGGATTCTATAGGTGGGGTGTTATACAGAAGCGGTGGAAGGTTTTGGGACAGCTGCTGCCTCCAGCCGCGGAAGGTTTTGTGGTAGCTGCTGCCTCCAGCCGCGGAAGGTTTTGTGGTAGCTGCCTTGAAGTAGTGGCAGGTTTAGCGGGAGCTCCACCTGTCAAGGACAAATTTTACTCCTACTGTCTGTGTGCAGTACCATCAGTCCGACCATACAGTTCATTCATTGCACCACGCTTCCCAAACGTGACCGTCCACACACCCCGTGACCTCGATTCGACCAATCACAAGCGCCACCGCGCTCACTAGGAAATCCACATTGGGAGCGTTGCAATGAACGCGAGGGCGTTACAGAGCAGCGGAGCACGGGTGTTGTACCAAGATCAACCTGACCGTCTGTGAGGCAGACTGAACCGGGGCAAGATCACCATTTTTTGCCTGGTGACGCTCGCTATACCGTGGGAAGAGATGGTACTGTCTTCAGGGCTGACATAACGGATGGTAATGCTTATTTTTGTGCTTCAGACTGTATTTATTGCTAAATGACAACAGTGCGCTGTTGGAGTTACATAACGTGCGCCGGTGACCTCATTTCTTATATTTGTTTCCCCAGTAAAGTTTTTCACGTGTTTATCTGTTTTGTCTTTGTTTTTCAACCGATGACTTATTTTTACTGCTAGGAAACATAGAGGGAGTGCAGAAATGTAAATATTACCGCGCTTACTAACGTATGTATGTCTGCCAGTTTCACCTACAGAACTAGGAATTGACCTAATTTCTTTGGGAAGCTTTGAGTGTCTGTAATGCAGTATCGCGCGACAATACAAGTTGTGCTTTAATGTAAAATAAAATGATATTATTTCAATCCCTTCTTTTATGTATTCCCCTTTAATCACTGTATATTAATCCAGCCTTTCATGTTAAAATTTGGTGTTAAGATGGGTACGTTAAGCACAGTTTACTAAAAACCGGGGTGGCTGGTAAAAGCATTTTTATGTAACAGCTATAGACAAAAGAAATACACATTATAACTGCTGGTGCATAAACGCACTGTGCATTTGAAGTATCTAAATCGTTAAAACAGTGACATTGAAAAGTTGTGATTTTTCATTTATTATATTCAGGTAAACGAAAGTCATGTAAAAGACAGAGCCCTTAAAAGCTTCCCACGTTAGTGCTCTGCTGTGCATTAGCATACATCACATTACATTATCAGTGTTATTTGTTGTGCAGGTTAATTCACAATCTGTAATAATGTGTCGGTGTGTGCATTCAAGCATTTGGAAAATGAATCTGCCTTTATACAACTGAATGCACAGCAGGTCACCTTAAAGGGACAGTTCACCCCAAATAAAAAAATCGCTCACCATTTATTCACCTCAGGTAACACAACACTAAACCCAACGAAGATATTTTGAGAAATGTCTTAGCGGTATTGTGTCCATACAGTTGAAATTAATAAAGACAGGTAATCTTCTTTTGTGTCCTACATACGAAAAAAAGGCATACAGGTTTAGAAGGATATGGGGGTGAAGAAGTGATGAAAGAATTTACATTTTTGGCTACAACGACAGACTATACCTAAATATATTCCTGTGCTTTAAAGAGAACAGTCTTTTAAGGCTTTATTTAATGTGTTTTAAAAAAACTCAAACACGTGTTCTGTAAGTGGTTCTGTGATGACAAAATCATCATATGTATGTGTCAGTGTTGTATGGCCTCTCAACTGCTCTGATGGAATTCACTCCTGTGCAAACATCAGTGTCCTGAGTCAGACTGTGGAGAAGCCAATGTCCCAGAATGTGTCTTGAGGTTTGACTGCTCAGATGGAAAGGGTTTGAGTCCAGATTTGAAGGGTTCCTCCTCATACAATCATACAAACCCCCTTTTAAGACTCAAATCAATACCTATTGTTTTTCTTAGCAAAATATAAAGGAACAGTGTTGAAATTCAGTGTTTTTTATATGTAATTGCAGCTGCTAATCTCTAAAAACAATGTGTTGAAATGGGTAGATCCTTGATCCTGAAGACTCTTTTCTTTTAGAGTACTCCAGTTTCTAAAATAACAAATCTGTTGTATGTAAAGTAAATGTTTAAAATAACATACATACCTTGTAAAATCACTTCTAAAAGTTTGTGAGGCTTTGCATCATGTTTAGATTTTTGTATTGTTATTTTGCCATTAAGAACATTCTCATTTAGTCAACTTGATGGATAAATATTTGTCCTGTTTACATTTTATTGATACAGTTAACATGGCCCCCAATTCCATCCACTGGTTCAGAAAGGGCCTCCGTCTCCATGACAACCCTGCACTTCAGGAGGCAGTGCGTGGGGCAGACACAGTTCGATGTGTCTACTTCCTGGATCCCTGGTTTGCTGGGTCATCAAACCTCGGGGTTAACAGGTGGAGGTGAGTGCAGCTTCTTTAATTGATATCATTTCATCTCAATAAACAACCAGAACGTTTTGTTATTAAAATCAAAATTTACAACAAGATATAAGAGTCTGTACCTAAATTAAACATTTTATTTACCTTACCTAATTGAGGTAAAAGGTAGGATGAATTCAGGTTAACTGGGACACTTTTTGAAATTAATCTTATTGTCAAAAAGTGTCCCAATCAACATGAATTCACCCTAACATTTATAATAATAATAAAAAATCAGATTTGTCTGTGTTTTATTTGTAATTTGACCAAAATCAGCATATATATACAGTATATGTCCTCAAATCATTGCATGAAACTACACTAACTAGTCTTGCCTATAGCTTTTAAAACGTCATGCACTTTGTATTCAGTAGTACTTTATGTTATGCAGCTTGACATAAAAAAACAGTCAGGATATCAGAAAGAGAGCAGATTTAAAATAAGCCATTATGAAAATTAAGTCACCAAACAAGTTCTAGTCTTTTGTTGGTCCTCTATTGTACACATTCACTCATACCACGTAGTTGTTAGCGGATGATTTGATGTCAAATAATTTACAGTATTATAATTGCTGGGAGCGACTGTTCCTCAAAAGCTTATTAATCATTAGCCTACAAGTCAATTCATTATGTGTCTGAACGACTGTAATCCACAAAATCGAACTTTCTCCTCATCTTATATCTCTTTATGTTATTTTCTATTGAATGAGTGCCAGAGACTCAAATCAAGGTCAGGTTGTGGAACACATTTAATCCAATTTCAGAGATGATAGATTTGGGTACATTTTGATCCATTAAAACCTCAAACCTGAAATACAAGTTGACACAGTTTGTTGACCACACAATCATTTTCGGTTTAACAAGCAGAGCGTGTTACTAAAATATTTAACACACTCAATTACTTACTGTCAATGAACTGTCATTTACATGATGCCACAGGTGTGCAGTCTAACCCCTATTGTAAGAAGTTCATAGTATGCACTTTGGGTTCTGTGTAAATCAGTTACAATCTGGAAGTATTTTGGGAACACAAATCTTACATCTTAGAGAAACATGTACTCTATAACATTCTCTTCTGTCTTCTGAGTTCACATGGTTTATATAATGGATCCATTTTGGAAGCTCGTCCAACCTTTAGATTTTCTTAACTCTGGAATGCGTGGGGCCAGAAGTGCCTATGCGTTTTTGTTTTCGACCAAAAAAATCCTCACACATGGAGAAATGTGAATAAATGTCCATTTATGGAGATTGATCGATTGCCACAACAGCCAGTCATGGGGAAAGTAGGCCAAGCCACAGACTAGCAAATGCTTTGCTGTCAGAACAAAGTCAGATGGTGTGTTCAGTCTGGAGATTGTCATTCGGCTCGCCAACTGAATGGATCCGACTGAATGTTAATGAGTGCTAATTCACTAGAATAGAAGATGAAGCACCTGTGAATGAATCTGTCAGGTGTTCACATGTCTTTCTTAAAACACCTGTTGAACAGTACAACTTTAACGCAGGGAGATTTCAGGTCGCATCCTTTGTATATAATGTAAGTGTATACAAGTAAACAATGCGATTTGTTAATCGTGGTAATTCTTCCTGAGTAAACAGATATGCACTAACACAGATCTGAGAGGTGTTTGATATAACTGATCGATAACTGATAACCTGCTTTGCGTTATCGTGTTCTGGTTCACTTACATCACCCAACATGGCGATACTGACATTCACGTAACAGCCTCCATAATAACCTTGTGTTGCTTTGTGTTGCCGTGCCGTACTAGTGCACACACATCACGTAATGTCACACACAGATGTAATAACTAGGACGGTCACATTGGCCACATCTTGATTCACACATCTTGCGTCTGCTGGACAAATAAGTGTAAATGAGATGTGCTCAGTATGATGCCCGTATTGTGTTTTGGTGGTGAGTTTTTGCGCTGTTTATAAAAACATGTGCAATAAAGCCTTTTACGAAATAAAGTCAAATATTTTCTAGGGCCGTCAAACGATTTATCACGATTAATCGCATACAGAATAAAAGTTTGTGCGTTTACACAATATATGTCTGTGTACTGTGCATATTCATTTTGTATATATAAACACATACATGTATACATTTTTAGGATATATTTATATGTATTTATTTATTTTAACAGTCATTTAAATGATATATCAATGTTTATTCATTTGTATATTTTTCTTAAATTATAAATGGTTCATAAATAAAAAATAAATTATTATAAATACAAGATTAATATGCACAGTACACAGACATACTGTATATTATGTAAACACAAACTTTTATTCTGGATGCGATTAATCGCAATAAATCGTTTGACAGCCCTAATACTTTCTGGATAAAGACCTTTGTTGGAATTGATCTGAATTGCACGTGCCATGTCGAAGCACACAAACACCACTAATCATTCTATAAGGGTTTGATTGAATTGAGGTGCTCTAAGCAGTTTGTAGTGTACACTTTAGGGGTCGAGTTTTGTGTAAATGACTTGCAATGAATAAAATACTCAAGTTTATGTGCTGCGGGTCCAGGATGTGCGAAACAAACCTAACTTGTATGCTTTTGCTGAAGGAACTTCAGCACTGCCTCGGTCTGGGCATGTCTACCTTGTAAGGTTACGGAACTGATAATATAAACTCGATACTTGTTATCTGTGTGTCTTAAATCAGTTAACTTTCAGCAGAAGTTATGAAGTAAGCTGTTTAGTTTAAGTGATTGTATAGAATGCATATCTTTTAGTACATACTTTGGTCATATATTACACCTTATATGTAAAAGGCAAAGGAGTCTTGTATTGTTTAACTTGTCTTCACGTGTTCTGGAGCAGTGGATATCGGATGAGCATGCTCTTTTCTCAGGCTAGGTGCGAAGAGTGATGTTGTGGTTGAAAGGAGGTCACTGGGTTAATTTTATGCCCTCCAGTGGTGGAGATCATGCACGCTGCAAATCTAGGCCAGGCCAGTTACATAAGGAATAACATATGACAGGACAAAGTGCTGGAAAATAGGTCTGTCTTTTCCATACTCATGCTCCCAAAAACAATTCTTTTTTTGTGCCTCTGAATACTTTTCGAAGAAACGTGTGATTGTTAATGCGTGTTTTCGTTGACCAATACGGTAGTGTGTGCAGTTGTGTGTGTGGTAGTGTGTCGAGCGGTCACCCTGTATCTGGAGCATAGGGAGCTTTGTCCCTGTCTGGTCCCTAATCAGGGCTTTGGTTATAGATAGTCTGACTTTGGGCTCAGTAAGGATGGCAGGACCAAATACCAGACTCGCAGGTGGAGGGTCGGACGGGCCTTCCAGACAAATACTATAAACTCATTAATGAAAAAACAGATTGGCTTGTAAAGCCAGGACCATTGGCAAAGGCCAGAGCGGAAGAAAACAATTTCTCACTGTAAGACCAGCTTCTTGTTAGATATTGTGTGCTAAGACTGGTATAAAGTATTCATATGGAAACATTCTGAAAATTAAAGCGGTGTTACTGTCAATAATGAAAACTAAATGAGAACGTTTTCACTCTAAACTTAATTCAAATCTAAAAATAAGAAAATGAAGATTAGAAATTGTACAGTTGCTTAACGGTTTGATAGTTATCTGATGGTGTGTTCATGAATGAGTGAGTGTCCTTAAATGCTCTTGTACTCGATGGATCTTCTGGAGGTGTATCAGCAGGAAGGCAGATGTGTAGAGAGACTTCTAAATAAGATCATGAATGAAGAGACTTTTGAATGGAAAGTCTAAGCATGTGTAGGGATCGAGAGACAGCTTGCGGAACAAGTACCCCCCATTTTCTGTAAAATAGTCTTTATTTTATATATGCACAATTTAGAATCTTTTAGACTGTAAATCGTATTATATTGTATTGTCATTGTGTTGAATGTCTGTACTAGAAGCTTCCAACACCAAAGAAAATTCCTTGTGTGTGCAAGCACACTTGGCAATAAAGCTCTTCTGATTCTGATTCTGATTCTGAAGTAAAGCCCCGGGGCTTTGCTTTAGATCAGCGGTTCTCTAACTCTCCAGACCTAGTACTTGGAATAAAAAAAGAACATCTATGCACCAGTATGTTCCCTGTGTTTTTTTTCCGGCTTGGAGCCAAGCGAGTTGCCATCTTAAGAATTGCTTAAGGTTTTATTCCTTTGGATAAAAGCTTAAAAGAAATGAACCGTAAATATACAGCCGTGGAAATAATTAAGAGACCATTCCAAATTTTCATTTAATCAGCATTTCTAGATGTATTGTGGCCATTCCAGTCCAGTGTCTGTTGAATTTAAACAAAATCAAACCTCAGGTGTGAGTGTGGCATAAAGACAGCTTAATGAGGTTATCGCATAAAAAAATATTGTTAAACCTTTTCTAAATACATGTACAAATATTATTGTTGTATTGCTTAAAAGTGAATATGAACTTGTTTTCATTGCGAGTTGAGGTATTAAAAAATACAGAGCATATATTCTGTTATTTTGACCTGTTTCTCTCGTTTTCATTTTATGCAAATAAATGCAAATTAAAACAATATTTTAAATAAATTAAAAAGTAGTTCACAGAATGAAACAAAAATGATCATTTTACCTAAACACATACCTATAAATAGGACATTTTAAAATCGGACAAACAAAAATGGCATTTTTTACGCGACTGTATATTTAATACAGTACGCCTAATGACATTTTTTACTTAAAGGTCTTAACTCTTCTTATACTAAAAATACTGAGCATATTTTGTCTTGATTGTTTCCAAGTGGTTGTAGAGTATGAAGAACAATTGTGGAGGACTGCTACTTTAATAAATATTTGAATATTCACAACACAGTGCTTTTTTTGGCACATAGTGAATGCGGTACAGCCGTTTAAGGAATTCACTTCTTATTGTTTATTACTTGACAGATTTCTCCTGCAGTGCCTGGATGATCTCGATTCCAATCTAAGAAAACTCAATTCTCGCCTTTTTGTCATCCGAGGACAACCAGCCAATGTTTTTCCACGACTTTTCAAGGTGAAATTCTATATCTATAGTTATACTTCAATTAATTAATTGGGATTTTGTTCTACAAATTTCTGGAGCCTTTCTGAAATCCACCCTCTCCAGTCCACTGTATTGGCATTTCTTTGACCATGTCTAGTGTTTTTCTTAGGATATCTGTGTTCTGTTCTCTCAGGAGTGGAACATATCCAGGTTGACTTTTGAGTATGACTCAGAACCATTTGGAAAGGAGAGGGATGCAGCTATTAAGAAGCTCGCTATGGAGGCTGGTGTTGAAGTCATTGTCAAGACCTCACACACCCTTTACAATCTTGACAAGTAAGAACAACTCATTTCTTTAAAGGTGTGAAGCAAATTAAACATGTCAGTTTTAATGATCCCTAACGGTTTAATAGCCATTATTTGTATTGTACCAGACGTTTTTCTAGGAGTTTGTCATTTGAATTCTTGTAAGCGCTGCCAGAAGTGACCCACCTTAAAAGAAAAAAGAAAAAGCATGTGTTGAAATGCTTGTAAAGACTCAGGTGTGTGAGGAAAGACAGTGACCTTATTTACACTTCATGTCGTTCCAGAATCATTGAACTGAACGGTTGTCAGCCTCCTCTTACCTACAAACGTTTCCAAACGCTGATCAGCCGAATGGACCTGCCGGAGATGCCGGTGGAAACCCTCTCCAACACTATGATGGGCTGCTGTGTCACACCAGTCTCTGAAGACCATGGGGACAAATATGGTGTGCCATCCTTGGAGGAACTAGGTGAGCTCAATGAGTTCAAGACTTTATCTGTTTAAGGTGCTCCAGGTTCGAGGTGAATTCTAGTTTGATCAACTCAGTTCAGAAGAGGGTTTAACATTCTGGTAAAACTCACCAGTATATTAAGGACATTCTGTTGAGTAAACTTCAATGGCCTTGACCTAAATGATGCAAATGCAATATCCATTTCCTGTGACCAAACATACAACTTCAATTGTTCCATAAAATGCATCATGAGAACCCACCAGTTATGCAAGTTTAGTATGATATCTCTAACCTACATTATCTTGGCTCAGGATTCGACATCGAGGGACTGTCTTCTGCTGTCTGGCCAGGTGGTGAAACAGAGGCATTAACAAGGATTGAGAGACACCTGGAGAGAAAGGTAACATCATAAAAGTTGTACAGTGTCGAAGTATTAATTTTACTCAGTTCTCACACTTACTACATACTTGCGCAGAGCGTCACCCTTAAAAATGTAAGACATCATATAACAATTTTGATATACTATTTGACCATTTCACTTGTTTGTTCCTTTACTGTAGATCTCTCTAAAGTCCTAAAGTTTGTGAAAAATGTCTAGATACTTTTGAGAAATGCACTTGCATCATTGGTTTGCAGATGTCACCTACCAGCACCATTCGAGATGTACATTGCATATATTTAGCAGACACGTTCTTTCCAAAATACAATTAACTTTAGGCTTTTAGGAATTTTTCTCTTGGAGTTGAACCCATGACATTGGTGTTGCTTACAACATGCTCAAGGAACCCTATCTTGGTTATTCATTTGTCAGCCCAACATCTACATGTTTCACTCTTTTGCTTTTATGTGTTCTTGTGCCTTGCCAGGCTTGGGTTGCAAACTTTGAAAGGCCTAGAATGAATGCAAACTCTTTATTGGCCAGCCCGACTGGCCTGAGTCCCTACCTCCGTTTCGGCTGCCTCTCCTGCCGCCTCTTCTACTTCAAACTCACAGACCTCTACTGGAAGGTACTGACATGATTCTGACTGGTTGTTTACATCTGCTGTGCCCACATCATTACACCTTTCAAATCTGTATATTCTATTTTAAAAATAGAATATATTAAATATATTGTTTTTATAGAATCCTCTCAATTCTCTTTGCAGGTAAAGAAAACCAGCACTCCTCCTCTTTCCCTCTACGGTCAGCTACTATGGAGGGAGTTTTTCTACACCACTGCTACCACCAATCCACGGTTCGACAAGATGGAGGGCAACCCAATCTGTGTGCGTATTCCCTGGGACAAGAACCCAGAGGCCCTGGCCAAGTGGGCTGAGGCTAAGACTGGTTTTCCCTGGATCGATGCCATCATGACCCAGCTGAGACAGGAGGGTTGGATTCATCACCTGGCCCGCCATGCTGTGGCGTGTTTCCTCACCCGCGGAGACTTATGGATCAGCTGGGAAGAGGGCATGAAGGTGCATTACGCACACATTGGACATCTGCTGGTTTTGCCTGGTTATATTGAAAAAGTGGGAAAGGAAATTTGGATGTTTTGTCATTGTGCATTTCTTTTGGGTTTGATATGGTGGAATCTAAATACATTCCAAAATAGACGTATATACAGGATGGCCATATTAAAGCTCGATATGTTAGTGTTTAGTTGACTGAATTGAAGAACTGAGGTCTAGTAAGGAATGATGCAAGTAGGCAACCATCTCTGATTGGCTAGAGAGTAATGGTTGTTATGATTGACAGGTGTTTGAAGAGCTTCTATTGGATGCTGACTGGAGCGTGAATGCTGGCAGCTGGATGTGGCTCTCCTGTAGCTCTTTCTTTCAGCAGTTCTTTCATTGTTACTGTCCTGTGGGTTTCGGAAGGCGCACCGACCCTAACGGCGATTTCATTAGGTTGGTAACTTTCCCAAATATTCAAGCACTTGTCTTCATATCAGGCTATTAAAGTAGTCCAAGATAAACCAGTCAGGAGAGCATGTAGAAAATCCACTAGCCATGCAGTATCTTTCTGTTCTAACTTTTTTCCTTGTAGCCTCACGTTCCAGGTTTTTGTTACTGAAGTTGAAGCTTTTCTGTCCTGAAAATGTTCAGTTAAGGTTTGACATTATAGGGCCACATCAAAGAGCAAACGTTTGCTTTTAAATATTGCCATGATTATTGTATTTCTCTTCATGAGCATGTCAGCCAAAATGTTGTATTTTTGTGTTTCTTTGCGGTCGTCTCATGGATTGGGTGAAAAGTTCAGCTTTCCCTTTTGTGAATTGTGGTTGATTGCTTTTAGGACGAAAGCCATTCTTAGCCAAAGCATTTGGAAACCTGTTAGCTGTGAATGTGGTTGAAGCGCTTTATCGGCGGGAAATGCAGTAGCCTGTTCTTTAGCTCGTTAGCAACTCTTTTTATCAAAAGGAATTTCAACCACTTGGTAGGGAAATACAAAGCCTGGTCTGTTTTCAATGCGTAGAGAGCCGCAACGCATTTCCCAGAGAGCATGATGGGAGGTGGGGCCCAAAGCCAGAGAGTGAATTCGATCTAGCTTTAGACAATTCCTCTGTATCAGACTCTTTTTGAAATGTTTAGAGGTCCTCTAGGCATTGATTGATCTCTGCTCGTGCAAGATCACAATATCATTTGCTATCATTTGCCTGTTGATGTCGTCTAGAGATCCGTAGGTTGTCCCGTTTCTCAAATCTGATGGGCCTTCCATGAATACCCAGTGTCCGTGTTTCAGATGGCTTGCTTGTTTAGGAAGGATGTGACTGTTCCTGGCGAAAGGGTTCTGGTCTCTTTTGGCAAAACGAGGGGGCCACCCAGCAGCAGAGAACAGTATACTGCATTTCTCCTTTGGCGGCTAGCAGGTTTCTCTGCCTTGGCTTGGGATCACTGTCGTCTCAAAAGCGATCAGTGGCAGTGCAAGGGGTCGGGAGTGAACCTGAACCTCTCACTCAGCCCTGAGCTTCCATTTGTTGAAACGGGTGGTGATGGTTGAACTTATGGTGGTGCTTGATTGGATCTGGAGGGGGATTGGGTGGGCCTGGTCACTGCCTCTGCTTTCTAATGCGTGTTGTAGTAGGAATCTTCGTAGTGTCTCAGCACAGGCGGGACCTGTTGCCCTGTTTAAACCACCCTGTCCGCCTGTCTGCACGCCCCGCCATCAGCGACCCTCGGTCCGGGCTCTGGTAAGGTGGAGCGCCTAGGTAGGTGGAATTTTCTGTCCCTGGGACCTGGAGGAGAGACGCAAGTTCTGATTTCACTAGAGACTTACTGAATTCCTCAGTTCTTTTCAGTTTATTTACTTGTGGTGTTGGGCTTTTAATTATTGTGTTAATTGGCTTTAAATCTAGCTGTTAATCAGTCATGTCACTGTTGCTTCATTCATGCATATATCATACAGAGTGATAATTCATTTGAACATGTTCAGAAGCTTGTAACACAAGCGACAGTCTTTAACCTTTCGAATTGATATGCGTTTTATTAGTTATAATCCGAGAAGCCTTGTATACTTGTTCTGCCTGCTTGTTGAAACTTTTCAAACACGGACGCCCCATAACCATCTCGCACAACCTCCCTTGTGTTTATGATTAGACTGTGTTTTAATCTCTCTTTGTTCTTTCAGACGATATTTACCTGTTCTCAGAGGTTTCCCTGCCAAGTATATATACGACCCGTGGAATGCCCCAGATTGTGTGCAGGCTGCCGCTAAATGCATCATTGGAGTCCATTACCCCAAACCCATGGTGAACCATGCCGAAGCAAGCCGTCTCAACATCGAAAGGATGAAGCAGATCTACCAGCAACTCTCGCGCTACAGAGGACTCGGCAAGAATTTTGAAGCAATTTCCATGATTTTATATATATATAAAAAGCTATGTACTTATTGTTTTGTGTGTTGACTTGAACCCATCATTTCATCATTTACTCACCCTCGTGTTGTTCCAAATCTGTATACAGTTTGTTGTTCTGAAAGATATTTGGAAGATGCAAACAGTTCTTGGCCACTATTGACTACCATAGTAGGAAAAATTACAATAGTAGTCAAAAGTGCCCCAAAAATGTTTGTTTTCCCAAATTCTTCGAAAATATATCATTTTGTGTTCATCAGAACAAAGAAATGTATACAGATTTGTAACAACTTGAGGGTGAGTAAATGAAGACAGAATTTTCATTTTTGGGTGAACAGTCCCTTTAAGACGGATAAGGCTACATACCAAAAGCTCCAATGACCCTATTGTATTTTGTCTTGATATTAATAATGAGAACAATACGGATTCTTTATTTTATACTGTATATACTGTAGAATGTGATATATAGTATATAGCAAAAGCTCACAAGTCTATAAATCTGCAATATTGCTATAGTATAGCCCACCGGAGGGCCACGGCCTACATTTTTGGAAGCGCTGTGCTAGTGAATAAATCTCTTTTACTTACTGTTTTTCTAGGACTTCTGGCCTCTGTTCCATCCAGACGGAATGGGAATGGAACGGCTTACTCCCCAGGGGAACAGCAATCTGGGACCAACACTCCAGGTGAGATTCTGCCTGTCAGCAATGGCTTTTTCCTAAATGTTTTGACATAATAATAGTTTAAGAACTATTTAAGAACTATTTAAGAACTCCTTAATTTATAATGTAGGCCATATTATAAACCAATGTTATATATTTAAACAAATGAGTGAATAAAATATTTCAAATAAAAGAATTGATATGTGTGCGTCCCAACAGCACCGGCTGTGTTGAACAGTTCTGTTGCCAATGGTAACAGGAGTGGAAGTATTCTGTTGAACTTTGACAGCAAGGAGCATCAGGGACCAAGTGGAACACAACAACAAGAACAACAGCAGCAGCAGCAACAACTAGGTGCCCACTCACACATACTAATAAAGTAACAGATTTACATCCAAAAATGGAAACCTAAATGTGAGTTTCCAATTGTAAGTTATGTTTCTCCTGTTTCCTAGGTTACCACCACATGTCCGACTCAGGGCACAACGCAAGCAGTCGCCTTTACCAGTGCAATATCTCACATGAAATGGCAGGCCCTCAACATTCAGGTAATGGAAATGAAAAATGTGTTTGATGACAAGACATTCATGACAAAAAACAAAAACTCTACAAATTGTCTCACCTGTCAATTCAACGTGTAGTATACTTCAGTGGTTTATAATTAGGTCTGATCTGTTAGACCATAACCATTCATGTTAAAGTTAGTGCTGTCAATCGATTAAAAAAATTAATCGGATTAATCACACATTTTTCTGTGATTAATCACGATTAATCGCACATAACAATAATATTTTAAAATATACTTTTACATTTTAATAATTTCACATTTAATCTTCAAATTGATGTAGAAACAACATCATTTTATGAAAGCTAACATTTTGATATTAGTACTGTAACTGATGTCTCTATTAAATTGATTATTTTAACATGAATTGTAGCCATTCAACAGTATAATTGAGAGCTCATGTAGGAAATATACAGAAATTGAAGGACACTTTACAGTCTTTAATGCTAAATTATAAATTAAATGCAGAAGAATTCTCATTAAAGCTACAAAATCACATTGATTTCTTCTTTTATTTTGTTCTTTGATTAACATTAGTGACAGGAGTCACAGCAGCACTTTTAAGAACGTGGCTCCTTTAAGAGCTGTCTCAGTACGCAGATCACTCCCATTTTCACAACTCTTTGCATTCATTTAAGATTTTATTTTACACTTTTAAGTCGTGCTTAAGAAAATGCTAGACAAAACGGGCTTTCTGACATAATCTTGTGTGGTTTTATCCATTCAAGCACGAAAGAGAACTTAACACGGATGCGCTGTCTGATGCAGCCTTTAGCCCGTTACTGTACACACCAGACTGGACCTCGCGTTGCGTTTTGCCGCGTCCCACAGTTTAGAAGCTGTCTATCTTCATTGAATGTGTCAAAGCAACTGTTTAAAATCGCGCTTAAGTGGTTTAAAAGCCTGTACACGAATAAGAGCGTGATAACATAATGTGACGCTGGACAAAGGATGTCAAAACAAACGGATGCTGCGTTAATTGCGATAAATATTTTCTCACGCGTTAATTTGAAAAAATTAATCGCATGCGTTAACGGGTTAACGTTGACAGCCCTAATTAAAGTACAAGTGATATGTGTACATGGATGTTCATATACTCTTGTTTTCACGTTTTAATAAGGACACCTGCTGCACACAGGTGGAAGTGTGACAAGGAAAAGGGAGAGAGAGAGCGAACAAGATATTGAAGGAGAGGACGACAGTCTCTCTACCTCACAAACTTCCACGACAAAATGCTGAGGTCACTTCAGTTCATGCTACCAGTGGGAACCAGTCGAGAATGGTAAATATAATTCAGTTATCTCAATTTTAATGTGTAAGTGTTGAGATGCTATTATTATATCAGCCAAAAAGATGCCTTTTGTGTTTACGATTTCCGTTACAGAATATTGGTTTCTATTTTTGAATACACCTTTAATACACCTTGTGGTCTGTTGGAGGAAACATGAGTTTTGTTTTCTGCTTGCTTTCCAGAAAAGCTAGTTGGACATATCATCATGCTGAGCAGAATATTTGGGAAATAAGACACGGGCTGGTCTGTTCTCCTGTAAACTCTCATGTTGGGCAAAAACAAATAGTGGATTTGGCTCTTTTTTGTCAACTTCAAAGGATATGAATGTTACAGTAACTGGGTATATTTAAGAATTTTTTTCTTTTGCTTAGTTCTACATCCATAAGAAATGAAGCGACTATAAAAACTTTTCCATTTGGACGTCTTTGTGGCTACAGTAGGTTTGTTTTTTCATGGCGTTAGATGAACATGGTTCAAGGTTCATACCAAGTGTGGTAGATCAAGCAGAAATCTGACCTTTATTATAAAACTGCAGCTGTCTGTGAGTATTTTTGCTCAGTTACTACCAGCACTGGACATTAGTTGGATCCACAGAAACAAAACCAACAACCAACTCTTTTGTACATTTACAGTGTTCAGAATTTCTCTGACTCTCAGTACAGTGGTGTATGTGCCACATTTTGTAAACAGAAAAAAGGTATACAATTATATTTATATATTGGTGTTTTGTTCTTTGTCAGTTCAATGTATTTGTGTTTCAGAACAGAAAAATCATGTATAATAAAATACCAGCCAAGCTGAAATTTTAAATAGGATTCACAGTTTTCTATATTTTAAAATTGCTTCTCATTTTTAAACTTCAGACCCATATTGAATTGATCATGGACAGAACTGGTGATGCACTGCAGTTCTGAAATATTTTTAGGTAGTACACAATAGTCCTTTAAAATAATAGTTTGAAATCTTCATAATAACAACAATATCTTTTTCATTGTCATGCCTGGCTGACACACACAGACAGTTGACCTTCATGGTCAAGCCTTAAAACACTGATACACGCCAACCTACATTCTGCCAAAGCCAACAAGTGACACTGGAAAAGAAATTATGTTAATGACTACACTTATCTTTTAAATCTTTCTTGTTAAATAGATCTTTTTTTGGATAAACTGTATATACAAGGAAATTGTCTTTTTGTGCAGGACTGCCTAGTGTTGCTTTAAATTTGCATTGTTAAGATTTAAAACAAAAGACTTGAATATTTTAAATTAATCTGTGCATAGTGAGATTAAGACACCAAAAATACCAGACATCATTAGACAGCCAAAACATGTCATGTTAATATTGACTGACATTCCAAAAATGAGCAAATCATGGTTTTTAATTATGTCGCAATCTATTTTTTTATTTTTTGGATATCACTGAAGTCTTTCCAATTCTGTAAATTAAAATGACTGTAATTAATGTCTGATTTTTCTTTTTTAATTACATTATATATGCGAAGTACATTACATCAGGGAATGTAACCAACAATAAGGATTTCACTGTATTTGATCAGCAGTGATTTATACTTTACCTTATGCTGACAGCGTAGCCAAAGTTGTTTTTTGTTGTTAAACATCAGACCAAATACTATTCATCAAATATAACTATTGGTTTTCTGTCCAGAGATGAAATCCCTAAAGTACAAATGTTTTTGTGTAGACATGTTCCCCGGTGAAATCTGAATGATTGAGATTTTTGGAAGCCATACTGTAAAATCACTAATAAACTAGACTTGTCTCCTTTAAATTGATATGTGACTTTAAATGATAATTTTTGTAATCTATTTGATATTTTAAAATCTTAAAAATCTCCTTTTAAGAATAGAATATCTTTCAGTTAATGCAAATAAATACTGGTAACAATATTATGTTGCGTTAGCATTACATTGGTTGAATGAAACTATGATGAATCCTGCAAAATGTTTACAATGTTTTACACAGATGACCTAATAATTACTGTTCATAACTCAACCATATGTAAATATAAGGCCCCTTTCATTTTTGTAAATTCATTATGATCTGGCAACCTCTATAGGTTGTATAGCTGGACCTGCTTTGACACTGTGACATCTGTGTGCTGTTGCCGTAGATAATGGGCTGTTATGACCAGAAGTGTTCAGTTCTAATGTGAATGTTTTCAAATAAAAAACTGTAGAAACCTCATTGCTTTTTGACTGTAATATCTATGTGCTATTATAGCTTGGTTTGTGACAGCTCAAGTGAACATTTCTGTTTTTCCCCATTTGTTCACATTTTGTTGTTTTTATTTATTTTTATTTGGAATAAATGTGTGACGTTGAGTCTAATTCCTTTTCCTCACAAATTTGTAAACGGTTGTAAAAGTAAATCTGGTTGAAACTGAGTTTGTTTTGCTGACTCTTCCTGTTGGATTCGAGATGAGAAAGTTTTGTTTGAGAGAATGCAATGAGTGATTGAAACCACTTGGGGGCAGTGTTGATGTTTGTTTAACCTTCATATAGGCTTTGTATGAGCTTTTTGTTAATCACATCTGTGCATCAGTATATTAACACTGCCATATCTTTTTTATTTGAAGTAAGTAAGAGATAGTTTACGTCGTATTTTGTGAGATCACAAAGAAAAAAGATGAAAGTAATTTATTTTTGTGCAAAAATAGATATGATTATAGGCCTATTGTGGTTATGTTACAGTTAGCAAAGCCTTAGTAGTTGACATATTGACAAATAAGAAGTAGGAAAACTTGAGCAGTTAATATATCAAAATAACATGTTTTTGGTTTGTTTGCTCTTTCCCACAATCAGATGTACTTGTAGGACTTTGTGGGGATTGAGGTTCATTCAAACAGACCAATTCTGTTCCCTCTCTGAGACTTGGCAAACAACATGTAGAAAAAAATGGGTTGAGATGTCCTGGGCCCTCATGAAGCGGGGATGTTTGGCCACCCGGGCACTTGCCCTGCTTTGCTGCACATACTCTTGTTTTCAATCGCCATGTGCCTTGAATACATGAGCATGACAAGAAAACGCAATGGAAAAACGTTTTTATTCTTAAACTGTGAATCAAAATGAAACTCACTAGCATTTCCTGTCCTCTATATGGGGTGGTCCATGGCTCCGGTTGTTTTTCGTGCCCAGGTCCTCAATCCCGTCTCTGATTTGTATGTTAGTGTACTCAAGGGGCCAAAACTAGTTACCACGGCAACTGTGTTGAATCTCTCACAGCCCCCCCACCCCTTTTGCCCTCTCTCAGCCTTTCCTCTCAGAACTCTGAAACAAAACAAACATTGTCCCTTAACAAGGCGAGGGGAGACAACGTTCTGTTCAGAAGTGAGGGACATTCAGGTCGTATTAGTCCTTCCTCATTGAGTCTCATCCGAGAATGAGAGAGTGGACACAGGACACTTATCGCTTTCTCACGTCTGCGAGGGTGACTTAAAACGGGACGTCCTGGAATCACTTCAATGGTCTGACAACTTACCCATGGCTGAATGATGTCTTCAAAGATTTGTTTGTGATTCTCTTACCCAGAGTGCATTGTTTAGTTATTCAATTCAATTCAATTCAATTTTATTGATATAGCACTTTTCACAATGTGCATATGTGCAAATGTGAAGAAAAAAAACCTCGGGAGAAAGCAGTCTCAGCCGGGAGGGCCAGGTCTCCTCTGACACGTCACAGCTGCACTCAGTGACTTTGACAAAAAGTTACTGAGTAAATGTTTATGAAGAATAGGGAGAGCTTATTAGTTGAGATTTATTTTTTGATCGATATCAGACAACAGAGGAATGTTATAAGCAGGGAAAATAGTAAATGTAATGAGTGCAGCTGTAACTTCAATGTGATGTAAGTTTAGCATTAAATACTAAGTATTGTAAATTTAGCATTAATGTGACAAGTAGTCCATCTTTGCTCTTGGTTGGGGATGGAATTGCCTGATCTGGGATGGTCAGATGATCAGTTATGCACTTTGGGTTAGTTAGTCACGGGAAGCTTACATATTGGTCTTGTCTTGGGACCTGGCTGAATTGAAGTCATTTTTTGTCACTTTAATGGATACATTGGATACACAAATTGGATACATACGACATCATTCATCACAAAATGTATTATATAACCTTTATTTGTCTGTATATTTTTTAAGCATTCATTGTTTTGACTTTGTTTGGTGTGGTATTCACCCACATTTCATACACTCTGGTCAATACATATTGTACTGGAAAAACTTTGGTTAATTTGTTGTCATCATTAAATGGACATAAAATGTAGTAAATACTGACTATACAAACTTAAAAACAACCAATCGTAATCAAATTGTTTTTGTTTTTCCATTTTCTGTACTTTATAATCAAGTAAAAAGGTTCCAAAATAAAAAAAACCACACTGACAAAGCATATATCATAGTTTTACACCACTGCATGTCATGTTTTTTTTTTACCTGTAATACTCTCTTAAAAATAAAGGTGCTTAAAAGGTTCTTCACAGCCATAAAATAACCTTTTTTGGTTCCACAAAGAACCATCTTACTTACCTTTTTATAATCTGAAGATCGCCACAAATTATCTTCTGTGAAACAGAAAGGTTCTTCGGATGTTAAACGTTCTTTATGGAACCATTTAGAAAAAAAGGTTCTTCTATGGCATCGTGAAGCACCTTTATTTTTAAGAGTATACTTACATCAAAAATGTACTTTCACTCAAGTTTTTTTTACTAAAAGTAAAGAAGCACTACATTTTAAATATGCCTTAGTATTAAAGGTAAAAAACACCTATGAAATGTACGAAATGTAGTGGAGTAAAAAAGTATAATATATGCTTTTATAAAGTAAAAACACTAGTACAGATACTTGAACAATGTACTTGAGCAGCGTAAAAATACTTAGTACTGTGTCCATCTATTAATTAACAATTTTTCCTCTCTCATTGGCATTAATGTTGTGGGGAAATTTGTTGATTTGTGGCACTAGGTTCATTATAGCGAACAGAGACTCGTCTGTTCTCAGTCAGTCATTATGGCCAGTGGAGCTCCTCTCTTAAAACTCAAATCAATTCTCTAATGAGGCTTTTCTCTATCTCTCACTCGTCTTCTGAGTCTCTGACAGGCTCTGAGCGCAAGCCAACATTAGACCGATGAGGTCCAACCCCCTCCAAAACCCCTGCAGGAACACCCACGTCTGCTTAACCCAAACACATTTAATTTATCTTTAGTTAGGTGTTTACAATTCATTATAAACTGCATGTTAGTTTAGATAGTTATATTGAACAGTGTTTTTGGTATTACTAGCAAATAAACAAACTTGTGTAATCATTTTAATAGCCTTAAAAGTCTAGTCTATGTTCTGTTGTTTTACAGCTAAAGGGTATTTAAAGCTTCTAAATTTGTTTTGATACTTCTTTGATATACTGCTAAGCATGCCGATGAAAATGACGAGACTACAAAGTCGTATTTTTTACAAATTCTTCCTTTCCTACACTGACAAGAAAAGGTGGGAAATCCAAGTGGGTTTTTTGTTCACACTTGACCACGTGAATTTTTAGATGGTCTCTTGGCAACTTAGCCTTAGTCTGGGCATTGATATTCACAGTAGAAGCTTCCATCTTCTTTTCAGAACAATGGAAACCTTATGGGAATGAAGAAACTGACCGAGTCTGAGGACAAATGTTCTCCCTCGGCTCCTCGTGGATATTTGAGAGATTAGTCCTACTCTTGCTTATGCTCTATTGCGAAAAGATTCTGCTTCAAAGATGAATAAGACAGCACACATTATTTAAAGGCTTTAATGAATATATGTTTTAAAAACTGTTTATAGACTTTTTAAAGTATGTCCTTTAAAAAGCATCTATGTGCAAAAGTTACAATAGTCCCTTGAGGAGACAGACCATTCAGATGTTGTCTTTTCATAACTGACAATGGTGATTCCTTTCAGAAACCTATTTAAATTCTAAGCCGGTGGAGTGCATATATATACAGAAGTCGACAATTAACAGTGTAGACAAATTTTAAGTGGTTATGAGAAATTTGTGAAAAATGTTAAAGTTAGTGATAAATAACAGGCAAACACTTTTCAGCCATACCAAGCTTTGTATATTGCAAGTTTCCTATATGAACAATATGATCCTATGTGTTATTTGTGATTTGGAAGTATTCACTGCATTTCTGATCTCATAGAGATTTTTTTTCTAAATATTTAAACACGCTAAAATGTATAATTGTCTATATACATTACAGTTGGACTAAAAGTGTGGGGAAGCTTTACGAAAAAATGACAGTGATACAGCTGCTGATATAAAGGGATAGTTCACCAAAAAAGTATAAATTCTGTCATCATTTATTCACCCCCGTGTCAATCAAGTCCTGTATATGACTCTTTCTTCTGTGGAGTAACACAAAAGAAGATATTTTGAGAAATGTGTCCATACAATGGAAGTCAGTTAGGTCCAATGTTCTTCAAAGTATCTTCTTTTAGGTTATGCAGAAGAAAAAAGTCATACAGGTTTGGAATGACATAAGGGAAAATAAATGAGTTTTCATTTTTGGGTGAACTATCCCTTTAAGAACATTAAGCAATCCTGAGATGAAATGGAACAAAACTTCAGCCTTACGATTTACTCCTGCAGTATATATTTATTGAGTCTAAATCCCAATGATGATCTCCCACAAAAGAATTAGACCTAAACTATAATACAAAAAGGGCTCAGATTTGAAGAAGCGTGCTAACTTGCTCCAACATAACAAACAACTAAAGATGGCCACTTCTGGTCGATATGGCCTAAGTAAGCTGAGGTTCCATGTCATCTCATGATCACATCATTCAGGGACAAAATCCACCTACTCAGCTTCCGATAGACAAGATGGTCGAACTGTCCTTGGCCTTGTCAAAAAAAATGGAGGACACGTCGTTGGAGGTCTTGAGCTTGCCTTCAGTAAGATTTTGGGTGGATGAGGAGTTGCTCGGTTGGCATTCCTCACAACAGCAGCATCAACAGTCCATAAAGGCCTGTCCCAGTGACTTACACAGGCAAAGCAGCAGCACAGGCGTCACGGACGACTTGAAGAACAAGAAAAACTGGTTTATGAGGGCCAACAGAGATGACACCTCCTCGGATACCTGGATGGGAGCATAATCCAGGGTCAGGTTGCAAACGTTCTCAGGTAGCGTGCAAACTCCATAGATCACTGCTAGGGCCATGACCGTGCAGTTGAGCTGTCGCTCGACCTGCAGAGCATGCTGAAGCTTCTGTTTTTTGGATGGGGATCTCTCCTCGGGCCGTTTGCTTGAACTTCCGCTCTCACCGGACACGTGGCAGGTGGCCAACTGACAGAGCAGGGTGAAGACGACAGGCAGACAGAAGTAACAGCCGAAGTACCACCACATGCGTGCGTCGTGGTAGTTGATAATGAGAGAGTAAATGGATTCTGGGAGGTCCGGATATGGGCTCATGATGCAGGTGTCCACCTCGATCCCCAGAGTTGGTGATGTCACCTGATTCAGCTGCCAGAGGAGTAACTCTGGTGCTGCGAGCAGCATGGAACCGATCCACACCACAGCCAGCTTAGCCAGAACCTTCTGACATTGCTCGATCCGCCGGGCCTTTGGCAGGGAGCTTGTCGCAGCGTGGAAGCGGTCAATACCCAGAGCGCACAGGCTGAAGGTGGTTACGCCAAGTGAAGTTACCTGAAAGGTGTGCAAAAAAGGTTATTTTCAGGCTTAATTAAGAAAATGGCAAATGTGGGTGAATAGGAATAGATTATTATAGATAACATAGAACATAAAACTGTTTTTCTATAGTTTATTCTATAGATACTTATATATATATATATTTCTATACTGCATTCTATATATATTTGCATATAATGATATACTTTATTCTATATATACTTGCATAATTTCTTTACTTTATATATACTTGCATATATACTTTGTTCTATATAAACTACATATACTTATATATTTCTATATTGTATTCTATTATGCATATATTGTATTCTCTCTCTGTATATACTGTATATACATACATATTTGCATTTCTATACTGTATTCTATATTATATTTCTATCCTTTATTCTATATACTTGCATATAGTTATATACTTTATTCTATATGAACTACATATGTCTATATATAGTCTGATGCGTTAGGAACCTTAAACTATTGCTGTTGAATAAATCTAGAACAAATGTCTTGTGAATGTTTTTTTATGAAAAGCTTTTGTTTTAATAATAACAAATGTAACATTTGCTTTTAATAAACACTAAGACAAATTGAACCGTGCCAAATCTATATTCTAAGCATAAAAAAGGCATACAATAGGTTCAAAATATGTTCAAACTTTAAAGGTCCTTACCTCTATGTAAGGCACGACTCTGCAGGAAAAATCCCCCAGAAGTCTCTTATTGGTAAGTTCATTAAAGACCACCACAGGCAGACAGAAGCACAGCACCAGGAAGTCCCAAAACGCCAGACTAGCAAGTAAATAGTTCCATGCACTTCTCATGAAATAATTTTGCCACACAATGCACATAACAGCCAAGTTACCCACAATTCCAAAAGCAAACACCACAAAAGCCAGAAACAGAATCCCATAGGCACTGTAAGAGCTGTCGGTGATAGGATATAATGGATTGTGGATTTTTGTAATGCTCTTTTTTGTTGGATCACCATTAGGAACGGTGGTGTCGTTGCTGTTTCCATTTTCAAACACTGATGAATCGGGCATCTTTGTGAATTGCAAAGGACTTGCAGAAGTCTGTGCATATACCGGTCCTTCTTCTTTATGCGTACCGACTTCCACAGGGAACACTTTTTCTTGCTGCATGCGTTCTTGTGAATCATCTTGATCAAAGCTGTCCTCGTCCACATTCAAAGGTGTCTTTTTGCTAGCGTTTGGGTCTTGACCTTCGTGCCCTGGCTTTCCCTTCTTCACCCCTGAGACACAAACGCTGAGAATCAAAGCCAGTGTTACGAGATAAATCAATTTATAAGTTCTCGACCACATCTTCAAAACAAAAGTCCACTAAAAGCACTTTAAAATCTTCTGTCACACCCTAATAACAGGCTGCAGTGGGTGAAGTGAAAACCCTGCTGAAGGCACTGGCGAAGTTTGAGATCCCTATGCCAAAAGCCTGTGTTTTCTACAATCCTGTTGGCCAGAGTGCAGCTCTCTTAAACCCATGGATGGATGGTTGGTCTCTCTCAATAGGGTTCCAGTGAGGCACACCCCCTTTTGCTGCTCTTCCCCACTCTGATGGGTATGGTTGCCCTCTGCTGGCATTATCATGATGATTTAAACCTCTTTGCTCTTTTGTGAACTGGAATTCAGTACAGTGCAGTACAGTATAATATATTTCTGAAACTGATGAAAAAGTAATTTAAAGTAGGCTCTAAATTTAACAAAGACAAACATTAGTGCTGTCAATCATTTTTACAAAGAGCTTACCTGACACATAAAAGAGTGAATTTCAAAGTTTTCCCCACTACTATATCTGTGAACACTTTTAACTCTCTTTAAAATGGATATTGCTCAACAATTTCATCTGACTGTTTAGATACATGCCCATACTGTAAATGCATGCAACATAAATCTAATTATATAAATATTCTATATTATAAGTCTATATTAATAAATGTAAATACATGCATACGTTTTTAAAAGCACTACTCACTTTGGCCTGGAGAGGGCACAGTCAAACAGCAATGATCAGAGTTACAATTACAATGTACTGTAGTGTGCATGCTAAATTTGAGTGACAAACAGATGAATTGTGTGCAAAATATATCAGCCATCCACCTTGCAGCCCAATTGTTGTCAAACAGTGAGAGTGAATGATTGAATGAAATTCAGTCATGCATTCTTTTTATCAAAATTGGGTTTAGCATATGCATTAAATTCTACAGAAACAGGGGCTCTTTCTATTTTTCTATTCTCAATGTCTGATAAGCCAGTGTTTACATTATTGATTTAGTAAATGTATAAGCTGGGAATCAAACCCATGACCTTTGTTTCTAGCAACATGTTATACCAGGTGAGCTATACAAAAAGTATATGAATGAGTGTGTGTGTAAATATAAGTTACTGTATTTAATAAAGACACTATGGCCCGGTTTCACAGACACAGTTTAGCTTAAGTCAGGACTATGCCTTAGATGAATTAAGATATTTATGTCGCTTTTATATAAATGCCTTAGAAGAATACATTACTGGTGTGCATCTTGAGACAAAACTATGGCACTGATATATTTTAAGATATTTTGGGGCGAATTATATTCAGTTAAGACAGGTCACACATTTTAGTCTGGGACTATAGGCGCAAGCCTCGTCTTTGAAACCGGGTCTATATGTGTCATTACACATAGGTTACAGCACAGACAGCTGTTAAACTCAAGTTTCCTAGGCAGCAGTGGTACCAAAACAGGAAGGAGTGGCACTGTGCATTTTGTGGGTACGGGTGGCGGATAGATCATCTAAATGGATGATATTATCTCCACACACACATGTGCGCACAAACCAAAATCTAACATTTATAACAAAACCTGAAATCGGAACATTCCATCTTCAGCTATCCAAATGTGCATATTGTTGTGCATATCAAGTCTGGTGTTAATACACATTTTAAAATGTAATTTCTGTCAGATTACCACTGTATTTTTATATAACACTGCATATTTACCATAATAATTCATACTGTTAAGTTTCTAAATTGATCTAAATTAGCATCATGTAAAATGCTCCATGTTTTGAAGCATCTGTAAAACCATAAAGCATACTGTAAATGCTATCTAACACCAACCGGAAATCACAATGTAATACTAATAAGGCCAGAATCATTAGTGGTTACTTAGAAGAACAGTTAGAGCGCTTGTTTTGGCCATCCTCCAGTTAGAAACACTATGCTTCTCCATTTACAGTAAATGTGTAGTGTAGAGAAATACAGTATTTCTTGGAGATGTTTGTAAATCTGTTCTTTTTACCAACATGCTAAAACTGATCAACAAATAAGTGTCTCGATGCAGAAAATTGCAGTTTTCTGTGGCAGTGATGTTTGATAAGTGGGCTGTATCACAGTCAACATCTCCCTGTGTCAATAAGGATATGAGGAAAGAACTTTGAGTTAACCAGTAGAGGATACTCTTGTGCCTCAAGGAGCGGGAGCGCAGCATGCTAACAGACACAAAAGAAGATATTTCAAAGAATGTTGCTAACTGGCACCCATACGGTTACCAACTTTCTTCAAAATATCTTCTTTTGTGTTCTGGGGAAGAAAAGAAGTCATACAGCTTTAAAATGACAAGAGAGAGTTATAGAATGTCAGACAGAATTTTCATTTTGGGGTGAACTATCCCTTTAATTGTGGGAGAGTATATGTTTGTGACCACGGTTAAATGATTTTATGCACGGTCTCAGCTCTGTTATAAAAGATGTTGCTCCAGGAAAAGGAACACATCTCACTGGTGTAAATCATGTCGTGTGCATAATTTCCAAGAGGTAACTGAAGGGTTCACCCGAAAACATGGGATTGCATAGGAGAGAGCATGGCAAAATCAAACTAATGGAGCTCTATTGCCAGCCAGCAATGCAAATCCGGCCACAATCGAATCTCATCCTCCCTGCGGCATGATTTGAATGCAAATTTGCCTGGACATCCATTTTGAATACGTGGAAACACAGCTCGTCGTTCAGAGCAACTACCATGCACAGATGTGATTTTGCATGTCACAGATTCATGGATACATACTTTTTCTCCTTGACGATGCCTGTTTCATTTTCTTTTACAGTTTAGTAAATAAATATTTTATATAACAACACATTTCATTGATTTCAATCAACTTTTTTCATTCCTCATTTTCACAGTGCATCAAAACTGAACATGTGCTTTTTGAGATTGAACCCACAATCTTATTGTTGCAAGCACAATTCTCTACCAGTTGAATAACAGGAACAACAACACATATTGTGACCTTGTTTTCAAGCACAAATGAAGCAGCTGTGAATCTAAGACTTTTCACCATGAACCACAAACACATATTGAGCACAAGTGTAAGTACTCTTGCTGTAGTACTATAACTGTCTATTTATACTGTATACCGTAACTATAAGTGTCAAATGTTACAGAAGTTCTATTTAAAATTCATCACATGTATGCAAGAATGCTACTGAAGCATCAAATAATGAAGACATTGCATTCTAACTCATTTTATTATATACCGTGTGCGCACAAAGTTATTCTGTTTTGTAAATTAGATTCTCTAGAAAAGGTTGTTGCAGAAGTTCTCATGAAGACATTACACTGCAGGCCCATTTTAAACCGGGTTGCCCCTTGTATTGTGTTGTTGAATGCCATGTTTTGTCTTATGAATTGAAGCAGGAAATTTCGCCCTAGTTTATAAATAAGATGTTGGGTGTGTCTGCTTATATGGGCCGATGCAGGTACGAGAAACAATTTAAAAACATTACTTTGGTTCTGTTATTAAAATAAACAGTTGTAATCAGTGGTATCCCTGCTGAAAAAAACAACAATAGAAACCATCACAGACTGATTTAATGGTTAATGAGAATTGTTTTGGTGTTAATGATGTGCTGTTTTGTTGGTGGGATGTTATCTGGTGGATGAATTAAATCTCACTGAATTAAGCCCAAAACAAACAACATGAAGTGATTTTGTAATAGTTGTAATGGTGCAGCATATGGTTCATAATGGTAGTCTATAGTGTAATGGAGACGAATAGATTTTTTGTTTTTCTATCAATGCACTTAGGCTACTTCAGGAAAAGTGCAAAAACACATTTTTTTTATAATGAACATAGCTGTTCAACCAGATAGCTTGTAAATGTCTAATGCTCTAGTTTAAGTGAAGACTCTCGTTTAGACTCCCTCCCCTACAGGCGTGTTTTGACTTGACGAAGTTGCGTGTGCTTCCTGGTTTGAAGCATGAGCTCAGGTACAGCCCAAACGTCAAAGATCGAGTCACTTCTGTACCTCGGACATCTGTGGTCAAGATTCCCGGCCGCACATTCAGTTGGCGATAAACTTTTGCGGTAGTTTCTTTCGTTTGCGTGATCTCCAACTCCACCGGGATGGATTTATGCTTCAACTGGGGGTGAAGCGCGCGTACACCCGCTTTTCAGGAAGAGTTTTGAAGTGTCCGGGGTTCAAGCATCCGCACATCAGCCAAGATGTCTGATTCAGCGTCCAGTTTCTTGCATATAGGCGACATTGTGTCCCTATATGCAGAAGGAACTGTTAATGGTTTCATAAGCACACTGGGGTAAGTGACTTGACTCGCCAAATTTCACCCCAACAAGACCCTTCAGCAGCAATATACGATTGTTTAAAACGACTGCGTAAGTGATACTGTATGTTTAATTAAATCAGTTCGCATAGATTTAATTCATGTAATTTGTGTGAATTGACATGATCTGTATAATGCAGGATTTTCTTGATGTTTTGTGGGAGAGAGAAAGCTGCACACAGCCAGGTGTTTGTGATTATAATGCAGTAGCTTATGTCAACTGCCTGGAATGTGAAACGTTTTGATACATGTAACAGATCAGAATATTTCATGTGAAACGTATTGTACACTTACTATAAAGTAAGTGCCACTCCAGTGTTAAAAAAAGATCACGAATGATATATATTGATCACTCTTGAGTAGTGTTGTCAAAAGTACCGGTACTTCGGGTCCAAGTCGGTACCTAAAGATAAAAAAGTTGTCGGTACCTAATTTTCATAAACCCCGGTACCACCGCCGTCCCGGGTCAACCGGGTACTGATGCTGTGTCTGACAGCCAGGTTGTCAGTTGGAAACTTTTTATAGACGCAATAAGACGTGATGAGCGGATAAGCGCGGCTCCGATCCACAAGAGATGCGCGCAGAAATACTTCAGATTAAAGTCATATCACGAAGAAAACAAACAGAGTTTTGTGGTGAAACGAGGAAGCATCCGGATTTAAGTTAACAAGTTCAAGCGGTAAGTTTCAAATTCTGTTCGCGTTTGCATTATGAATGTTGTATCATATGTTAAATTTAAAGGTTACGTTAAAATAAACGTCCCTGTTTGCGCGTTAATTTGTTAGCGCCAATGCTAATCCAGTCAAGTGTCTTTATTACCCATTTAACGCTTTTATAACTGTAATGTGGTAAAATAAGTGGGAGGACAGGGTGGGGTTTACAGTACCTATTTTATATAGGCCTATCTGAAATCTATGTGCTAGAAAACTAGCATACTAACTGTATGACTAGCAATGTGTATGTCTTAGATACTGTAACTCTATTAGGTTTAAAAAGCCACATTTAAACTAAAGAAAAATATATCTGTTGCATTTATTATTTTAATATACAGTTACCTTAATGTAAGTAATCTTGTGTAAATGCAGTATAAAAACGGAGGTTTGTTTTAATATTGCATATGCATGTTTGTTCAGTCAGTTGACTTACTGAAGTTTATTCTATTTGTCTTTTACAGCAGCAGACTGAGGAGGATGTTCATCAGCATCAGCAGTGAGCACACAACAGTTTCAGCAACAATTAACTTATACTTCATGTATACAAAATGGCATTGCTTTCTATACATTTATATTAACAATGAGCTTTATTAATAAAATTGTGTTTCAATTAGCATGTACTGGTGTTTTGCTTTGGTACCGAAATTGGTACCGAGAACCGTGGAATTTTACTGGTATTGGTACCGACTACTGAAATTTTGGTACCGTGACAACACTACTCCTGAGTTTTTTTACATCACGCACGCACACACACACACACACACACAATGTTTTGGTATCTTTGAGAGGATTTGCCATAGAATTCCATTGTTTTTGTACTGACCTAATGGTATTTTCTATGCCCGAATTTAGCACACCCTTTAACCTCTCACAGAAACGTTTTTGCAGTTTACATAAAATAAGCAATTCCCTTGTGGGGAATGCAGGCTGGTCATCACAAGATAGATCTAAGGTTTTACTACTACCATACATACACAGTACCTTAGAGATGTACTATTAACATGTTGTTTGATGAGAAACACCCCCCACGTTTTCTCTTGAAAAGTGACAAACTATCTGCAAAAACATAGGTTCATTTGCTAACCCTTCTTATATAAAATTACAATCTTACATTTAAGTATATATTGAAAGCTTTTGGAATGAGTCGTATTCTTACTGTATACAGTATATTCTGAAATCAGGACACAATTTTAGATAGAGGCCTGAAACCGAAACAACAGACAGTCACTTGGCACCGTGTTGCTCTCTGAAACAGCATTCAGAAGCGTCCATAGTTTTTCCTTGGGCTATTTGAGCTGTTCTGATAAACAGACTCGCCAAGGGCCTTATTGGGCTGGCCTGGCAACCTAAAACACATTTTCTAGCCTGTTTCTGAGAAACGGACTGCAATAGTTGGAGTCAGGTTACTGACTCAGAAAGTGATTCACTTCTTTGGATGTTTTGAAGAGTCGTTTTGTCAAGATATGTACATGACTCTCTGTGTTTATATTTACAGGTTGGTAGATGACCGTTGTGTTGTAGAGCCAGCAGGTGGAGATCTGGACAACCCTCCCAAAAAATTCAGAGGTTTGCTCTCTTCATTCTACATCTATGCACACCCACATTCATACTTTCAGTTTACGGAAAGGAGCATGTGAAATCTTTCCATGACTGGTTTAGACTCACTTCACATACATATTTACTTCAGTGTTGGTAGGAAGCGGGTATTTATATTAATGTTGGTTTGTTGGTTCCAAATGGGTCAACAATGTAGCAAAGTAACCTCAAATCATAAACAGGAATAAAGCTGCCTGAAAATACTTATCTAAAATACTTTTAATTAATACTTTTTTTAAAAGTTTAATTTAGTTTAGTTTACTTTTTTTTCATTTCTAGTAAAAGACTTAAATATTCCTCATACACATTCTTTCAAACACACTTGATTCAACATGTCTCACAGAATGTGCAAAGCTTTTTAGCGAATGAGTCACATTATACAAAAACAGACACCAGTAATTACTCTGTGAGGGATTCTGACATTGTTTAACTGTTTTTTTATCCAGATTGCCTTTTTAAGGTTTATCCCATGAACCGATATTCTGCTCAGAAACAGTTCTGGAAGGCCAAACAGGCAAAGCACGAGAAGGATAAGATAGGAGACATGGTTCTTCTGCAGAAATTGCAAGTAAGCGGAAAACAGTTGTTGTTTACTTTGTATCATTAAACAAAAACCCTTGTTTGGAGAGTTTTCAGTTACAGCTGTGAGCAAAGAGGGAAATGGTAATCCCATGTGTTGAATGGATTTACTACACATTTCAGGTGTAGATGTTGATTGATGTATTTGACATTTAAGTCTGTTGTCGTTCTATGTGTTAATTATTTTTCCCTTTTTGCCTGTACCAAAGCATGCAGCTAACTTGGAACAAAAACAGAACGACGCAGAGAACAAAAAGGTCCACGGGGACGTCGTAAAATATGGCAGTGTCATTCAGGTGAGAGCACATAGTGAATAAAATCGTACCTGTGACTGAGTTCCTGATACGGTTAATGTTGCCATCTTCCCATATTTGTATGTATCTTCAATCATGCTTCTACATATAAGCAGGAGTAAAGCTTCATTAAACAATAAGCTAGTCCAGACAAGTGTGCCCAAATGTAAAGCCATTTAAGGTCTTAAATGGGGGAGAAATGTAGAATTTCTGCAGGTCTGTGGCATAAGCCACAGTTTCTAGTTTCTAGAAACAAAAGATTAAGAGTTGTCCTGGTTATGCAAAGTCATGCATTTCATTTAGAATTCACAAGGAGGCTGAACACCAAGTTCTGTACTCTGAAAAGTCCACGTCTTAAAGGGATACTCCGCCCAAAAATGAAAATTCTGTCATGAATTACTCCCACAGTTGTTCCAAACCTGTATACATTTCTTTGCTCTGTTTAACACAAAGAAATATATTTGAACATTTTTTAGCAACTAACAGTTCTGGAACATCATTGACTACCATAGTAGGAAAATTAAAATGGTAGTCAAAGGTGCCCTAGAACAGTTTGCTTTCCTAATTTCTTGAAAATATCTCATATTGTGTTCAACAGAACAAAAAAAAAGATACAATTATTTTCCTACTATGATAGTCAATGATGGGGTGGAAATGTCAGTTGCTAACTTTATTCCAAATATCTTTCTTTGTGTTCATCAGAGCAAATGAATGTATAAAGGTTTGAAACAACTAGAGGGTGAGTAAATGATAACAGAATTTTCATTACTGGGTGGAATATCCCTTACATGTAGCATTCACAAACAATTTTACATTCATGATGTGGTGTATTTTAGAGTGAGACAGGACACGTAACAAAAAATGTAGGGTGGGGATTTTATGCAACAGCATATGATTGGATCATAACATGTGGGCATTTCATAGCAGGATGCAGCAGCATAGCTAGATACAGTATGCCTAGTCTCTGTGGAGAGGAGGGGCTGAAAGTAAGGTCTTTGTGTGATCAGACGAACAGGAAAGTTATTTCTGAAGCGGAGCAAGGAAAAATAACCGTTATTAGTTTGTTGATAGGCTTAAAACTATACTCATCTTTATCTCCGACTGTGAGGAAACGTGTCATTTTTGTCAGTGACGTCACATAGAGATAAGACACTAGCAACAATGCCCACACTATAGGAAACAGAACCTTATCCTGATACCATAGAGTATCCTGAAATAAAAACAAGTGCCTATGCACAGTGATTCCTGTGGGTTACTGCTTTTGCTTAGAAATGTACCGCTGTCTGGTTTCTTTCCACAAAGAGTTAAAGTGACATTTTGTGTAACTATTAAATTCTGTCATTATTTACTCACCCCTGTATTGTTTAGAATTAGTATGCTTGACAACCCTTGACATTTTTAAACTGCAATTGTATAAAATAAAATTCCATCAATGTGCTCCTTATGTCATCCATGACAAAAAATTGCATGCAGGCGAGTGAATTAATGAAGTTTTTCTATTTGAATGAAGAAGTCCTAAAATCTATGGCAACAGCTGAATTAATTTCAAGCTATTTAACAGCATTGCTACATCCTGCAGAGAAATAAATAGACAACACTTAAAACTTGAATTATGAATTGTCAATTGCATATAATATATTATTGGTTTATGGTGTATTTACAAAGACCAGTGCTCTAGATAACACATTCAGTTCGTCAGGTCAAATTCTTTGTTATGGAAATGACACTGCGTTTCGTGTAAACAGACGCAAACACACAGAATAAGTCACCGAAACCAATTAATAGTCCCAGTTCAGTGCTAACTTCAGTTTACAGCACATTAAAATTTGACACGTAAAGTGAACCCGGCCCTGCATTTTAAACAAACCCACGCAATCTTTCTGCAGCTTTATTGTTGCCTTTTTTCCAGTTGAAATAACACTCACCATTGAGAAACTGTGAAGTGGTTAGAAGTGATAAACCCTCTTACTGCCATTCAGTAGGACTGTCATACTGTAGTCATTGTTTCCATTCAAGACATTTACAATTATCTAGAAAAAGGAAGTACTTTCTTTTAATAAGCTACTTATTACTTGCAGAACTTTGTAGTGCAATAAGCCATTGGTTGGACATGACACAAAACAAATAGCTTTAAATTACTCATTACTTAGCAACAGCATGATATCTAAAACAAATGTGCATGGGTGCGTATTAATCTAAAATTCTATAGATGTTTGATCACAGGTGTGTTGTGTGTATATTGTCTGTATAATGTCCATTTTTTAATTTAGAATACATGATTATAGTAATAATGATTCCAATGAATCTTGATGTATTTTCAGCTCCTGCATATGAAGAGTAACAAGTATTTAACAGTGAATAAACGTCTTCCAGCGTTGCTGGAGAAGAATGCTATGCGTGTTACTCTTGACGGGACTGGCAATGAGGGATCCTGGCTTATTATCCAACCATTCTGGAAGCTCAGAGCTGATGGAGACAGCGTAATTAAAACACACACACGCACGCCATAACATGCATATTGTACTAATATCTATTGAATGTCATATTTTACCCAAAATCAGCACTGTCATTCCATATACCATAATGTAAAAAGCGTGTTACTTTAATAAAATGCAATGAAATAAAAATGTTACGATGTACATGACTGTAAATTTACTTTTTAAATAAACTATAAAAAATGGATTTTTTATATTTTGGTTTATCGTTAATTTATGTCACAATTGTTTTATAATTTCTGATTTCTGTTCATTTAGGGTAAAATATATCCCATACATGTCTCGCTTTATTCTTATACCTGTATACAAACACACACACACACACGCACGCACGCACGCACGCACGCACGCACGCACACACACACACACACACACATAAGTGCATTTCTTCATAAAAAAAGGGTAAAAGCATACACTTACCTGCACACCATCTTACAATTTCTAGTCTATCCAAATATAGACACACGTGTTCTTTACACACACATACACACTCACAAGGTTAGGAAAATGCATGCAAATGAACTTCATTCTGTACACATGTTTAATGCTAATCCAAGTTTAAATGTTTGGTGATTGCTTCTCCCTTGTGTAAAATGATCGAAAAGTACATATTTGCGTTTCAGATATTACTGGCTCTGACATACAGCCCCTCGCTGAATTGTTTGTACTCCGTTTTAGGTGGTGGTTGGAGATAAGGTGATACTAAATCCTGTTAACGCCGGACAGCCTCTTCATGCTAGCAATTATGAACTTCCTGATCACCCAGGTTGTAAAGAGGTGGGCCAGCTCTAGAAGACACAAGCATACATCATCATAACTCTCAAGTAGTCTGGTGATTGTAAAAGAGTCGACTCATTCATGCACTGCATCCCAATTTGCACACCAGCATTCGAAATTAGAATTAGTATGTTTTAGTATGATGATCAACTCTTTTTGCTGAAAATTTGAAGCACCGTAATGGTTATATAGTAAGTCACTGTAAAATGGTAAAAATTGCATAAAAGAATGAAGAAAAGCTAAAATGTATTGAGTTGTCTTTTGACCTGTAATGTACAGTATGTGCTATGTGATATACAACAGAATCCACTTCTGTTACCTGTAAGCATGTTTTAGTACTTGCATACTCTTTGCTACACACTCGAACTGTATGTATTTTCACAAAAACATTACATACTAATTAGTGCACAGTATAAATTAGGCAAAATGGCATTAGTTATTTATTTGTGGCTCCAGACATGTAGTATATGTCAAAATATACATGATTATACATCTAAAAATTATACATGCTCTGAGATTAATAATGGCATGAAGAAAGGTTTGCAAAATAAGTTAATAAGTTTATAAAAAACTATAAATAGTTCAATATTCTTTTATAATGCATGACTGCCCTCTACAGATCAACTCGGTGAATAGCAACACCAGCTGGAAGATCAATCTCTTTATGATGTTCAGTGATCACAAAGATGAAGTCCTCAAAGGAGTAAGTGGCTTTCTGGAAAACCTTCTCATATTATTGCTCACACATAAGTATTCAACTTATACTAATCAAATGGGCCAATTTTCTTTTTTTTTAAATAGATGTTAAAGCTTAATTATACATGTGGAGCTGTACAAGGCCCTGCTTAGACAAATGCAAAAATCTTTTTAGTGTAATTGTGGTATGCAGTATATGTTTAATAATGAGTGATATTTCTGTATGGTGTTTCTGCCTAGGGAGACGTGGTGAGACTGTTCCACGCAGAGCAAGAGAAATTTCTAACTTGTGATGACTACAAGTCTAAGCTGCACGTATTTCTTCGTACAACTCTGCGTCAGTCTGCTGCATCAGCCACCAGCTCCAATGCATTATGGGAAGTGGAGGTGAGATTTGTATTTTAATGACTCAATTGCATTTAAATAGCTTTATTTGAAGTAGTTTATTTTCTCTATGACGACTGAGTTATCCTTAATGATACTTGTATTTACTGTGTCATGATGAATTTTTATGGTTATGGATTATTTACTTGTGGTTTTTTGTAGGTGGTGCACCATGATCCATGTCGAGGTGGAGCGGGACATTGGAACAGCCTCTACAGATTCAAACATTTGGCCACGGGCAACTATCTTGCTGCTGAGGTAAAACTCTCCACATAAGTATAGAAGTATCCCATAAAAAAGAAAAATCACAGATGAGTTGCCTTTATCTCAATTAGGTGTCTTAGATGTGAATGACATTAAATAAAATGCAAATATCTCAGACATTTCTCCTAAAAACAATATTTTTTACATTTAATATTATTCATATAGCACTTTTCACAATTTTGCATTGTTGCAAAGCAGATTTGCATACAATTTACATACAAAAATATCACCATTAGAGAGAGTTATATAGAACTGAGCTTAGATTTGCCAAGTCTGTAACTTAAAGTACTTAAATGTAACACAACTGAGAGGCTTCATTGCCTTGTCTTGTTGTTAAATTAGTACAGATTTACATGTATGAATAACCGTAAATTATTACATGTATAATTTGAAGCATACTGTATGTTTTATACACTGCGAAAATAGTATGTATTTCACCTATATTGCAGAATATTTAGCAAGCTGACTAGTAAAACTATACAGTTGGATGTATAACATATAACATTTTCCAAAGACACACGCAAACGTGAATCTGGCACCTGAACACAACCAGCTCGGAATCATGACATCAGAAGTGGGAATTACCAAATTTCCCAGAGCACTTGAAGGCAGCATAAATACACTGGGAAAACGAGATAGCAAGAATTTATATTTTTATAGTCACTTCGTCGCCAGGGGCCCGCTTGCGATGTGGGCAGGACCCGCGTGCGCTGCGAGCCCCTCTGCCGCACTGGCCCCAGTGCGGCTGCACTGCCTGTAGTTATGCCACTCTCTTGCATTGTGTTAAACGTATTTTTTCTCTGTGTGGCAGGAGAACCCAGGCTACAAAGAAGACAGCAACGAAATAGAGGTATGTTAAAATGAAAAGTCGATGCCTTGTTGTAACATAATGATCTCCTACATTACAGCAAAAAGCCAAGCCATGCAGTTTTCTGGTAGACTTACAGTACATCTCACTGAGAAGTGATCTGGTTTCTTGAATCTCCTAAAAAGAATATAGACATGCTTCTTCTTTTGTCTCCGAGTGTCCCTGAACTGTGTTTATTCCCAGGTGGACAGTAGCCACATCAAGCGGAATCTCGGTGAGAGGATAAAGTACAAGCTGGTGGCAGTGCCTCATGGGAACGATATCGCCTCACTGTTTGAGCTGGACCCCACCACATTGCAGAAGACCGATTCATTTGTGCCAAGGTTTTTATTGTTATTACCCTTCACTTTCATGTTGTGTTCTTTGTGAAGCATCTCTTGACTTAACCCTTTTCTCTGTTGCTGACAGAAATTCTTACGTTCGATTTCGCCACCTGTGCACAAACACTTGGATACAAAGCACCAACATTCCTATTGACATTGATGAAGAGCGGCCAATTCGATTAATGGTAAACACCCTTTATCTTTAGTTTTAATTGAATAAATGAACGTTTAGCCATCTATGCTACAATCCAAACCTATTAATGATGGAAGGGGTGGTTTATTAAATGATGATCTCCATTTCTATACCTCCTAGCTGGGCACCTGCCCCGCTAAAGAAGACAAAGAAGCTTTCGCCATCGTCTCGGTGCCGGTCATGGAGATTCGAGATCTAGACTTTGCCAATGACGCCAGCCTTATGTTGAGCACCGTGGTGGACAAGTTCAATGGTGGTTTCCTCAATCCGAATGATAGAAGGTAAAGTTCATGCATCACACTCCCACAGCCTCTATTTAATACCTGGTTTGGGGATTTTTTACATTGTGTGGTAGGACATGATCTCGGTGCATGATTCCTCTCTGTGCACAGATATGCCATTAAACTAATGGAGGATGTGGTTTTCTTCGTTGTGGACCAGTTTAACAATGGCCAGCCTGCCCTGGATGTGACAATGAACAAAGCCAACAGAGAGAGACAGAAGCTCATGAGAGAGCAGAACATTTTAAAACAGGTTCGATTTTAATAACTGGAAAACAACAAGGGCTTTGCACCAAAAGTTGTAAAAATGTTTCAAGTTTCTAATTTGATGTAAATGTGAAAAACTATATACATAAAACAATTAGGGCTGTCAAACGATTAATCGCATCCAGAATAAAGGTTTGTGTTTACATAACATATGTCTATGTACTGTGCATATTCATTTTTGTATTTATAAATACAAACACATACACAAGTATACATATTTAGGAAATATTTACATGCATTTATTTATATTTACCAATAATTGAAATGATATATACAGTAAATGTTTATTAATTTTTAGATTTTTCTTAAATATATGCATGGATGTGTATGTGTTAATAAATACAAAATTATTATGCACAGTACACAGATATATATTATGTAAACACAAACTTTTATTCTGGATTTGATTAATCGCGATTAATCTTTTGACAGCCCTAAAAAAATTTATCATGATATACCCTCATGTTGTTGAAAGCCTATATATCATTCTCTTTTCTGTGGAACACAAACGAAGATATTTTGAGGAATGTCTCAATGTGGTTTATGTCTATACAATGGAAATCAATAGGTGCTAGTGTTGTTTGGTTACAAACGTATTTCAAAATATCTCCGTTTATGTGTTTTTCAGAAGAAGGAAGGGTCATGTGGTTTTGGAATGACATTAGAAAGAGTAAATAATAAATGAATTTTCATTTTTGGGTGAACTATCCCTTTTATGCTGGATGTCTCCTTATCTTCTCAGATATTTGGAATCATTAAGGCCCCATTTAAAGAGAGAGGAACCGAACCTCCCCTCCTGAAATTGGAGGAGCTGTCGGATCAGAAGAATGCTCCCTATCAGTACTTGCTCAGACTGTGCTACAGAGTGCTGCGTCACTCGCAGGACGACTACCGTAAGAATCAGGTACTCCTACTAAAGAATGCTAGAGAACACATTGTTTGACTGAAGCTTGAGTTATTGTGGGTTTGATTCACTAACCGGGTGTATACATTCATACACAAACTGTAAGATAAACAGGTGGGGTTGGTTTGGTTGATATAAAAATGAGTTGCTTAACTCTTTCTCTGTTGCATAGGAGCACATAGCCAAACAGTTTGGAATGATGCAGTCTCAGATTGGTTATGATATTCTGGCTGAGGACACCATCACAGCTCTGCTACACAACAACCGCAAACTGCTGGAGAAACACATCACTAAAACTGAGGTGGAGACCTTCGTCAGTCTGGTTCGCAGAAACAGAGAGCCTAGGTCAGTGGTTGTGTCTCAAAATTATTAATGGACTACAGAAAAAACAAATGAATAAATATATGACTTGACTGCTTTAAAGTGATGCTTTAAAGTGATGCTGAGGACCAGAGATCGCAACATGAAATACGATATAGCATGATTGTTCAATAAACAAATGAATTCATTTCTGCCATGGTTTATTATTCACATTTTTTACCACTTCAGAATTTTGTTGAAAATAGATAAATCGTATTTTGGACCTTGATTACAGTTTTGTTTTTATTGTAGTTTTATTAATATTTTGAATGAGCTTTTATTTTTATTTAATTTAAATTATTTAATTTGATTAATTTTAGTTTTTAATGTAATGCAATAACTTTAATTTCAGTTAATTCCTAAAGGGGGTCGCACACCGGACGCAGAAGCGCTGAGCTACTCAGCTTAGCGCCATTGTTTGTAAAAATGAACATAAAAAAGCATCGTTTTCTGATTGTACACACACCGGCACCGCCATTTCGCGCCTGTCGGTGGTGCTCTGCTACAACTCAGGACGCTGTTCTGAGTGCTGCAGCGACACAAGGTGCCACTCGCATAATTTAACATTAAAGATTATTTCAGTCAAATAACATCTAATTTAATGTACACACTGACTTCACCATAAGCTGCGAGATGCATTTATCTGTTTGGGAATAACGGAAAAAGCGCATTAATACAGGAAACCTCTCGATTCTACCAAATTAATAACAGAGTTGTCCTAGACGCGACACTGTGCGGCTCGGCGCTTCTGCATCCGGTGTGCGACTCCCTTAAGGCAACAGTTCTTAGTTTTCGTGTAATATAAGCTTTTCAAAAAATGTTTAGGGTCATATTTTATTTGTGTTTAATAAACAGAAACGTTTTAATAGTTTTACTTTTAGTAAACTGAAAGAGTAAAACAATGTTTTGTAAACCATTATACAGACCAAACACTTCATGTATAGCATGTGTAAACAGAGCCTGAGTGTCTGTGAATGCTGTTCCATGTATTTTATGTTTCAATTTGCAGGTTTCTGGACTATCTTTCAGACCTGTGCGTGTCAAATAGCGTGGCAATCGCCGTAACTCAAGAGCTGATCTGTAAGTGTGTGCTGGATGCCAAGAACCAGGATATTCTCATGAAAACCGAGTGAGTCAATACAATCTACAGTAAATTCAGCAATGAAGAGGACCTTACTCTGTATGTGTGCCTGACTTTGTGTCGTGTGTTTATGTGTGGATTTATAAAGACGTCGACCTCCAAAAGAGGGTCAACACACCTCTGAATACATGGAAGAGTTCGGAGAGGAAGATGAAGTTTGGCTGATCTGGTGCGATAAGGCGAACGAGACACACGAGAAGAGCATCCGGCAGCTTGCGCAGGAGGCACGGCAAGGGAATGTGCATGACGAAAATGTGCTTACGTATTACAGGTCCTGAAAAAACGTTTTTATTTTATTTTTATTTTTGGATGAAACTGTTTACAAAATGTAACCATGTTTTCCCTTGACTCACAACCACACCAATTAAAATGTTTGTTTCTCTCCAGGTACCAGCTTAAACTGTTCGCACGGATGTGTTTTGACCGCCAGTATCTGGCCATAGATGAGATCTCAAAGCAGCTGGACGTGGAGCTGATTTCTCTCTGCATGATGGATGAATCTCTTCCCTTTGATCTGCGGGCTTCCTTTTGTAGACTCATGCTGCATGCGCACGTGGATCGTGACCCTCAGGAGCTTGTGACACCCATTAAGTTTGCACGCTTGTGGACGGAGATCCCCACCTCTATCAGCATCAAAGAGTGGGTTTAGATATCTCCTCTATCTTTTTTTGACAGTGGTCACACACAAAGCTATATGAAAGGATACCTATAAATACTATAAAAACACAATATTTTTTCCAAACCATTGACCTGTAGTGACCTACAGTATGACATACACAGCTATCCAAAAGACAGTATATTGCAGCATAAGATCTAGCCAAACAATGAACGTTGTATTTTTTGTATTATTTGTCCTAGTTATGATTCCCACTTGGACTATTCGAGGGACAATAAAAAGAACAAGTTTGCCCACACGATGGCTTTTATGGAGGAATACCTCAACAATGTTCTCATTGACGACCTGCCGTTTGCCAACGAAGAGAAAAACAAGCTGACGTATGAGGTACACTTATTAAAAATATTTTTTGAGGTGACAAGCTTTGTTAGCATTCTCAAGTTGAACTCATGGCTTTAATTCCCTGGAAACAAAACTGATAAAATGCATTGTTTGCACTGTTTGGAGAACATCCTCTGGTGTTAACACTAACATTACCTATTGCTCTTTAGGTGGTAAGCTTGGCCAGACATCTCATTTACTTTGGGTTCTACAGTTTCTTTGAGCTCCTGAGACTGACCCGCACTCTCCTGGGAATCATAGATTGCACTCCGAATGCTGCAGCCATCAATCCAGTATTTAATGATGATGGAACCGGTTAGTATTTGAAAATGAGAAGAATGCATATATAGCAGCGGCAAAAATTAAGAGACCATTCCAAGTCATTCATTTCAAATCATAATTTCTACGTGTATTGTGGCCATTCCAGTCCAGTGAGTGTCTGTTGAATTTCAGCAAATCAAACCTCAGGAGTGACGAAGGCATCCAACAGCAATGTTAAAGACTGAGCATTTTGTCAACAAATTGAGGTTAAAACATAAATAAAATAATTTTCACACAAAATTAATTTTCAAAATCTTTTCCTAAATATTAGTGTTTTACTGAACTTGTTTTATTTGCAGTATTTGAGGTCTGAAAAAACAGAGCATCTTTTCTGTTATTTTCACCTGTTTCTTCAGTTTTCATGTTCTCCAAATAAATGCAAATAAAAACAATATTTTTGTTTGAAATTTGAGAGAAACACTGTTAGAAGTTCACAGAATAAAACAAAAAGAATCATTTTACCTAAACACATTCATACCTATAAATAGTAAATTTAAAACGGTCTCTTGATTTTTTTTTCTGTGGCTGTATGTTATAAGGTTTAGATGTACGATATATATTATTCCATTGCTCATATTTCAAAACAGTCTGTACAATCTTTGAATCGTCTCTTTCCAGGTAAAAATGTCAGGCGCTCCATCCACGGCGTGGGGCAGATGATGTCCACCATGGTGTTGAGCAGAAAACAGTCCATTTTTTCCTGCTCTGGTCGCCCTGGTGACAGCCAGGCTGGAAGTAAAGATAGCATTGACACGCAGGATATCACTGTGATGGACACCAAACTGAAGATCCTGGAGATATTACAGGTAAGATGGAGATGTCTTTTGGACAACTGCTTTGTGCTGTCAGAACATCTACAACATCTGCTGGTTTTTACAGTTCATCCTCAGTGTGCGGCTGGATTACCGGATTTCCTTCATGCTTTCCGTTTTCAAGAAGGAGTTTGCGGATGTCTATCCTATGGGGGATGCAGATGCAACACATCACACGGAGCATGAAGGTACTTGATGTTCACATAAATGTGTAATATGCGAAACTGACGTGATTGAAAAGGCTTGCATACTAACTTACTAACTTACAGTGCTAACATACAGCAGCACTGCTTTTATGTACTAACATGATCACTGTACTCTGTTTTTCGTCTTTGTTTCTTGTCTCAGAGCAACGTCCTGGTGAGAGTGGCAAAGTTTTAATCATGTCTAGATAGTCTTAGAAAGTGTTACTTTAAGGTGATGGGTGTAACCGCCAACTTATTATGCGGAAGTAATATTGCACGAAAGCTAACTTGATCTGTAAAATTGCACGAAAGCTAACTAGATCTGTTTGACCTACGCAGTGGCGGAAATGAAATATAAATATATCAATTAATGTTTATAAATAAAACAATTATAAATAAAAGTCAAAATTATTTTTGCAATTCTTTTTATTGGTGCCAGCAGCATTACACATTCCACCTTAAGCGAACGCCATTTAAAATCAGTAGATTTAGATTACTTCACTAAATTATTGAAATTCCTTTCTATTGTAATTTTTTGAGATTACTTTTTCTATTGAGCAGCTGCCATCAACCTCTTGCACATTGGAGAGCAGGCAGAGGCCATGTTTGGAGTTGGGTATGCCAATGAATAATCTTTTCTGCTTTATCATTACTGTTCATCAAAGGCAACACAATTATACCCTGTGATGTAAAACCTCATTCTTCTTCTGATCTCTTAGGAAGGGAAACAGCATTCTGGAGGTGGATGATGAAGGTGGAAGAATGTTCCTGCGAGTTCTGATCCACCTCATCATGCACGACTACCCACCTCTGGTTTCTGGGGCCCTGCAGTTGCTCTTCAAACACTTCAGTCAAAGACAAGAGGTCTTGCACACCTTTAAACAGGTATGAAATTCATGGTTAAAAGTGTGTCTGGGTTCCTTCAGGTTCATCATGTTCACAAATATGCAAAATGGCATTATAGTACAAGTCCAGGCTGTAACAAAAGTGAAGAACTTGTTGCGGAAAGACGTTGAGGTGTGACTCAAACTTGAAAGGCTACAGCACTGACACTTTCGGAACTATAGCAATGATAGTGGTTTATATTGATTCTAATCCCCGTTTTAATTCTCAGGTTCAGCTCCTCATTACCACTCAGGATGTGGACAACTACAAAAACATCAAACGTGATCTGGATCTTCTACGCACCATGGCGGAAAAGTCTGAGCTTTGGGTCATTAAGAAAAGCAGCTCTGGAAAGGACGATAAGAAGGACAAAAATGACAAAAAAGACAAGAAAGATAAAGAGAAAAAAGAGCCTAAAGAGGTAGTAATGCAGTTTTATGTCTATCGTCTATGTGTGTCGCATATTCATTTGTTAATAGATTCCTAATTTTCTGGCATTTCTTTAATTTTTCTAACAGCCACCACCAGAGGAGGATCCTGAAACGAAGAAGCAAAGAATAGAAAGGAGCAATGAAAGCTACCAGCACGTCAAAGAGGTTTGTGATGTTACTATCTCTTCTCAGTTCAAGACTTGCGTATCCTGAATAAAAGAAAAAAACAAAGCAGAACTGATAGATTGATGAATACTTCTCTACATGTGTAGGGATGTAACGATTCACCGCGAGCCGGTTGAAAATCGATTATAATATGTGACGATTCAAGTCAGTTGAGATGTTATATGAATCGCAGTACAAGTTTTGAACAGCAGTGTTTACTCCAAATTTGGAAAATGTGGATATGCTGATATGTCTTAAATATAAAAAATCCAAGAAAAGCACAGAGTCTTAGTTGTTTATATTAAAGAAACTTTTGTATTATTCATTTTTTATTTGATTTGGAAGTTGTTTTAAAATTGCAGTTTTTTGACAAGATATTTTTATTTTACCAAGAAATGCGCAGCATTTGAGAAATAATTAAAGGGCAGTTGTTTTTTGTCTCAGCGAATTTTGTAAAAATAAATTGTGAATAAATTATATCGTGAGATCAGTATCGTGGATTGCATCGCACCGTGAGCTGAGTGAATCTTCACATCCCTACATGTGTGAATAAATCTTTTCTCTGGTCCTCAGATCCTTGAGCGGTTGAATAAAATGTGCAGTTCAGGTGTCTTTAAGAAGCAGCAAAGGCTATTGAAGAACATGGGTGCCCACAAAGTGATGCTTGACCTCTTGCAGATCACATACGATCGGGTTTGTGATGTTTGAAAATACATATAAAGTGACACTTTTTATGTTGTGTCCCACACTTAGCACTTGATTTTCCTTTTGACAGAATGACACCAAAATGCTGGAGATCATCAAGTATACGCACCTCTTCCTGCAGAAGTTCTGCACAGGCAATCTGGAGAATCAGGCTCTTCTCCATAAACAACTCAACCTCTTTCTCACTCGTGGGGTGAGCGCAATTAAATACGATTTCTGATGCTACTGCATATATAAAGTGGGGTCTATTTTAAAGGTAAAATTAAAAGGGTTAAAAAACATATTTTAAAATAATTGAAAATGAAGCATGTAATATTCTGAACACATTTGAACCGCTAAGAAACACACCAAATACTGAGTTTCTTGCTCAAATTGTTATTAATGCTCTGTTTTTCAGCTCTTAGAGGCAGAGACAATGCAGCAAATTTTCAGTAACAATTACCAGCTTTGTTCTGAGATCAGTGAAACTGTACTGCATCATTTTATCCACTGCCTGGCCACACACGGCCGTTTCATCCAGTACCTCAACTTCCTGCACACCATCATTAAAGCAGAGGGGAAATATGTGAAGAAATGTCAAGACATGATCATGACTGAGGTTTGTCAATGTGACCTTGAGTTAATAGTTAATCAAATTTGTTAAGATTTTTTTTAGTATTTTTGTAATTGTAAAATTTGGAGCAATATTTATAAACGAATAGATGTATAAATATTTATAGTATGCGTAATATATAAGTGCATATTTATGTATAAATGCATAATGTAAAATACAGACTATCAGATCAATTCTTTTCGTCATCAGCTGACAAGTGCGGGTGATGATGTGGTCGTCTTATACAACGACAAGACGTCGTTTGCCACCATGGTGGATCTGATGATACTGTCGAGGGAGGGGGTGCAGGAAGACAGTCCTCTGCGTTATCATATCTCTCTGGTAGAGCTGCTGGCTGCATGCGCTGAGGGTAAAAATGTCTACACTGAGATTAAATGCACATCTCTGCTGCCCCTAGAGGACATGGTGAGAGTGATCACGCATGAAGACTGCATCACAGAGGTAAACCTGCTGAGAACACTCTCTTTAACCTGCTGCATATGGTTTATGGATTTTTCAAGGTTGAGGAAACTGTCTTTCAGGTGAAAATTGCCTACGTAAACTTCGTGAACCACTGCTACGTTGACACAGAAGTGGAGATGAAGGAAATCTACACCAGCAACCACATCTGGAAACTGTTTGACAACTTTACAACAGATATGGCCAGGGTAGGTCCACTGTGCATGTAGATTCATTGAGTTTGTAACTTCAGGAAACCCGGTTCACTGTGTGCATTTGGATTTTCAGGTGTGCTCTATCCGCGAGAGACGTATGTCAGATCCTGTGCTGGAGAAATATGTGATTCAGGTGGTTTTAGACACTGTTAATGCTTTCTTCAGCTCACCTTTCTCAGAAAACAGCACCACCACAGAGGTGAGACGTCATTACATTTTTATAATCTTATTTTGTTTATGTGCAGTGTGCAGGATATTTGCGATTCTCTTCGAGGAAAGGACATTATCTCACATAGATCTGGCATGCAAAAAATTATTTTCACATAAAATTGGTTTACGTTTCGTTGTTATATTTCACCCACATTTTTTGTCTCATCCAGGTTCATTTCACCACAGTAAAACAGCTGCTACAGTCCACTATGCGTATGTTGGAGTGTCCCTGGCTGCATTCACTGCAGAAAATGCAAGTTGAGGCCTGCATCCGAACTCTGGCTTTGACAAGTAGGTTAACCTTTCTTAATGTGGCCGTAACTTAGACAGTTTCTGCATATCTCGTCATATGTTAATCTTGAGTACTTACAGAATAGTATCGCGCCCTTCAAATATCCGTAGTCTTTAGTTTATTCACATTTATAAAAGACAGATACAGCTGTACGATCATTTCCAAAAACATACGACCTCCTTCACGCGTGCGGGATCTCCAAATCCAGCGTTATATCCACCGTTTATATAACATTCCCCACCAAAATGCAGTGAACAAACAAACACAGCTGAACTTCGCGAACGCAGTGCTCTCTCTCTCTCTCTCTCTTGCTTCAGCTGGTTGATGTGTGCGCATGCTCCTTCTGCTCTCCCTGGTTGACGCGTGGGCGTGCTCTTTCATCTCGCTCTCGCGGGCTGACGCGTGGGCGTGCTTTTCCTGGAGAATTGTCCAATAGGGGACTAAGAAAAGTTGTTACGAAACGGATTTTCATGTTGGAAAAAAACTTTCCGAAACTTATAGGAATTCTGGGGTAGTGTATCGGGCACAGAAATACTACGTCATACGTCCAACTCATTTTTTTGACAAGTTGACCATGTCAGGCATGAGAAGACAGCACGTTTAACATTGTAAAGAAGTCAGAATGCATGAAACACCGTTGCGCATCCCCTTTAAAAATCAGAAACACAAATGCACAATATTGAATTATAGCAAAATCACACACAGTGCTTTCCACACTGGGCTGCGTGGTACAATATATAGAGTTGTCTTATATGGCTGAACTATTTATTTAAAGGGATAGTTCACCTAAAGTAACAATTCTGTCAGTTATTCTCTCTCATGTGGTTCAAAACTTGTACTGTCTATGACTCTTTGTTCTGTGAAACAAAAGAAGATATTTAGAAAAATCCAAACAATGTCACCAACATTCTTCAAAATATCTTCTCTTGGCCTCTGTAGAAGAAAAAAGTCATACAGGTTTGAAATGACACAAGGGTGAGAAAATAATGAGAGAATTTTATTTTTTGGGTGAACTCTTCCTGTAACACAGTCCACATGAAATATGTCACACAGGAAAGGATTTAACTATGGCCTTTAATGCCACTAATTAACTGCTTAATTACCTGCATTAACTGCTACAATGCTTTCAAATTCATTTTGGCAGGAATTACAATTTTTTTGTAAACAAAGTTTGTGTTTACACTTTCAACTCTCCTCACAGCAAAGGACCGTACCATAACTCTGCCGATCGAGCTGGAGGCTCATGTCAACATGATGTTGAGTCAGAGTAACTCCAGCGCTCTGTCTCGCTCCATCCTCGCCAGCAAAAACCTGTCTCGCCTCACGCGGCCTACTGCTCCCACCAACCCCTGGGACTACAAAAACATCATAGAGAAACTACAGGTGTGCACTTCCGTGTGTCTGACAGTGTAAAACAGTTAACATTAGGTTGGATTTGGGCTGTATTTCTATAAATGATAATGTATGTTTATTTGTGTAACATCAGGACATCATTAACACCCTGGAGGAGCGGCTGATGCCTCTAGTTAATGCTGAGTTATCAGTGCTGGTGGATGTTCTGCATCAGCCCGAGTTGCTCTTTCTGGAAGGCACTGATGCACGGACACGCTGTGAATCAGGAGGCTTCATATCTAAGTGAGTCAAATCTGTTTGAATACATTTTTGCGGTGTTTTATTTGATTAAAATTGACAAAAGTTGACGTCTCGCTCTGTTTAGACTGATTCAGCACACTAAAGCCCTGATGAACTCCGATGAGAAGCTCTGTATCAAAGTCCTCAGAACTCTACAGGAAATGCTCATTCGGGAGATGGACTTTGATGACAAGGTGAGTAAGAATAATAAAATCATGGGTAAAATACTACTTTTATGATTAATAGAGTTGCAGCCAAGGGATGTAGCTATCTGTAAATAACGTTTCAATTGGCGCAAGACTACACGGAAGTGACATCAAGCACATATACAAATCATCATGCTTTGTTTTTGGAGAGCAAGTTAAGGAGTCTGAGAGATCATTTTCGGTGGCATTTCTGTGATGATGTGCTTGTTTGCATGTTTTTAATTCAGCTTCTCGAATATCCTTCCCTTTTTTAAAATGTCTGTAAATTAATATCTGTAATATATTTTTATATAATTTTGCTTAATTGGAGAGTTAGTTATTCTCTAATTCTGTAGATGTGTGATCATCTGTGTAATCGGTGCTTTTTGTTACAGGGTTTTGCCTTGAGAAAGGTGTTGCTTCAAAACTACCTCTATAACAACAAAAAGAACATGAAGCCAGAAGGTCCTGATCTTGTTGGAGGTAATTTTGATGTAACACTGATACAAAAATCCACACTGGCAATCCAACATGAAATGCTAAGTGGGTTATGTATTTTGGATGCGTTTGTGAAGGTGGAGAGGTAGAGAGAGACTGGGTGGCTGTCGCAGCGTTACAATGCCGACTAGATCGAGAAGGCGGCACCAAACTCTTCATAGACCTCATAACCAGCACAAAGAATGAGAAGATCTTCCAGGAGAGCATACAGTTTGCCATCAGTTTGCTGGAAGGTGGCAACACCGAAATCCAGGTGGGGATACAGTTACCAGAAAGATATGTTTACATACATTTTATGGGTGTGATTGTAGGAAGAAACATCCAAGTTATTAAAGTAACACCGTGTCTACACCGGACGCGGCGCGACGAGACACATGGCTTGTTCTAATGGGATTGTTGCGCCACGTCTGGTTTGGACAAATTTTTAAATTATAATGGGTTCTAATTCGTTCTATTGTCTCTTGTCGCGTCGCATCGTGCCACCGCATCCGGTGTAGACACGGTGTAAGAGATGATGTACAGTTAGCTGGTCTTTATTGCTAAATAAACCCTGAAAAGATTTATTTTGTTATAACGCCCTTTACATCATCTTGTTTATTAGACAGCTGCTTGCCACATATTGAACACAAATATTGATTTTAAGATTAAATATGTCATTAGTTATTATTGCACTATTACATGGAAATTTAAGTTGGCCGGATATTAGGTCTCATATCACTTTAGCCCCACAATTGCAGTGGTTATTACCAGTCAGAATTGAGTAATCCTGAAAGTTGCGGTCATGTGACATGACAACATATAACAATAAAACGGGTTCCTGTGTATTATACATGGTATTATACATGTTTTAACAGAACTCATTCTACAAACTCATGATGGGCGATAACAAGTCTGAGAAGTTTTTTAAAGTGCTGAACGATCGCATGACGAATGCTCGGCTAGAAGTCAAATCCAACATTTCGGTCAATGTCGGGGAAATGAGCCACAAAGCCAAAGATGAAAAGGATCTGGAACCAGGTAAAAAGAAAAAAAAACATTTACTTCAGCTTACCAGTCAATTTTGAAAGTGAAACCTCATTACATCTGGGTTTAGTAGAAGTTTCCAGCAATTCGTTAGTTACTAAATATACAATAAAAGTATGCCTTCAGTCAGCTAGATCTAAATTACGCAGTCATGAAAATTAGACAAATGGCAGTTTTTTTAAATCATTATTTACTTTTTTCCTGCAGGTGGAGTGCCTTCTTTTGGCCAGCCTGAGCAGACACCACAGCCTGAGCAGCAGGAAGTAGATACAGAAATGGGTCCCTCTGTCACCATTATGAAACCCATCCTGCGCTTTTTACAGCTGCTTTGTGAGAACCACAATCTAGACCTTCAGGTCTGGCCAACCTCAGAATAACCACTTTTTTGCCACTATTGTACCGTACATAAATAGTTAAAAACCATCCTTGACCATATCCAATAACTATTGCAAACATATGTCAATACTGTCTGTTAATATTTCCCTCATTCTTTGCCATAGAATTTTCTTCGCTGTCAGACCAACAAAACAAACTATAATCTGGTGTGTGAAACGCTCCAGTTTCTGGACATCATGTGCGGCAGCACAACAGGAGGTTTGGGTCTGCTGGGCCTTTACATCAACGAGAATAACGTAGAGCTGATCACACAGACCCTAGAGACGCTCACAGAGTATTGCCAAGGGCCCTGCCAGGAGAACCAGGTCAGATAATCTATCACAGATACTGCTGAGGGGGAGTGTTTTCAAGAATTAAAGTTTTCTGCTGAAAAGTTACAAACTGCTGGCAAAACAAAACAAAACATAGAGAATGATCATTGCGATGAAAGGATGATTTCAATTAAACTGAATGAAGTTTGAGCAGTTCATTTACTTTCTGAATTTAGGAAATTGCATTTATTTTTTTCTCTTTCCCTAAAGACTTGCATCGTCTGTCACGAGTGTAACGGCATAGACATCATCACAGCTTTGATTCTGAATGACATCAGTCCACTGTGCCGTTACCGTATGGAGCTGGTGTTGCAGCTCAAGGTGAGGTTAAGGTCATGACCTCATTTATACGATATCCCTGCTTTTAAATCCTAAAGAAATCACTATGTCATCACATGTAGCTAAGTAGGTAAAGCATTGCATTAGCAGAACGTATATCACGGGTTTGATTTCCAACAAACACACATGCTGATTAAAAATGTACAATGCACTGTCGGTTACTTCGGATCAGTGGTGTAAAGTATTGGAGTAAATGTACTTAGTTACTTTACTTAAGTATCTTTTTGGCTACTTTGTAGTTGTACTGAGTATTAAAGATATTAGCAACTTTTACTCTCTACTTAACTACATTTTTGAACAAGTATATGTACTCTTTACTCCACTACATTTGTAATGACTAATGCAGTTACACATTACATTTTGCATGGCACCTATCTTATAATTAATATAGCCATTTACAGGGCAATGAAGGTACTACAATCTTGTGGATTTTGCTCTAACTTACAAAAACTTGTCAACATGGCTTCTTTATATGAATATGAGTGCAGTATCAGGTAGATGTCAATCGCTGGCGGTTTACACACGGTTAGCCCTTACCCGCTATTTCTACAGTAATATATTGGCAACACTGTTGCCAGCTAGTTACTGTAGGTCACACATCTACAAAAGCTCTTATTTTTAAAACTAACTCTTCCTAAATGTGCTCTAAACATGTTTGCTCAAAATTTGACCATATGGTGGGACTATTGCCATGAAGTGATGTAAACCAGTAAAAAGAATGTATAGTATTTCAATTTTCAAAAGTGCTCTCACACTATATAGACAAAATATTAACCTATAGAATGAGTCGGACACAGAGAAATGAACAATCCACATATGAATCTCAACAATGGTGACAATCAACTGAACAGCTTCATGCTGCAATGCATGCTGGGTACATAGTACAAAACTCATTCATGATTGTTTGTCACCATTGATGAGGTTTGTATGTCAAGTGTCTAACTGTGTCTCAATTGCAAAGAAAGATTTTCTGACAGAGATCTTTCCATTATAACATGTAATCACTTTACCAAACATATCTTAATAAATCTTAAATGCTATATTATTATTATTTAATGATTGAATTCTTTCAGATGTATCTTCAGTTACTAAGCAAACATAAAGTTGCGGTTCCTGTAAAGTCCCTTTCAGTGTTATTGTATAAGTGTACATTTTAAAGCTACAAGAAAGTCAAAGAGTCCAACCAAAGCAAACACTGATCGCCATAATGGTGACTTAAAACATAATTGAACCACTATGAACTAGAGTTAAATCTCAATAAGATCTTACACAGATGACAGAAATAAAGTGAAAGTGGTGTCTGTAATATGTGAAGATGTTATTGATGTTTGTGTTTAATTCTCCTCTGGTGAAATCTTGACAGATTTATTGTGTTCATCTGTTATTTACACTTGTTCATCTAAGACTGTGTGACTTAAGTGCGTTAATAGATTCTTTATAATGTATCTTCAAACAGCCATTGCAGTAGTTTACTGTAAAACACCTACAGTAACTAGCTGGCAACAGTGTTGCCAATATATGACTGTAGAAATGTCAGGTAAGGGCTAACAGTGTATGTGAAATGAGGACATGACTGCAGCTGGCCATGAGGCCCAAACCAGCATGTCCAGTGCAAAAAGGCTTTGACTTTTTAATTCTACTTAACATTATTTTATTTATCTGTTATATTGAAGAGACCTTTTTGAAGGAGTTTGGTTTACTTATGAGCAGTTGAGCTTAAATGAGACTTGGGTGTTTGTAATAGACGTACAGTAGGTTATGTTGTCGTCCATGATTTGTTGCAATTTTGAGGTGTTCAGTCTTATTATGATTTAAGAAAATAAATGCGATTGCTCTCCTCACAAATCGACTGTTTCTAGTTTTTCCACTGACATGTCTCTTAAGTGTTGAGGACTAGTGCTGCTTTGAGCCTGTATGAGTAAAATACTCAAGTACTGTTCAAATCAGATACTCGAAGACTTTTACTCAAGTCGTTTTGGAATTGGTGACTTGTAACTTGTAATGGAGTAATTTTCACTGCAAGGTATCTGTACTTTTACGTAAGTATGGTTTTCAGGTACTCTTTACACCTCTGCTTCGGATAAAGGCATCTACCATATGCATAAATGTAACATAATATATGTCTTTATATCATCAGGACAATGCCTCCAAGCTCCTGCTTGCTCTGATGGAGAGTCGTCATGACAATGAAAATGCCGAGAGAATCCTGTTAAACCTTCGACCCCGGGAACTGGTCAGTCTGTCACATGATTGTTTGATGTGAATTATGAGAATGAAAAGTTATATTTTATCAGCATTGTGCTGTATGTCTTCAGGTGGAGGTGATAAAGAAGGCTTACTGGCAAGAGACTGAATGTGAGGAGGGGGAAGTGTCGCCGCGGGAGGTCGGACACAACATCTACATCCTGGCACTACAGGTGGACAGTTACATTATAATGCTATGCCGTTTCATTTTCAGAACGACTGATGCTGTTTTTGTTGAAGGTGGTCTTGGACTATACCTGCTGAAATATTCATCAAGAAATGTATTCATTGTATTGCATCCACTTTTATATTGCATCTTTTTTCAGCATGATTAAAAAATTGAAAATGTGTACAAACAATACATCAAATATAAATTTTCACGGCAGTTGTATCTTGTTAAATGCACAGTGGTGTAATGGTGGTATTTATCGCTAGTGTCGATTTTGAAGAACTAATAATCATTTATGTAAAAAATTGGGCATTCTGTCTCTATATGTGTGAAAATATGGCAGTTCGGTAGTCATGTTTGAACTCTTGTTTTTGCAGCTTGCCCGACACAACAAAATGCTTCTCACACTGCTTAAACCCCAAAAGAAGACGAAAGAGGAAGAAGAGGGCATCTCCTCTATGGTGACTTTTAACAAAGAATTCCTTTACTTTTATTAAGCTAATTTTGAACTATTTACCTATAATATTTTTGCTTGTTTTTACTTTAGCTTCACTTGAACAAACAGGAGGAATCGAAGGAGGATCCATTAGAACACTATGACCGTCAAACCTCTAATATTGAGGTCAGTTAGTTTGACAACAAAATTAATTTTTCATCCACATAACGTCCTCCAAGTAACTAAAAAATAAGACAAATGAAATGACTAGATAAATGTGTGATTTTGATATGGGGATGATTGATATGATTAACTTAAATGTGTAATTTGGATCACTTTTGAATTAACTTGCAACTTTCATGTGCAGATCGTTCGTGAGGACCGCAGCATGGAGCAGATCGTGTTTCCTGTTCACCCCATTTGCGAGTATTTGACCGAGGAGTCAAAGTTTCGTGTGTTCACCACCACAGAGCTAGACGAGCAGGGCAGCAAAGTCCCGCACTTTTTTGAACAGACCTCATTTCTTCACAATGAAATGGAGTGGCAGAAAAAACTTCGCAGTAAGTGTTGGGCCAAAACTGTGAGAATGGAAGAAAGAGCTACATCTGATCTTTAAACTCAAGCCACTGAAACTTAAAAACCCAGTTAAAAAAACGTTCACTCAGAAATATTGCTGGAAGGTTTTTTTCAGTGTTTTAGTAATGGCGATAAAAAAGTGGAACTTTGTATTAGACTACATGTTAAAATGCATTAATGTGTAATGTGTTTTAGGCATGCCAGTGTTGTTCTGGTTCTCTCGTCGAATGTCTCTTTGGGGCACCATATCGTTCAATCTGGCTGTGTTCGTCAACCTCATCATCGCTTTGTTCTACCCACACGATACTGGTCAAAGTACGCCGTAATGGGTTTACTGATGTGAAGCTTTGGAGTATTGATTACAAGTGTCATGTGATATCCACATTTACACAATTTCAAAGTTATATTGAGTCGACAACATGATTTTAGATGCAAATTTTGATTGAGTTTTACCCATCTCTGGTGCTTTCAGGTAGCATAGACACCTCAGTACTGCTCATGCTGTTTTGGACTTTCGCTGGACTGGCTGTCGTGGGTCTGTTATCGAAGCGTTACGGGTACCAGGCTCTCACTGTCGCCATCACCCTCCGGCTTGTCTATCACATCGGCATCGGGCCCACGCTCGCTCTAATGGGAGCTCTCAATGTAAGTCTCGCTGATCTTCTGATCACATTTTTTTACAAAGAAGTTTGTATTACGTAGTATTTTATTAGTGACCTCGAATCACTAGAATTTTGGACCCCATCTTTTTCTTTTTAAACAGCTGGGCAATAAGATTGTGTACGTGGTGAGCTTTGTGGGAAACAACGGCACCTTCATCATGGGTTACAAAGCCATGGTAATGGATGTAGAGTTTCTGTACCACTTGGCCTATGTGTTGATCAGTACTTTGGGCCTGTTTGTCCACGAATTCTTCTACAGCATATTGGTGGGTATCTCTTGTGTAGAGATAGAATCTTTAGAAAAATGTTTTGAGTAGAATTCTGTCTAGTTTGGTTTTGACTCTTGAACATAGGTCGATCCATTGGTAATATGCAATAACTGTCTATTAAACATTCAATCTCCAAATCCTCCCCAGAAATCTCTGTGTTCATGTTCCTCTTTCAGTTATTTGATCTGATCTACCGTGAGGAGACGCTTCTTAATGTAATCAAAAGCGTCACCCGTAACGGCCGTTCGATACTTCTCACCGCTGTCCTGGCCATCATCCTAGTCTACCTCTTCTCCATCGTGGGCTTTCTCTTCCTCAGGGATGACTTTATCATGGAAGTGGACCGGCTCGCCAGCGCAGATGAAGGTATAGGTTTACACCAGCAGAAATGAGGGTTGATGAGTATATCATCCTTTCTTTTAGCGTATTGTGGAGCTGATATGTCTTTGATGTTTAGCAGGTACAGATGACTCTATTGACAGCTGCAGTGCAGATGGAGTCGACTGCATAGAGGAAACTGGGTTGGTTGCACCAGCCGATGGTAAGTGTAAGAATAAAAACCAAACTTGAACCAAAAACAAACATATAAAAATATTTATTTAACCCATACTTAACTAAAGTTGAGATAAAGGGCAACAGGATCACCGACTCAGCGATGTGTTTAATTTTTTGGCATTGCAGAAGAAGACAACACAGAGAGGGCTTGTGAGACTCTTCTGATGTGCATTGTGACTGTGCTGAATCACGGCCTGAGGAACGGAGGAGGTGTGGGGGATGTTCTGCGCAAACCATCGAAAAATGTATGACGACCCACATCCACATCCACATGCAAACACACAGACACACAAACATGTACAAAAGCTGATTAGATGTTCTTCACCGTACAGGAGCCCTTGTTCCCTGCTCGGGTGGTCTATGACCTTCTCTTCTACTTCGTTGTGATCATCATCGTCCTCAACTTGATCTTCGGTGTGATTATCGACACTTTCGCTGACCTCCGTAGTGAGAAACAGAAGAAGGAAGAGGTCTTGAAGACCACCTGTTTCATCTGCTGTAAGACTTCAGTGAACAGATTTGGATGTTGTGGTTGTTTATGTTTGTGTATATGCTTCAGTTTGGGGCTTTTAAAACTGAAAATAACTCATTAGAAATAATTTGTGATTTCTGTTTGAACAGGTCTTGAGAGGGACAAGTTTGATAATAAAACCGTCTCGTTTGAAGAACACGTTAAACTGGAGCACAACATCTGGAACTACCTATATTTCATTGTCCTTGTGCGAGAGAAAAACAAGACCGACTACACTGGCCCAGAGAGCTATGTGGCGCACATGATAAAGGTAAATTATAAAATAACTAGGGTGCTTGGCTTCTGCCTAAAATCCAATTTAGTCTTAAACTGTACTAACTGAAAACTCCTACTGTTTACTTAGCAAGGACGTCATCATTTTATTGACGATTTGTGTCACCAATGTTTGATGTTTAATTTTGTATTATGTAGCATCTGTAATAAATACGTTTTCTTTTCATTCTCTTAGAATAAGAACCTGGATTGGTTCCCGCGCATGCAAGCCATGTCTCTGGTTGTAACAGAGGGAGATGGGGAACAGAATGAGATGAGGAACCTCCAGGAATGTCTCTTTACCACCAAGAAATCGGTCGAACAACTCACAGGCCAGTTAACAGAGCTGAAAGAACAGGTACATTTCTCAGTATTACTTAATACCTACCATTTATTAATGTTACAGTGGCAATAATTTTCATTATTTGCACTAAAAAAGAAAGTCTATGATTTGCTGAAGATGTACAGAAAGTGAGCAACAAAATGTCGCTCGTTGCTTATGGTCGCATCACTTTTACTTGGAAGAGGAAGCTTTTACAGTGTTAGCCAGCATTGTTATGTACTGTAGACTATTTTGTGTACAATATGAGTATTCTCTTGAGCATTTTATTGAGTAAAGTGTTTTTTTTTGTTTAGATGACAGAGCAGAGGAAGAGAAGGCAAAGAATGGGTTTTGTGGATGTTCAGTCGGGCTCGAACGCTGGGATGCCGATCCCTCCTAGTGCTGCTGGGGGAAATCATCAGGTCTACAAGGCCTAACTCCCTCAACCTACAGTGCATAGACTTTATAGGAGTAATAATGTGACCCGGTTCTGCTGATGTACTTCTTAACTTAAAAATGTTTTAATATTTAAAGTCTGATTGGATTGACACGCCCACAGAAGCACTACTGACTTACCTAATGGTTTTAATGGTTTTATTCTTTTTAAGAGCAGCTTATTTGAGATGTTTAAATGTTTGCCTTTTTTTTTAAATGTGCCATTAAGTAAGGCAGATGAAGATGCACAAGCTGTATTTTTGCTTCACCAAAAACAAGCGATCTTGCGTCCTTCACCCTGTCTTGATATGAATGTAATGATATGTTGTGGTTGTGATAATAGGGTCTCCCTCATGTTAGGTCCATTTTTATGTCTTAACCACATATGCATGATAAACTAAGAAATACTACCATGTTTGTATAGCTGAATCAGGTTTGAAGATAGTTTATAACTGGCATGACGTATGGAAGTGTGTTTAACAGCTTTATTTTAACAGCCAAAGTGCCTAAAAGTGAATCTGTCGAAAGAATAACTGACTGCTCAGGAAAATAACACATTTTATCTGTTAAAGAAGCAGCAGTCTAGAGTGAGAAAAGCTCAGGTGCAGCGTGGTTTTAATAGACATAATGCATATATGTGTATATTTATATTTGGCTGGATTTTAATCATTTATTGTGTAACCAGGATTATACATTTAAGTTATACATCATGGAGCGTTTTAATGGCCACGAAAAGAATGCTGGAACATACTTGTATTTTGGCCTTTTATTCTTTATAACCAGTGCTTGTAATTATTCATCTGTAGCTAGTATTGTTGTCAGTTTAATAAATGTATGTATTACTTCTATTGTTTGAGTTGAACAAGGAGGTGTGCACAAAATAAAGGTTTGGCCATTTTACTTGTTTTTGCATTGGTGTTGTCGGTGCTGTTCTGGCCATTTACTTTCCTCACGTCAGCTCAGATCCTGGCCCCTCAGCTGTCACGCAGTATTTGGGTGGGAGCTGAATGAGGGTCTCAATTCTTTCACTGTTCGCATGAGCGTCGGTGCTGTTCAGAAGTTCGTCCTCAGTGCAGGTCAACAGGTAATGCCTATTTTTTCATAACATTTCATAACTCAGTTTTTAAACTTTCACCTTGTATTACATCCTTTTACGGGCTTATTTACAATAACGTTGTATAACAAATATGTAGGCCTATGTATAAAGTTAAAATAAACTTTTTTTTTCTAGAATAATAGTTCTGTGTATATCAGTGATATTTGTCGGATAAAAATATCTCCACAATTAGGGTCAGCTAGGCTATACTATTGGCAAGACAGTGCTTTTGTTTTGCAGAAAATGTTTATCTCATTGTTTATGTTGATGGGGGATATTGATACCCCAGAAATAATAAGTCACACGTTTTATCTCCTTGCATCACAACCTTTTCATAAATACTGTAGGAGTTTTGATGCTATTTCTTTTATATTTAAATAAAGAAACATTACTTTAATGTCACCAACATTTTGGTGAAACTTGTTCATTCTTGTAAATAATTAGCATTTAGTTAATTTGCAGTATCCTGGGTGAAATTCGTTTTAAATTACGTTTTCCCACAAATTTACAGCGCTTGTAATTTTATTTATTCTATTATTTTACATTAATTTTGTTGCGCAGTGTTGATATTTCTCAGTAAGCATAATCGAGTCTTTATCAGTAGGCATGGCGTACATTTCAAATAAGAGAGCAGAGAGCTGTGGTCAGCGCAAGTCTGCGCGCTCCTGATAAAGCGCGCTATCGGCCGCGCCCAGGTGACCGACGAGACGCGCCCAGCGCTCCACAGGGCTTCATCTCGAAGCAACTCGAAGTTTTATAGTAGCATCTTTTAAAGTGTCTTGAAAGGGCTGACAGGCAATAAATATGTAACAGAATTACTTAAAATTATGTAAACACTGCCTGTGTTACACTAAACATTTACATGCTTTTTAATGATTATATAAAGTATATATATCATTCTTTTTTTTTGCAGCTGTTGAAGTCATGTCTGCTTTTCTGCATCACTGCCCATTCCTGAAATCCACTCCTGGTCTTTCTTTAAGGAATGTGGCGGCATTCCTTTGCCAGGCTGACCGATGCCCCATCATTGTCCGCCAGATCTCTGTAAAAGCCACCCAATCAGTTGATGAAAACGGTAATGCTTTGGTGTACCTGCTTGCAATCACTACACACAATCATTAGTGTATCATCATGTCACTCTGAGTTGCACCAGATGAAGCTTGAATCACTATCAACATTTATAGTCATAAATCAATTTTATTGATTTAACAAAACTTAACAAGTTTTTATGTTTACACAGTTTTACTCAAAACACTTTTATTCTGTTCAGGTATGCTTCCTTATAAGGAGCCCAAGAGACAGCTGGCCACCACTGCCACTCAGGTAGCCATCAACATGTCCAAGAGCTGTCCCTTTGTTTCCTCCAAGATCGGATTGGTTAAGGCCAGTCCACAGGTGCAAGAGGATGTTCAAGCAATGCACCCCAATGAAGCCAATTCAGGTCAGTTTGTAGATTTGTGTACAGTCAAAAGTGTGAAAATTGTTATGTGCTGCAGTTTAAAAAAAAGACTGAACTCTGAAAAAGTGTAGTATATTACGTCCATCATAAAAATGGTCTTTTTACAGCTGGACATCAAATGAACATACTGTAGCTAGTGATTATGTCTTGCTTAAAAATCAGATATTATCCAGCTGACTGAATGATGTTATAAAGGCTGATTGCCATTATGTCTCATTTTGCCAGCACAGTGTAATTAGTTTGATGCTGAAGAGGCTCTTTTGTTCTGAGCGGTCTTTCATACAGGGTTTGGATTCATAATAACCCGCAGCTCGAAGAACATTCTCATCTCTGCCATTGCACAATTTAACTCCAATTTCAGAGACTCCATAGCATGTGAATACTAATCACATAATGACTCAATGACTGCTTATGGAACAAATGCAAGTCTTCACGCAATCATCATACAGGAATTTTAGCATTTGAAATTAACATCTTATTGGAAAATTATAGTTTCTCAGAACTTCTCATGTCTCAGAAGAACCTGATGTATTTGGTATATGTCCAAGTCATTTCAGAGAACTGTTTTAGTTTGATGACATATCTCCCCTCTGTTTTCTAGGCATGATGAGCTCACTGTTCAGTGGTTTACAAAGTTATCACTCCATTGGTCCTACACACCTTCTCCAGGACAACATTGGTAAGCTACAGTAGACCAAATTCTCTCTTCAAATTTTCTTTCATTATAGTTTGTTCATTCTGAATGAGACATGTCTATTCTTTAAATAATGCAGCCCAGCCCAGTTTCGACTATGATGACTTTTTTACCCAGAAGATTGTGGAGAAGAGAAGTGATCACACCTACCGTATCTTTAAGACGGTGAACCGCTTTGCAGAGGTTTACCCTTTTGCTGAGGACTACTCTGTCCCGGGACGTGGGAGCTCCCAGGTGTCTGTGTGGTGCAGTAATGATTACCTGGGCATGAGTCGACATCCCCGCGTTGTCAATGCAATACGGTCAGTACTTCAATATTATTAGTATCATACATGTAAATTGTATTTATACAGAAAAAAATTCACTACTGGGTACAACGAGGTACAGTACTGACTTAAATTATAAGCGTTTAATAAAACATTTGCTAAATATATACATTTTATGATGCTTACATTTATTAAAATTAAAAATAATTATTTCCTTTTTTGGAAAACTGCTCAACTAGCTACTAATAATGTGTTTTGCCAATGTTTTTTTTAGAGAGGCTTTGGAAAAGCATGGTGCAGGAGCCGGTGGCACCAGGAATATTTCTGGTACGAGTAACTATCACGTGGCCCTGGAGAGTGAGCTGGCCCGTCTTCACCAGAAAGATGGAGCGCTGGTCTTTTCTTCCTGCTTTGTGGCCAACGATTCTACCCTTTTTACTTTGGCTAAAATGCTTCCAGGTATCCAACAAAGTAGCCTTATGATCAAACAAAGAGATACATTTATTCAAATAAATAAAGCTGCCTAAAAACTAATGGTAAATACAGTAGGAGATGTACAGTTTTTTTATGTAATAGCAGCTACATGTACAATCCAAAATTGTCTTTGTGAGCATAGACATATTTTTGAAGTGTCTGGGATAAGCACTTAAAGGCATTGTCTCAATTACATGAGGGATTTACAACAAATCCTCAATGTCTTCTCTCTACAGGCTGTGAGATTTACTCAGACATGGGCAATCACGCCTCTATGATCCAGGGCATCAGGAACAGTGGGGCCAAGCGCTTTATTTTCCGACACAATGATGCCAATCACCTGGAGGAACTTCTTAGTCGTTCAGACCCACTTACACCTAAAATTGTGGCCTTTGAGACTGTGCATTCGATGGATGGTGAGTATGAAAAGGACATAACAGAACTCACTATAAGATTTGACGGTTGTGATGGATACATACATGATAACATAATTGTTGTGTAATATCCATTCCCAAATTGGTTCGACTGCTTGCAACAAACTGACTTAAAAGAATGAGTTACAATTTGTTTTCCAGGTGCAATTTGCCCACTAGAGGAGCTGTGTGACGTCGCACACAAATATGGAGCTTTGACGTTTGTGGATGAGGTTCACGCTGTCGGGCTCTATGGGGCGCATGGAGCAGGTGTTGGAGAGAGAGACAATGTCATGCACAAAATCGATATTGTCTCTGGAACTCTAGGTAAGATATGCCTGATTCTATCCATTAACAGTTTATTCATGCCACAAATCCCATTTATAATTTCTTGTTACATTATATATCTCCAGGTAAGGCATTTGGCTGTGTAGGTGGGTACATAGCCAGCACCGCCGCCCTGGTGGACTCTGTGCGCTCCTACGCCGCTGGGTTTATCTTCACTACCTCCTTGCCTCCCATGGTGCTGGCGGGGGCTTTGGAATCGGTGCGTGTGCTGAGTAGCCCAGAGGGTCAAGCTTTACGTAGAGCTCACCAAAGAAACGTCAAACACATGAGACAGCTGCTGCTGGATGCCGGCCTGCCCGTGATCAACTGTCCCAGCCATATCATTCCCATACGGGTCAGTGTTTGCAGATGACAGATCTTTAGATGCATTTTGTATGTTTGGTACTTGGAACAGCTTCTACCATTTCAACCTGAGCATTGTCTAAAACCAATTTGAACAGATTTTATTCGTCATTTTTATGTTTCATGTCAGGTTGGAAATGCAGCGAAAAGCTCAGAGGTGTGTGATATTCTGTTGGAGAATCACAATATCTACGTGCAAGCCATAAATTACCCAACAGTAGCTCGTGGAGAGGAGCTGTTGCGACTGGCCCCCTCTCCTTTCCATAACCCCATTATGATGAACTACTTTGCTGGTGAGAGATCCAGCAACATTTAGATTTCTATTAAGCTAAATCATTTTTTTATGTAAGCAATGATTTTCACATATTTAGAATGTAGATCATACTGGTTTCCATTGTTTTTTATATATAATTTTCTATGGGTATTTTATGTTGAACAGAGAAACTGTTGGAGGTCTGGCAGGAGGTGGGACTACCACTGAACGGGCCAGCGATGGCTTCTTGTACCTTCTGTGATCGCCCTCTCCACTTTGACCTCATGAGTGAGTGGGAGAAGTCCTACTTTGGAAACATGGAGCCAAGATACATCACTGTGGCAGCACAGTGAGTCAACCAGTCAGCACACCAAGATGGCGAAGATCTGTTTCATCATACACTTTAACATGATCAATAATTTTTGTCTTGGTAGCTAAAATGAATGTAGAGGGTGCTTAAAAATGTCCAATTATTTTATGCACTGTTTGTGGCAACTTGAAGTGTTTGTGTATACAGTAGCTTGCTGACTGTTATTAAGGATGCAATGAGAATTTATATGTTTGTTTAATATGTATCGCTAAAATGACAATAGGGCGAAATTCCACAATAGATGTGTGTCCCTTCTGCATGACAACAAACCTGCACATGGGCACTTTTTGGTAATACATTTTTTATCACATTTTTGGACATTATTTCTTCCCCCTTAAGATATTGTATTTGCACATAAATTAGCATGTTTACTAACAGCTTACACAAAAACAATGCCACTATATCCTCTTTGTGCTTTGGACCACTTTATTATCCTGAATTTGTATTTATGAATTTAGAAATTCAATAAACATTCTCTAATAAGTCTAATAAATTGCCACAGATTATCAGTTGATTTCAAGTACTAGAAAAAGCAAGAATAAGCGACTATGTTAATGTATTTATTCACATCTGGCGAAAATGGCTGAAAGACATGTAGGAAACATTTATGTCACAAAAACTGCAATAAATAACTTTTGCCTCTCTGTCGCCATCTCTGTTTGAAACATAAAACTGCAGGTTACTCACTAATCCATTAAAAGTTACTGCATATTTTTAGGATCGTTCAAATCACATAATGTCAAACTTAAAATTTCCTGTAAAATCCACACCTGAAACCTCAATTTATAAATCAATTTTGTAAGCTTTCTATGGTGAATCGGAGAAACATTTTAAATATAAGTTTAATGTAGTTACTCAGTAAGATTTTTGTTACTTTTTAACCAAGAATGTTGTGGATCTTGGCTTTAAAAAACAAACAAATCTATAAAATCTATCAACTTTATCACATCAAAGTTTAATCTGAAACCTAAAACTGAAACCCATTTATTAGCACACGGCTACCCGTCAGATGGTGTGAGAAACATTTCTGTGGCCAAGCTGAGCCAAAAGATTCTGTTCACATCGCTTACTGAGTAACCTTCTGTTATAACAGCAAACAGTTAAACATGGTCAGTGTTGAAATAAGAATTAAGATAAATATAACAAACAACATTGTGTTAATAAACAGTGAATCATACAGTCCTCAGCATATTATAGTGCAAATAAGTATACGCAACTCAAAATTGAATTATTTTTATTTTTATTGAAACGGATGATACAAAACCTCTCTGTGTGCTCTTTAATAGGTGGCCATGTTCTGTAAGAGATTAGAAAGGAAAAAGAGGTTTTCATTCATTATGACAAACATGATCCAGAAGACATAAGTCTTGAGTTGTATGCAGTTACAAAACACTTGCCTTGCTGATCCAATCGGTGTAGGCGCTCACACGAGTGAAGACGGTGGGCTTCTTGGCCAAGTTGCAGCTAAGTCCAGAGCCAAAGCTCACAATACCATGAACCTCCCAAGCTCCATCATTGCCCTTACAGTTCAGAGGGCCACCGGAGTCACCCTGTGTCATGTGAAATTCAAAAAGGTTTTCATACAGTAAGACATTTTAATGGAATTTAAACACTGATGTTTTAAAGTACTCTTTTACTATTTAATCTGTGTTCATTTCAGTTTACATCAGTAAACATCATCCCCTTAAGCCACTTTCTTCACAATTTGCATTCTCTACAGTAAATCACTGATGTTTAGTATTAAAATCATTGTTATCTCCTTACATTACATCCAGATACAACACCATCTCCACCAGCGCAGACCATGTCTTTTGTAACCTGAGAGCCCCACCAATCGGACCTGGAGCAAGTTTGATGATCCACCACAGGCAGGAGAGCTTGCTGCAGGATATCAGCAATGGGACCGTTGGCTGGTTGGAAATGGACAAAGTGGATGAGACAGGTTAATGTGAAACAGAGTATTATAACTGCCAGTTTTAACGTAACAGTAAATGAGAATGACACCATCTGGTGGCACCCTCACCACATGCATTATACTTACTGTAGAGGCGTCCCCAGCCGGTGACATAGCAGGATGCTCCATTGGCCAAAATATCCCCATCAGCAGGAACACAAGCAGGTGTGATGGTGTCACTTGGTGTGACGGGTTTCTCCAGTTTGATCAGGGCGATGTCATTGCTGCGTTACAGAAACAACAATAAAGATAAGCATATTTATTATAATCTTTGGCATTTTCTATGATGTGCCTTAGCAAGAAGTCTCGTGGCCCCCCTACCGGATGAAGAAGGAATTCCATTTCTCATGTACAATGATCTTGGCAGGGGCGATGGCGACTGAATCAGGCTCCTCCTCCTTCAGGTTTTGTTTGCCCAGATACACTCTGTAAGTTCTGCTGTTGCTGTAGAACCACAAGCAGAAAACAAAGCTGTAACCCTCAACTTCATACTGACCCCAAATACCAGTAGTGTAAACAGGAAACAAGGACCATATGGGGGTTAAAAAACACAAGAGTGATACTAATAAAAAGAAGTTAGAATAAAAAAACTCTTGTGTACTCTTATGGCACCTTTTGTTAGTTATCCCAAGCATTTAGGGCTGTTTTCATCATTAGGCTATTCTTTAGACTTTTTAGAGAAAACAAGATAATGTGGCTCACAGAGTGAGATTTACCTGATGCAGTGAGCAGCAGTCAGAACCCACTCATTAGAAATGAGGGTTCCTCCACAGGTGTGGTACCAGTTACCACCACTGGTGTACTGGAGGGAGATCTGTGAAATAAAATGACAACGATCAATTCTTTTTATTAGGTTATTAACATAATTTGGTGTAGTTAATGCAGCAGACATGTTAATACAGCAGACATGTATTGTTAGAATAAAACAATAAAATGTGAATGTACCTGCCAGGGCCAGCTATGTGGACGTGCATCCACACCCCCTACTACCCTTGACAGAATAGGAGGGAAGGTGGGCAGTCCGCACCCGTAAGCTGAGGAAAAAATAACATATGTGATCCATGAGCCAGTTAAAACAGTATAAACGTAGAATAATTGTTTGTTTTTTAATTAGCTTTTTACAAAATTATGCTATAATTTTTGATAAGGCTTCTTACCTCCAACAACCAGAATAGCCAGAACCACAAACTTCATCATGTTTGTACCTCCAGCTTTTGCCCAGTCTAGTCGGATTTATATACTGACCAATTCACTTTCAAGTCAATAAGCAATTGTTTGGAATAGATGTCCTTGACGCTTTTGGAAAAACAAATAGGATGGCCCCCATGCAGGTGGCCCTCTGGGTTTAACGTGACCTTGACCATTTGTTTCATTACAAATATAAATCTAATCAATGTAACATTTTAAAATCACTGATTAATCACTTGATTGTTTTATCACTTCTATGTTGTGCACATATACTTTAAATCAAACAACTAAAAAACTCTAAAAGAAAAAATCTTCATAAAAAGACCAAATCCAAAAGACACTGTAAACTTGTTTTTAAATCTTCTGGTACACACACATAATACTGTACGCAGCACTATTCATATCAGGATGTCATCTGTGCATTTCACACACATTATATTTTAAGATAACAGATATTTTGGGACGTTTATCAGCAAGGTTAACTGATACTGGGACTGCTGCAGATGCATTGCTGAATATGCTGTAACCAGTCACTTACAGTATATAAATGTAAAGTGTTTGCCTGTAGTGGCTATCAGACATCATGAAACTTGTGATCTTGGCTTTACTCATTGCTGGAGGTAAGATGATTTGTTTCTAGATGCGAATGGGAAAAAAAAAAAAAATTTGTACTTGAAATGTATTGAATAACCCTTTAATAAATAAATGTTTTTATAATATGCTTTTTAAATTGACATTTAAAATATGTATTTTGTAAAGCCTTTATGCGCAACAATTAACAAATATACAAGTATTTATCCATGCTTATGTTACCTCCTGAAACAGCCTACGGCTGTGGGCAGCCCACCTATGACCCTATCCTCTCAAGGGTCGTGGGCGGAACTGATGCTAGACCACACAGTTGGCCATGGCAGGTACTGTGAATGCAACAGTTTACTAATATCATCTAAAAATGCTCTGTTATCATTTGACAAGTTCCTTAGCATTCATGTAATTAACTGGTATAAATAAATATGTTTTGTTTATACCTTCATCAGGTATCTCTCCAGTACCAGAGTGGCTCTAGCTTCTACCACACCTGTGGTGGTACCCTGATCGCCAAAGATTGGGTCCTGACCGCTGCTCACTGCATTGGGTACGTATTTCGTTCTCTCGCTGTCACAATTAGTGCTTCATTTGTCTTACTGTCGGAACAAAAGTGTGGCCATAATTGTTCACAGGTCATACAAGTTAAAGTGGATTAAACTGATAGACTAAAAACAAGTCCGTTGTGCTTTTTCCGAGCAGAAGCCGTACTTACAGAGTATACCTGGGAAAGCAAAACCTGGCAGCCAGCAACGAGGCTGGCTCCATTGCCATTTCTCCTGCTAAGATTATAGTGCATGAGAACTGGGACTCCTACAATATCCGGTTGGCATTCATCTTATTTTTTCTATAGCCACCCCAAGCGTAATATAGATGAATTTAAGTGTAATCTGAGATTGATGTATTTGTGTGTGCTCCCAGCAATGACATCGCCCTGATCAAGCTGCAGAATCCAGTTCAGTTCTCTAACTCCATTTCACCTGCCTGCCTGCCTGTGTCTGGCGATATCCTGCCCAACAACTTCCCCTGCTATGTCACTGGCTGGGGACGTCTCTGGAGTAAGAGCTTTTGGATTTTCAAAACCTTGAATCCTTACAAACTTTCTGTTTGTGAGCATATTGCTCATAAAGACACTATTGTCTTTCCCTCCAGCCAATGGCCCTATTGCTGATATCCTGCAGCATGCTCCTCTCCCTGTGGTGGACTATGCTACCTGCAGCAGGTCTGACTGGTGGGGCAACCTGGTGACCAACCTCATGGTGTGCGCTGGTGGAGATGGTGTTGTGTCAAGTTGCAATGTGGGTTTAAGACACTTTTGTTATTTTTCATGCCTGTTTTACCTTCTAAATATTTTCCAAATGTGTCTTAATGCAGCACAAATGTATCAGTTATATGCATAGACTGCCAAGTGTTTTCCCTATCATGGTCTTTTAATTATGCCTTTTTATTTTAAAAGTTGTGTTTTGTTATTTTTGTTGCATGTTAAGTAACTGAGTGTGGTATTATTCACTGGTGCAGGGTGATTCTGGTGGCCCTCTGAACTGCCAGAGACGTGATGGTACTTGGGATGTTCAGGGTATTGTAAGCTTTGGCTCCAGCTTAGGCTGCAACTATCCCAAGAAGCCCTCTGTCTTCACCCGTGTTTCTGGCTACATTTCTTGGATCAACAAAGTAAGTGGGAGTGAACTTCACAGCCTATTACTCTAAACCATGTTGTTTTAGATATATAAATTTGATCTGGACATAGAACTCTCTATATCTTTATCTTATGTTTATTGTATTGTATTTCTTAATTTTTTATACCCATAGGCCCTTATTTAAATCATTGTGTACTGTATTCTATTGTGTTATGGTCTCTGTGTACTGTTGTTGCTGTTTCTGTGTTCTGGATGCTCCTGTCACCAAAACAAATTCCTTGTATGTGCAAACATACTTGGCAATAAAGCTCTTTCTGATTCTGATTCTGATTCTGATATGAAGATTTAAATCTTGTCCCTTTTGCAGGTGATGACCACTTACTAAATTGTGGAAAGGCTGGTTACTTCAAAATCATCATCATCATCATGGATAACTGTGTAAATCAACAAATCAACCAATAAAAAAGCATTATTTTCCCATCTTGTTTTGTCTGTTCTAATTATCAGTAGCATAATATACATATTAAGACATTTAATAAATTAAGATTGCAATGGATTGTATTGTAGATTAATGTGCTTCTTTATAGACGTCAAAATAAGGCAATTATAAGATCAATTCATTATTTAAGAATAAGTGTAGTAATATGAAATAAGAAAAAATAAAATGTAGACATAGATTTAAAATTATTATTTAAAATTCCAGAATAAGAAATGTCATGCCAAATTGACTGTCAAGTGGTTTTATGTCATATAATCTCCCACGTCGGTTAACAACCATCCATGTCCTCAATAAAAAATATTTTTGTTCATCCCCTTGCCTTGACAAAAAAGTCAAGTAGACGAATTTTTTTTAAATAAATGTAAAATATATACAGAATAAAACAATTAAAAGAAAATCATTATTTATTTAGATATTTATTTACCTAGTAGTTAACGTTCGCTAATAAAGAAAAATAAAACATTTTCCCTGGCGGAAGATTGACGTCCGCTCACCATGAAAGACAGCTCTGGACGTGGCGTTGAAGGCGGAGCTCCACGTGCATTCCTGTTACCATGACACTCATACACAACCTTGACGGCAAATAACACGAGTCCACTGAGTACACACGGTTTGGACAAATGTAAATGAACATTTATACCGGTGAGTTAGCAGGACGCAGAAATTGATCGTTGAGATCTATAAAAATGAAAGATGAACATTTGCGCGTTCTGTTGTTGATAAAAGGTTTATGTAATAAGCCACCAGCTCTTTTACGACATGTAAATTTATTATTTAACAAGTAGCCTAACCGATGTTCTGTTTCTAATCTATTCAATATATGCGTTTTTTTGTCAGCAGGCTGAAATGAGGGGTTACCTCAAAACTTTAAACTGGGTTTTTAAACTTAAGACTAAGAGAACAACTATAGGAAAACACAAAGACTCTGATCTCTGTCTACAGGTATTAAACCATATTTCTTAACCTGACATGTAATTATTTAGTGAGCATTTACTTTAATTAGTTGCCTTATGTCACTATAGCGATTAAATATATCTAATGTCTTTCTGCATAGAATGGTGGGGTGGATGAGTGTCATGCCACCATTGACTGGTGTGAAGCAGAGAGCTGCTACTACATTAGTGACCTGAACTCTGCCCATGGCACCTATGTCAATGACTGCCGCATACACAATGCCACTGTGCGTCTCTCTCCGGGAGACCAGCTTCACTTTGGCTATGGAGGATCAGCCTATGAGCTCAGCATCGACAGCGAGAAACCGGTAATCTTTATACTTGTCAACAACTCTGTTATTTAAATAAAATTGATTATTTAGACAACTTTAATTAGTTTGCATTTACTTGGAAGAAAAAAACTTGGTCATTAATTGTGTGCTTTTTTACTTCCAGTTTCCTATCCTGGCTGCCCGATCTGTCACTCCCCAAGCCTGGATACAAACTCAGACATCTTCAATTAAACCCCACCCTCCCACCAGAACTCGCCCTATGAGTGCGGGGGCCAAACAGGTTCCAATTACACCTGATCGCAAGACCCATTCTAACAGACCAGGTACACATTTTCTTTTATATTCACCATTTTAAGGTTTTTAAATTACATTAGTGTAAATGTTAAAAATTACGATCACAAAGTGGAACATTTGACTTGAATTTGTAAAATAGTGGTTAAAAAAGGGTTTATTATTAATGTTTTAGTGACTTGTTTTTTATTAGTTCCTAACTCCTTCGTTTAAAAATCATGGAAAATCGGGTGACTTTGAATCGTCAGTTTCACTTAAAAATGGAAACAAACACGTGCAATGCTTTTTGTTGCCTTTTTGTAGGGAGTTGGAGTGGTAACACAGAAAGAAGTTGTTACCTCAGAAACAAGACTCCACCTCACCACACTCCAAACATTTACATCTTGCCAGTGGAGGTGAGTGCAATCTCCTGTTTTAAAATCCCCCTGATGGACTGTCTCCCTCCAAGGCCACAATTTGTCAAGGGCCAACCCTTAAAACTGATTAATCTTCTGATTAATCTGCGGTTAATCTTCCAATCTTTATTCTGTCTCAGGTGGAAAGGTCACACCGTCCGTTAGAGGGATGCGGTGCCGTGTCTGTGTGTCTTGAAGACGAGTCCCCAAAAAAGGATGATGTGATTGCCGGCCTAAAGAAAGAAGTGTCGGCTCTTAAACTCCAGCTATCTCATAAGAAGCAAACTGATCCAGAGGTCACACACCGACTGTGCTGCCTGGAGAGTGACATCAAAGAAAAGAAAGAACAGATACAACAGTTGAAGGAACAGGTGTGAAATTGTTTTTGTATATACACTCAAAAAAATGATTGTTGGAGGTTGTTTGTTTAACGTAATCAATATAGTTGTATCTAACATATTGAAATGTGTAATACTGACATAAATAGTCGACTCTTTGACATAACTTATTCCATTTGTGTTGGGACAAAATGAATCATTTTCATTGACTAACCGAAACTACACAGTGGACTGAGTTCCCAGCATGCATTGCCCTTATGACTGGATTTAGATAGTAAATTTTAAAATGAAATGTTATCGTAGGTGTGTTTTGTGCAGGATGAAAGATAATGAGACTTGTTAGTGTTTACTGTTCTGTAATGTTAAAATTTAGAAGATTTTCTGTTGTCTGTGATTTTTGAGGGGTTACCATAGTGGTGAAGAGTAACGGTTTTACTGAGGTTGGGGACGAGCACATTTATGCCAGTTTTCATGTATGCAGTCTTACTCAGTGAGTAAATACCCTGCAAGTGGTCATGCAGTAAACTATCTGGTGCTTCCTGCTAGCACCTTACATTACATCTTGCTTACGTCACTGAAGCATTCAAATTTAATTGGCTCAACACAAAGGAATTACATTCAGCTGAAATTAAATAAAATATGTTGATGAACTTAAACTGGGTGAATTGTGCAGACAAGTAAATATTAAATTCGAATAAATCAATTCAGTTGTGTGGAAATAGGTGTCACAATAAAATTAAGTTAATCCAACAACACATTTTTTTGAGTGTACGGTATGGCTTGATGTGTGCTTGAATGTCATCAATTGATTTTGAGTGTTATGTTCTGGCCCCGTAACCTATAAAACATCAGCCTCTGGGTTCAAGTCCAACCTGAGGGAGTGAGTTAAAAATGAACAAATGTATTCCATGAGCTAAGGATTTTTTACCTGCTGTGAAAAAATGATCTCGTAACATCTTGTAGATGCTGGAGCTTCAGGCGTGTTCTGGAGAGATGTTGGGACAGGCTGTGACAGAAAGAGACCAGAAGATCAGTAGTCTGTCAGTACAGCTGGATAAACTAAAGAGTGAAAATAAATCCTCTAAAGGTATGACTACGATTTATGTAATACTGTATGTATTATCAATAATATTTGTTATTTACAGAAACCACACTGATAGGGTTAATTAATTAATTAATTATTTATTCATTCTTTTTTTACCAGCAATGGTTAGCAGTTTACAGAAAGATCTGACCGCTCGTGAGAAACAGGCTCTCAATCTAGCAGCTGAGGTGGATAAACTCAGAGAGAATGTAAGACACAAAGATGCCAAGCTCACAAGCACGATGGACAAGGTTTCCATTATCTCTCATCCTTCTTCCACATAGATCAAAGCTTACAGTACATTATATTTATTACTCAGTTCTGTTTTATACTCACAAACAAAAATTTTCCTCTTTTTGGAATTGTTTTAAAGTTGAAAGAAGCTCAGAAGCATCAACATGAACTTCTGTCCAAGCAAAACATCATAGAATCCCTCGAGAAGGTATACTGTAAACAGACCTGCTTACCACTGCGACCCATGGGACTTGACCCCATAATTCCCGAGGCTCATGCATTATCCACTGGGCCACACAACAGCAATCTATAAAATCTGATATCATGTCTGTTTTTCGTGTGTCATGTGTCTCTGTAGGAACAAGCTTCTCTGCTGAAGGAGATGGACAGACTGAAGCACCTTCATCAGCAAACACAGCAGAGAGAACTGAGAATCCAAGCAGAGCTCAAACATACACAGTCAAGGGTGAGAGAGCACAAAACAGAATCAACTGAAAGAGTTACTGCTGTAGTATCTATTACTCTGACGATTCCGAATCTCTTTAAAGCTTGACAGTTTTCACAAGCAGATTGTCAAGGCTGCGCACTTCAACTCTGAGAAGGAATCAGACCAAGAGGTAAAAAATCATTCAAGCTAAACCTTTGGTTAATTTGGTGTTGTTTAAAGCAACATTCTTGATTATATTATTCTGCTTTTTTTGTTTTGGAGGTGTTGGGCTGTTTTTCAAAATTAATGGAACAGATGGAAACGTACAAATCCAAGCTGCACGACTGTGATACGAAACTCGAAGAGGAAACTCGTGCACAGCGAAAAATGTTGGATGAGACCCAGATGTTTAGAGCAAAACTGGAGGAATGTCAGGTATTAATACTGCTACGATGAAACATTTGAACATTGAACAGATAATGGAAAACAAATTTGTTATCTGTTATGCGTTATGTTTGGGTTACAACAATAGATAACATGTTGTCCGTGTTTTCTCCTGCTAGATCATTTCTTTTTGCATTTGCATATTTCTTTGATGTAGAATCATGTACAAGACACATGCATGGCAGATACGGTGCATATGGAAATATCTGCCCTGCAGGGCATGAATCTGAGTCCTGCACTCAGCTGGGTTCAGGCGCATTCGCTCTCTGTACTTAACCTCCTGCATGCACTGCTGCATAAAGCCGCTCAGAGGCTACAGACAACAGGGATAGATGTGTCAGTGAAGACTGGAGGTAAGACACAGAGAGGAAGTCCAGGGGGGTTCAGCACGACTGAAATGGTAGTGGTTATGTAGAGTTCACTGTCATTTTAAAAAGGCAAAGATTTTGAATTTCAGTGCATTCATGGAATCTAAAACAGGAATATTAATACATGTTTTATTTTTATAATAAACATATTTTTATTTTATTTTATGCACTAAAGTATTTTAATTTTAGTTTTAGTAATATTTTAAATTAGCTTTTATTTAAAGATTTTTTGTTTTAATAATGCAGGGAGTGCTTAAAGACACGTGAAGTAGAAATGTACTTTGTAATATTCTTTTATTTAGGAGTTTTAGGTGCCTTACAGATTTTGTCCCAGGAGCACAAAGACAACCAGTCTGAACTCAGGAATCTAAAGGTATAGCAACAAAGTATTTCACAAATGTCACAAATCAAATAAAAAATCCATCATATGCACAAAAATGAATCAAGAAACATAACTGCATGTGTTGTCTTGTACATGTAAATCTACATGAGAAACGTTATGTGTGTGTTTTCACTCTATTTCCGTTTTAAAGGCAGAGATACAAAAGCTTCAGGACAGAGATATGCAAAACAGAGATCTTCAGAACAAACTGGACTTCATGCAGAAGCAGTCTGAGACGGACAAACTACAGGTCCTTTTTTATAGAAACACTACAGAGTCAATTTACACACTGTTAAAATGATATTTGACATTCATCCCAGCACCAATAGAAATTCATCTGTATACTGTATGCATGTATATAAAGCCCTATACTGTATATACTGCATAGTAGAACTAAATTGATGAAATTGCTGAATTTAGAAAAATATTCTCTTTACCTTTCACCTGTCTATGCTACAGGCAGCCGAGAGAGAGAATGAAATTAAAAACACAATGACACAGCATCTGGAAGAGGTGAAAGATGATCTCATGTCAGTCAGAAAAACCGAAGTGAGTTCAGTCCAATCATTAAATAAAATCATTCTTTTAAAAGACTAACATGATTCTGTTGAATTCCCAGGATGCCTTGCGCTTGGAGATTGAGACATGCAAGGCCGAGTGGCAATCCAAGATGGAAGAAGCCAAGGTACGAGAGACGGAGCTGAAAGAAAAGATTAGTGAATTACAGCTCAGAGAGGAGGAGAAGAACGAGAGAATGAGACAGTGTGAGGAGAGAGAGATGAGAGCACTTCAGAGAGGAGCTGAAGAGGAGAGAGAGATACACAGGGTTGAGGTGGAGGAGTACAGAGAACAGGTGCGACAGCATGCATACACCATTATTGCCATGGAGAAACAAATAAACAAAGCCCAGCAGAGTGAGGATAGATGGAGAGAAATGGAGAAGGAAAGAGACTCACTTGAGGAGCAGCTTAAAGGTGAGAACTTTTACTGCACGTACAGATACAATATATTCATTGTTGTATTTTTATGTGGATTAAGTTTTGAAACGATTAATCACTAGCATAAATCTTTAATCGGATCTAATATTAATATAATTTCAACATTGAAATAAATAAAAGTTTAGACTTTTAAGCACCCCAGTTTTTTTAAGGCAGTTTAATGCCTTACCCAGGCAGCCTCTCAACAAACTACAGCAGCTTGTGTTAAAGGGATAGTTCACACAAAAATTAAGATTCTGTCATCGTTTAGTCACCCTCATGTCATTTCGAACGTGTATGACTTTCTTTCTTCTGCAGAAAACAAAAGAAGATATTTTGTAGAATGTTGGTAATCGAACAATGGCGGTACCCATTCACTTCTATTGTATGGACTTAAAACCAATGCAAGTGAATGGTACCGCAGTAGTTCAGTTACCAACATTCTTCTTCAATTTTGTTTCCTGCAGAAAAAAAATAAAGTCATGCAGGTTTGAAATGACAAGCGAGTGAGGAAATGATGACAGAATTTTTATTTTTGGTTGAACTATCCCTTTGTTTTCTGTATTTTTAATAAAGGTTCCACTTGCTTCACAGAGACACTTAAAAAACTTGAGGACTTTGAAAGCAACAACACATCATACATAACGGAGAAAGAACAGAAATTAGAACGGACCATAACATCCCTTAGGTACAATTTAGCTAGCATGAATATCACTGCATTACTCACAATCCATCACAATCCATCACTTTCTTTCACTTTATTAAATAATACTGTTGATTTAGGGTCACTGATCTTTTATTTCAGCAGTTATTATGTGTCAAATGAGTTCCTTATGGTCCTGTCAACTCACAGAAGAATGTGCTCCTTTTATGCATAATGCATGATGTTCATCGTGTATTTATTATTTATAAAATTCTAGCTTAATAACCAATTACACAGTTCATGTGTTTTTCTTACAATCTTCTCATAGAAGAGGCATTGTTACATTATAGTAGTACATATTTTAAATATCACTTAAATGACATTTCATGCAATGACAGTGACAACTGTGGTTTCTTAAAAATATGAGTATTTTTTTTCAAGTCACAAACATTTACAAGACCATTGATTTCACCCTACATTTTGTTGTATTAAATAAATGGGCTGCAATTCACATTGAATTCACTTTGTTACTCAGACGGTTTCTAAATGCACGTTTCTGTACTTCCTGCAGGGCATCTTTGGTTGCATCCCAACAGGAAGTGGCCGGTCAGAGTGAGATCATTAATGCTTTAAGTCGTGATCTGGCCCAGGCCAATGCTCGCCTCTCTGACATGTCAGGTGACCCACAATAAACACACTGCAAGATCACTGCTGGATGCTGTGTGTGCCAGGTTGTCTTTATTTTTCGGAGTGTGTATCTCTCTACGCAGGCGAGCTGAGTGAACAACAGAAGATAGAGTTGGAGACTCACAGAGCTTTAGTGTTGGACCAGAGGATTCAGCTGAGCACACTCACACAGAAGCTCACCGCAATGTCACAGCTGGTGGAACAGAAAGATGAAGAGATAAAAAAGCTGGCAGAAAAACTGAAGTAAGACAGTTATGCACAATGAACCTCACTGACATTTCTGACGCACTAAATCCATGACTGAACTTTGTGCCACAAGTTAACTCTGCTGAATGAATAACAAATATGGGAATCTGTTTCTGAGAAATTATTTTCCTTTTTTGCTTTGCTAGACAAACAGAGGAGGATCTGAGAAGAACAGCAGCAAACACAGAGCTCGAGAACTCGAGCCTTCAGACAACAAGGACCACTAGAGTAAGCAAGAAACTGTACAAACAAAACTAAGATTTGTCATGTTTTAGAGTAAAAACAAGACAACTGTTAGGTGTTGAATGCCTAAAGAAAATGAATTGAGTTCTTTAAACAAAATAAATGATGGCTAAATCTCACTTCTACCACTATGCACTCTGGAAGCTGAAAGTCTTTATCTTCACGTGTCAACTGATATGTGATCGGACAAATGGGCAACAACACAATACACTTTCATAGATCACACATGGACACCATGCTGACTGTTATATGCTGTTTTCTCAGGATGTGGCACTCATGACAGCTCCTAATGATGTCATCAATCAGGGTTCAAAACACAAAGGTCTTCGCCGTGAGGAAATGATCCTTCAGCAGCAGGAAGGTTTGCGTGATGTGAAGGAACGAATAAGCGCTCTACAAAAGAAGTGGCCCAGCAGTGAGTCTTATGAGCCCTATTTTAAAACTAATAGTTCTGGCCCAGCTAACAAAAATATGTTTTAGTAACGTTTTGCTAACACTCACATTGAGTTACAGATAAAATGTTACATCTGAAATTTTTGAAAGTTCCACATTTTCATACCATCATTTTAACATTTTAGTTATGACACAGTATTGAAAAAATGCTCTTTTAACATTACTGTGTTACTACATTTTTTTGCTAAATTTGAGAGAACTTTTACAGGATGTTAGTTAAAGTTCTGGGATCGTTTGTGTTTGGGATGCCGATTGGTTGTGATTGAATTCACAGTGTAGCACAGCTAGTAATATATGGCAAGCAATTTTAACATTTAATCCTAAATATTTAAACATCAGGATATGCTGAAGTCCTTAACTGATCTTACATTATGCCTGTGTTGTAATACAGTATGTTTGTTTTCTTCTGTGTGGTGTACAGCACGTCAGCAGGGGGTGCCAGAGAGGCGGGGTCAGATGAAGACTCAGAAGCTTCAAAGATCTGCAACCCGAAAAGGATCCAACAGTTCTGTGGTATTAGCATCACCAGACAGTATCTTTGTATCGAGTACAAATATCACTCTCACATACGGTACCATATCTTGGTACCTCAGCAACACCAATTTACAACAGATAAAAGTTGATCTAAATCCAAAACTGTATGCTGTGTTTTATACTAATTCATATAATTTGTTATGTTTTTTTTATTAAATTAAAGAAATAGTGAACCCAAAAAATGGTCTCCATTGGCTTTCCATAGTAGGAATAAAAATGACTCTACTCAAGTCAATGGGGACCATTTTTGTGCGAATTATTCCTTTAAGAAAAAGAAAACTAAAATCTCACAAAGAGACTGTCACACCTGAACATTATTGTGGTATTGTGCTCATTTTGATTCATGTAGAGCGGTTTTGCGTTCCCTGAAGCTCTGACCGAAGCAGCACGAGAACGTACAGCCAGACTAGACATGTCTGATGCTCTGGAGCTGAGTGAAAAGACAGTGAGTGAAGGGCACGTGTGTGTACATGCACAATCATAAAACATTTGTGACCCTGTGATTGTGGCCCACTTTTGGTTAAAAGTGTGTGGATTTCATGTAAAAATGCATTTGTCATCTTTGGTTTAGTACTTGGAGCTAGCACGGGTGCTGCGTGAGGCTCTGGAGCTAAGCGAGGGTGAGCTGTCAGGCTCTGCTAGTTTAAAGCACCTGCCCCCTGATGAGAGACTGCACATATTCTCTCAGAGACAAACAGACCTGGAGTTTCTAAGAAGCCGCCTTGATCTACAGAACACCCACAGCCAACAGCAAGACCTTCTGCTGGAAGAGAACCAGAGAGAGATAAACACACTCAGGTACACATACCGAAGACAAATGATTATCACTCTCTTTCTATATGTGTTACTGTGTATAAATGTAGTTTTGCTGGTTAAGGGCCGGGATTTGAATTCTCATGCAAAACAAGAACTGATAATGAAATGTATAGTATAAATGCATTATAAATGTGCCATTGCTTTGGAAAAATATGAGAGTGAAAATGCAATGCAAGCCAAATTCAAATCTTTATCTCTCTCATTAGTGTCTACTTCTAGTATAAAAGTTTTATTCACTAAGTCTGTATCATCTCAGAGAGAGCCTGATGTTGGGACATCAGATGCAAGCTGAGCTTGCGAGTATGAAGGCAGAGCTGGAAACCCAGAGACAAGAGTCTGAGCGGCTTCGACAGACTCTCCAGGACCATATCGACCAGCTGCAGAGAAACCAGCAGCAACACAGTGTTGCCATCAGAAATAACCAGGTATCACTTACACACAGGCGAACACAGATACAGTGCACATCTGATTCTGAGAAATATATTTATGCTGTCTCTAATACAGGTAATATCTTTACAGGGTTTGAACTTGGAGAGAACAAACAGAAAGACTGTTAGAGTGGGCCATCTCAATTGTATACCGAATGAAAGCTATAAAAAGGTGATTTAAATCAGTGCGTACTGTATGTGCGTGTGTGTTTGATCTTCAGAACATATGTGCAGTCTGAACCCATGCTGACTGCCATAGGCTACACGGCCTAGAGTTTTACTGTGATGCAACACACTGTGAATTTAATAGATTTTTTTGGCTGCACCAACAAAATGAGCATTGATGACCATTCGATAGTTTATATATTGCTGAAGTGATCCATAAAGCACTAATACTGTATATGCAAATGTATGTGAAACCCCAGCTGTGTTTACAGTTTTCTACATAAAATCATCCGACATAATGTAAAGAACATTCTGTGAAAATATAATGTTTATATCTTTAAAGGGATACTCCACCCAAAAGGGAAACATCACCATTTACTCACCCTCAAGTTGTTCCAAACCTGTGTAAATTTCTTTGTTCTGTTGAACACAAAGAAAAATATTTGGAAAAATGGGACATCATTGACTACCATTTTAATTTTTCCTACTATGGTAGTCAATGATGTCCCAGAAATGTCAGTTGCCAACAATTTCCCAAATATCATTCTTTGTGTTCAACAGAACAAAGAAATGTATACAGGCTTGGAACAACTTGTGGGGAGGGGGGTGGGAGTATGGGTTGGGTAGAGTAATTCATGACAGAATTTTCATTTTTGTGTGAATGTATCCCTTTAATATTGACTGCGCAAGGCCATGTCAAAGATTGAAAGCATAGTGAAGTTAATGACTAAAATCAAACTTTGGTGCTCATTATCTCATTATTAGATTATGAGACTTTGCCCTGTTTTTTTACAGACAGGGTCACATATGTTATTTTAGCATAATAGATGTTTGACTAGTTCTAAAATTACAGACACTTTACCCATTCTGCTGAATATGACATCATGGCTCAGGAAAGGCTTCCAGCCAATTAGCAATGTCATGACATCACTTACCTGCTAATCGAGAGTAATCACACACATGCATTTCCAGGGCAGATTAATGTTAACTGATCATTTTCTCCAAATTTTAATCGACTCGCTTGACCTTTGCATGTGCACACAGACCCCAGCGTTAAAGAAACAGTCCTCAAAGGGGCGGATGGAAAATAGAGGAAGTGCGGTAGAGACCCCGAAGCAAGAACTGTTGAAAGAGCATCAGATCTGTTTGATGGTCTCTGATTTAGCCAGTCCTCTACAGGTCCCAGAGGGTTCCCGACTACCCCTGCTCACCGAGGCCCACTGACATGGACACCTATTGTATGATCAAACAACCACAAATTTAATTACACTTGAGAGAACAGGTGTGGGTTATTAAGGAAAATGCTTTTTTTGCCAAAGAGATATCCTATTATACACAACATTGATAAGACATACTGTTATAGTATTTCGCAATTATACACATTTGATCTGATTTGATCTGTATTAGCACTTATTGCACTGCATATAATGATTTATCACAACATAGTTCCAAGTTTAAATAGACAGCTGAACATATACACATTAAGGTTAAAAATGTCATAAGTGACAATTTAGTATTATTTTTTTGTGGTTTATTAATGTGTTATGTTTATATAGCCTATAAAAATGAGTGCACTTGAAAGTGTGAAATTGGCCATCAGCCAATCAATGACTGGCTGTTATTTTTCTGTGGCTCCAAAGCATTCTCCAGGAATTATAGACACCTTGGTTGAGTGTTGCAATATCTCTCACTTTTGAGTGGTCCGATGTTACCACAACAGTACATGATGGTATACTATCTCTTTCATTGTATATGTCTGACATTGTATCAATGACGTCAATTAACAAATCTTTGCATGTGTCATTTAAAAGACCCCAGTCATCAAAACTGACTACAAAAATCAGGTGTTTAATAACAGAGCCGTAGATTAAACTCATCCATACTTGAAATCTTTTCCAAGTTGTTCTCTTCATATAGTTCCTTCTGAGCGTGGATTGTCTTTTTGTTCCTCACATCTGCTCCTAATTTACAGAGCCATCTGACATCAGGATAGAGATGCTGAGTAAAGTGTGATATATTACGTTAATTAAATTCACTGAGTGTTGTGGAGACGGCCATCGGGAGCGGGTTTATCCGTTTGTCTGAGTTACTGTCACACAATTGTGTTTGCTTGTTGGGGATACAGAAGAATAGCAGATGAGGGACAACATAACAAACAGTTTTCAATAAAAGAATGCTCATGAAAATGATCGTTAAATAATCATTACACACGCAGATAAGACCGTGTTACACATTTTGAAGTGCCCAATTTGCATTATCTATATTTGTTGTCTTTTTCTCTGACCGTACAATCAGATTACGAGCAAAATTCCAGTGAGCTTTGTAATATTTGAAACAATCCTCCTCTTCCTCATTACCGTGGATCATTATATGCAGTGGGTGGATGTGTTCCAGCTGGCGTATGTTTTATTCACGCGACTGGCATCAGTCCAGCCCATTACAGGATCAAGAGAGGGAAATCAGTTCAATTATTGGAAGAGATTTCAATCTTTTGTTCATGGTACATTAAACAGTACATGCAATGCTGATCTTCATAAACTGTCTCCTTTAATTCGGACTGCTTCCCTGTGGACAAATGTTGGTATTACAATATCAGTTTGGATTTCATTTGAAGGTTCATACCGCCTCAGTTCAACCCTGGAATACAGCCTATTCGGCCACATGTATATTGCGTTAAGTAGCCTATATCATAAGTGGCATTTATTTTTTGCCATAAATACAATCGAAATAAATACAAAACATTTAAGCTTAGTGTAACCTTAATATGGTGGATTATGTAGTAATTATGCATATTCATTGAATTGCATTAGAAACAAAACATTCAGAAAACAAATAACCATAGACCTTTACAGCACAAAGTATGGCTATCCAAATATACTCCTCGACCACTTTATCCATACATTCTGTATACAGTATAATAATGTATATCAATGCATATATTATGCATGTACATTCAAACTGACAGCTTCTTACATAACATACAGCTGTCGCTGAGGACACCATGTAGGCCAGAATGATGGACAGTTTTATCAAAAGCTATTCTATCATTCACAGATATTGTCGCTCCCATGAGAAAGCCCTGAGAGTGTAGCCATTTTCCCATCTTGTACTCTCATGAAAATGCTGATGATTTTGTGAAGGAGAATGACAGAGGTACTCTTGAACGGGTCCGTAGATAGAAGTGGATAGTGAGGTTGATGGACCTGGCATGGAGTAGGGATGCGTCCTAAATGACAAAAAAAAAGGCCACTCAATCCATCCACAAACACAGTTCGTCTTCACCTGAATTTTTCACTGACAACCCGTCCCCCCGGAACAAATGTTCAGCTCTGATGTAGTGTGCTGTGATGTATTATGTGGTGATGTGAAGGTGTCTGTGCTGTCATAGACTATTCTTACGTGTAGGGAGAACCACAAAACACACAGACGGGCACTAATGTGAAAAGCTTACTATACGGAAAATATTTACAGTATATAAAATAAATATATTTGGGCGGTCTTAGTCAAATCACACCACGAACTGATGTAGATTTGTGGGGGTGTGGTTACACGAGGCGTTTCAGGCAGGTCTGGGTGAGCATTCGCTTAGATAGAATGCATGTTTTGTTCCGACACTTTAATTTTTGCAATTTTACATTTCTAATACATACATTGGCAACTTATAACACACCAACGACACAGAAAAACACGTGATCGCGCCATATGACCCCTTTAAGTAAAAGTGTGTAATATGCAAAGGTAAAGGTTTTCAACAGTAGAATGCAACATTGTTGTCACATGACCTTGTGGGTTTCAGTGAGTGGCATCTACAGCCATAGAAAAGATTAAGAGACCATTGCATTTCTAGATGTATTGTGGCCATTCCAGTCCAGTGTCTGTTGAATTGAAAGAATCAAACCTCTGGGGCCGGTTGCATAAACTGCTTAGACTAGTCTTACAAGTTAGTCACCTAATTTTTTCTTTAAGAATATGGTCATACCTTCTTCAAGTCAATTACATAAAAAGGCAGATTGGTCTAATTGAAATCTGAAAAGTAAGATTGATTAGTCCTAACTAATTGATAGTCTGTGAGAATAGTTGTAGAGTCTTAACTTAGCGGCTATGTTTATGCAACTGGTGGCAGGAGTGACATAAAGTCATCCAACAGCAATGTGAATAACATGACAAAACGCATGAAATCTGTGATCAAAATCCAGATGATCACATAAAAATCATTTTTTTACTTTTCCAAAATGCTTTAAAGTGAATATGAATATGTTATTTTGACCTGTTTCTCCATTTGCTGCATATAAATGCATATAAATAGAAACAATATTTTTATTTAAAATTTTAGAGAAATATTGTTAGTAGTTCACAGAATGAAACAAAAACGATCATTTTACCTAAACACTTACCTATAGAAAATTCAGAAAAACTGGAAAACTTTCCACGGCTGTACAGTATTTTATGATTCAAAGTAAAATGCCTTCTGTTCTGTGTGCAAGTAAATGAAGTATAAAGAACCATGAGTCTCCAAACATCCAATCCTAAAAATTGTAAAGGTGGTAAAGCTTGTGTTTTCTAGGTTCCTGTGGGGGTGTCTTATCACTGGCCATGGTTCTGTTCTGGGTGGGACTGTTTCCAGGGTGTGTATGTGTGTATGGCTCCTCGTTGGAGATAACTTTATTGTTGGGGCACTTAAACATGACATCATAATAGATGATCACAAAGCAGCAGGAAATGTTATCTGTCACAAGTTCAATCCCAAAAACACACTTTTAGGTGCACATTCACAGTGCTACTCCTTCCTAAAAACTGCTTTTATCAGCTGTTGTGGATAGACACAAGTTAGACACATGCACACACAGGATACCCAGAAGCGTCGGGGGGTATAAGTTGTGTATGTCATTTAAAAGGGCTGTCTTAAACTCATGGGTAGACGGAGGATGGTTTGAGGGTCTGTTTTGACTGTGGATATGTTGGAAGCTTTTGGTTTGGTGATCTGTGGAAGATATTTTGTGAAGATTGTTGCAGGATTTGGAATCGAGATCCTTGACACTTAAGGCAAGTTTAATTGTATACAGCTGCATTGTCACAATAATATTCTTGGTATTGAAGTATAACTTATGACATGAATTTGTGTGAATATTGTCTTCCACTAATTTTGTTTTGTCTGTTTTGATAAAGCCAGGGTTCACTTTTTATTTTTGATGTATTATCGGAATGTTTAAGTGGGATTTGATAAAGTATTGCTTAAACTTAAACTTGTTATGTTGTATGTGGCATTTAAACACAAATGTATGTACAAGTATAGTATCTTGTCTGCCCTTCAGTTTCTTCTGCTTGGACTGGACTGCATTGATTGGACAATGTGCCGGGTTCTGAACATTTTACTGGCTCTTCTGAGTCGTTTCCTGTTTGCTGTGCATGGTGTGCTGACGGTGTGGCGAGTGGTAGAGGTGACACGGGACCCCTCATATTGGCTGCTGTTGATGGGCGTGGCACTCCTGGGAGTCGAGATGACAATCACAATAAAATACACGCACAACGCAGAATGGAAATGGTGATTATGACTTCAGTCATACTATCATAGTGCAGCGACGTGAGCATGTTCTTCTATTTTTTTCTTTTTTTCTATGAAAAATGACATTGAAACAGTTGCCTTGTTTTACAATCTTTCAGGGTATAGAAATAAGTGAATGAATTTGGTTGCAACATTCCTTTGCTGTTTTAAAAATAACTCATCATGCTCACTTTTGAACAGAGCTTGTAGTCTCCCCCTCAGGGTGGGTCTTTGATAGTACCCTGCAGCAGAAATATTGCTTTTTGGATTAAAAGGGATAGTGCACAAAAAAAGATAATCATTTTTTATCATTTTGTGTGTTTCCCGGGAATTAAACCAGCACATGCAACATCATAGAGGCAGAAGGAAGAAAAGAAACTGAGTCTCACATGAATTTGTATGATTTTTGAAAGCTATAGCAAAGGCAAGATTTTGAATGAATAAAGATTTACATGAAATTGCATCATATGGACTACTGTTACATTTACAGTTCTTTATTGAAGCACGATAACACCAGTCTCCATTCATTTTCATTACATGTAAAAAAAAGCATATTTTTCATAATATTTTTTGAGCTGCACAAAAGAATGATAAGCATACAAGGTTTGACCAACATAAACGTGAGGTGAACCAATTTTTGGGTGAATTATCCCTTCAAGTTCTGTTTTCACTGAATGTGTGGCACATCATGTTGTGTTGACAAAAATAACCTTGCCGATTGTCTCTCTGAAAGAAATCTAATTTAATTTTACTCTTTTTTAAACAACTTAACACAATTACTCCAGATGTGCAGGTATAAAAGCTCTATTCAGCTCAGACGCAGCATGCCACGACAATGATTTACATGGAAATCACACCTGCCTTTTACAAGTTCAGCTCGTTTGTCTTTCATGCAGGGACGACTGATAAAAATAACCCCTTCACAACGATGCAAAATAACCTTTACCTTTATGCAGAACAGCACACGTTCACATTTAGCCTAAAAAGCTGCCAGGTGAGAGAACCTCCCCTCATGCTGATATGGATAAAGAACTTTCTCCTCTATTCATCATTGCCTTCACTCTTCCACAATCTACTTTTCTATCTCTTGTTTTCTTCCGCTCTCTCCCACTGCCGTGACACTTTTCAATGCATAATACGTCTCTCTCCCACACGTCTCTGTGCTCTTCAGAGAGGCTCGCCTGTGTCTGTGGGGATTTGCATAGCTAATAGGAGTAATTTGCAATCTGCATTGGGCTGCCTGTAGCGCTGGACTCTGTGGTGTGTGGACCCAGCATTACCATCCTGTCAGAAGCATCTGACACACATAACTATTCTGTGACTTTACTATGTAGACAGTAAATGAAATGAATAAATGAACGAACTCCATCCATCAATTAAAGGAATGTTTTTCTTCTATCCTGCAGGTTCTCTCCTATGGTCTTTCTTTATCTGAGCAGTGTGATTCCTTCTATCTGGTTCCTGGAGCTGAACCTCCTACAGTCCAACCTGCCTATCAATACAAGCAACTCGGACCCACAACTGTTCTCCCAGATCCCTTTGACAATGGTGGGTGGAAAAAATCGTAAACAATAAAACTCAGATATTCACAGATGACCAGTAAAAATAAGTTTAGCTTTGAGCAAAACCACTCACAAGCTTTATATCTCTCTCTTGTTCTATGTTGTGTAAAATCATTTACTGTCAAGCTTGTACTGTATTTTTGGGAAAGATAAACAAACGAAAGTTGATGGATGCATGTAAAAGCAAACTTTTTTCTGCATCACAAAGATCATTCAGCCACATGTTTAATTGTGTAAATGTCTAGTTTAGTTCTGGGGAAAATCTCATGCAGAAGAGGCATAGATTAAGACTGTGAGAGAACTCCGTTTTACTTTTGACCTCTGTGCCCTCTACAAAAAGCCAAAATCCAGACATTATGCACACTGCACAGCACCAAGGATCTAAGCACAGTGATTCCTTTTAACACTGACTCGTGTCGACAGGCTCTGAGTGATCAGGGCCCAGGGGAAAAGATTTATAGACAGATTTGCCGAAGCTTTTCATATCAAAATATTACTCTTAAAATATTACGGACACAGGCATCGACTGGAGCATGTCCAAAACCTCCTATTGGTTTCTTTGCTCTTGGACAAAGTTTTATGTGTCCTACATTTTTAAAGGGACAGTTCACCCAAAAATACAAATATAGTAGGAGAATTTACAATGGTAATCAGAAGTGCCCCAGAACTGTTTGCTGTCCTACATTCTTCAAAATATCTTCTTTTGTGTTCAACAGAAAGAAATTTATAAAGCAGAGATGTTTGAGGTATTTTAAAGCTTAGACTGAATTGCCTTCAAACATGACAGACGTGTATTTAATTACTTTGGAAATTCTTTAATATTTCAGACTTTGATCATTTTTGTTGTGACCACTCTGGATGAAAAACTCACAGGATGTTTTGCAAGAATACGCTCCAAACGCTAATCAGCGACTTTACTGAAAAGCTTTATGAAGAACCATATCATCTCGGTTGTCCACTTTCATTAATTTAATCCTCCCATGGATCTTTTGTTCAGACACTCCAATGAGTCAAATACATCATTTTTTTTAATAAACCGTTTGAAGAAACCTTTTTAATCTGGTATTACAATAACACCTAACAACATTTTTTATTCATCCATTCAAATTATCACTCCTGCTGTGTGCTCACTGTCTGGTCTGTTACCATGGTGATTAGCCTGTCTGTCTGTGTGTGTGCGTGTGTGAGACAGGGGTTGGCGAAACTTGATCCTGAGAACTGGGTGGAGGCTTTGGAGCAGACCATGCTGATTGTTTTGGTTCTGGGCCGCTGGCTGATGCCAAAGGGCGACATGTCACGAGACCAACTATCTCAACTCCTCATGGTGTACGTGGGGCTGGGAGCTGATATCCTGGACATCTTTGACACTTTTAAGGAGCCGCAAGTGAAGACCAAGCAGGCAGTGATCCTTGTGGGGTTAAGTTTGTTTTCTTGGGCTTTGATGCAGTTTCCACTCGTTCTAACCCAAACCAGCCGGCCCACTCTCCAGGATGGATCCCAGTCAGAGTCCCCCCAGGCTGGGTTAGCTGGTTGGAATATATCCTGTTGCTCCAGTGAAGTTTGGAGCCTCTTGCTAACGGTCGGTCTGCAGGATGGACCCTTCCTTATTTACCGCCTGTACCTCATGATACGTGAGAATGTTCTGAACCAGCTGATGATCTTTTTCACTTGCAAGAATATACTTATTGTACTTTTAGAGGTCTACAGGATTTGTGTTGTGCACTTTGAGAACAGACCTGAGGGTGGAAACCAGTCATGTGACCCATCTCACAGCCAGTCAGAATGGATTGATGGACAGGACGTAGAAGCCAGCTGTCAGGAATAGACTATAATAGATAAAAAAAATCAATAGGGGTTGTAGTAGCTATAGTGACCAGCAGATGGCAGTGAAGACAAACTCATTGTGAGAACCAAGTCTGTCAAGAAATTAAGACATTCATGTTAGTTAACACGAAGCCTCAACTTTACATTGACATGCTATCTCTACACAGTATTTACTTGTAACATCTTCAATAGAAAACAAATGAATTCATTCCATCTTTCCCTCGCGCTCTCTGGTATCCTCGTGCTCAGAGCTCTTTTTTCTTTTTGACTGTGACATGTTTGGTTGAAGTACTTTCATGAAAGCCAAAATAACATGCTGACAAATTTAGCGCGATCTGAATACCCAGTCCCTGTCAATTATATGTTCAAACGCAGGAAGCGTGACCCGCGTTTACGTTTGTCATCTATTGTAAAACAGCAATTAGGATATCACTGAGAATAAAACACATATCATGCTGTCTCAGTTGTTGTTTGTTTTGACACTCTATGAGATAACAGGACGAACTAAAAGAAGAAAGAAAAAAAATGCTTGACAGACACAAAGAAAGAAAGAGAGAAAGGGACACATTTCAAAGTGAGCTCTGTCATCAGGGCTGTTCTGTCACAAAATCTTTCATTCCTGTGATGGCTGACAGTGGCTTTGACAAAAGAATCAGAGGATACAGATAGGAGTCCGTCTCTCACTCTCTCTCTCTCTCTCTCTCTCTCTCTCTCTCTACTCTCAGCTCTCCATTAAAATAAAGCAGAAACAATTAAAGTCCCCTGAGAGCAACATAACATAATGAAACTGTCCTGCATGTTTTTTTCCTCCTGGCCTTTAACACATCTGGACTCCCCAGAGGGCACATTCTCATCTTCAAAGTCCTCTGCCCAAAATCGAGTGCTCTCTGAATAATGTGGTGGATGCAGCGAGGGTGGAGAAAGAGTGAAAGAGAGAGAATGAGTGAGCGGGAGAAAGAAAAGATAAAAAAGGAGAGTGGAAAAGCAGATTATTGGAGGAGAGAGAGATGAAGTACACGCTTTAATGAGATTTGAACTCGTGGGAGGAGACACCCAGTCAGCTGATCAACCGGTTAAACAACGACCTGCCCTAGATAGACAGCAAGAAGAACGGAAGAAAACCTTTTTATTTTCAAATTAGCATCATTTAGTATGTTTGTTAATCAATTTTCTAATTTATATTCATTTTCTTAGTTTCTTGCAATGGGTTGAATGTCATTTACGTCAGGGTTTGCCAAGCTCATACAATGCTTTTCCGTCTGTCTAAGTTTGTAAGCATTTTTGAAGTGTCAGATCCTCTCTTTAACTGCAAGTGCGCTGTGAAGTACTGTAGTGTATGCCCATAGGGTTTTCTATTCATTGAAACCTTCATTGGCATTCATCAGCCTAGATTTAAAATGCACAGACCACTATGAGAGATTTGATCATGTCTTGTTACTGTCAGCCATAAGATATTAAATAACAGCATTTAACTTGAACGGTTTATGGCACATGTATAAAAGCAACATGCATTGAAGCAACATGCTAGTGACTGAAAGCACAAAGCGACAGCTATACATTTAAATTTGAAAGTCATCCGACAGTAAAAACACATTTGTGGAACTTTTATAAAATGCATTTGTGTCTCTTGTAAAAGAATAACGTTAAACTTTCTGTCAATTTTCTCCCAGAACTTGATCTGAAACGTCACACAAGTATTTTGCATAATTTTGGTCTTGTACATCACGAGCTGTCCATCACTTTCCCTCGGGCTTTATATCAGATGATTCACATATGATGGCATTAACTCTCCGTGTCCGCCCCCTCTGCTGCTCACCCACCCCACCGCACTGCGCTCACCCGCTCCCACTGTGATGAAAAAAAAAGATAAAATATTTTGAATGTTTTAAAAAGGCATTCAAATCTGGGATTTTATAGACAGCAAGACTCACTCAGAAAAAGCCAGGGAGTAATTGTGGAACAGGAAATCCAAAGCATCCGGGTGCAGAAATTAGTACGACAGAGCATCTCAGTCTTTGATCTCTATAATTTTTCTAAATAAGTGTTTCTCCTAGACAGCAATGAAATTAAATGGACTTTTAAATGATGATTGCTTAACTTTTGACACACCCACATCACATTTCTAGGGCTCACCGCCGTGATGTCACCGTAAATCAATAACACTCATTAAAAAGTAAATGACCTCCAGTCGCTTTGTCTCTGCAAATAGATGTCAGTGTGAAGATATTATTCAAGCGTGGCATGCAGAACATTAATACTAAATACACCTACACTTCAGAACAAAGCATTTCCCCCAACTCCCACCATCTTTGCACACATTTCCACAGCTCAAGCCAGTGTCTGAGGTCTATAATTTTGGAGCAGAGGGCAGGCTCGTGGGTGGACAGCTTCATGAATCTTTTCACATGAATTACTCAAGAAACATACAGTAAGCATACTGAAGCCATTTCATAAGGCCATAGAATATACATCACTGTCATACAAGGCATGGATCACATATAAATCTAGCGCTGCTCAATAAACAACAACATAAACAGCCTGAAACTGCTCATGCTGAGAGACTAGTTGTTCAAATAGACAAACCAACTGAACCATTGGTAGACCAGACTGAGGACCAGCTGAACACCTAAGGCTGGTTTAATCTGTTCTGTTCAGCAGGGTGAGTCTGGAAAATAAGCTTGACACATTTACTTGTTGGCTGCACTACGCTTGGCTTATTTACATCAGCTCTGGAGGCGAAAGAGGGCAGAGAGGGTTTTAATTTGAGCTGAAGTGGCACAGTGCTGCGTACTATCCTCTGGATCATTTCATATCATTGTTAATCCACTATGTCCATCACATAGAGAGCTTGCAGTAAGTAACAATGACTGGTACATGCTAAACATGTTTTCGTGAAACAAGACCCACCGCGCTTCACACCGGGCTTAGACGTTGAGAGATCTGTGCCTTTTTTAAACAAATGAAATGAGAAATTTATCATAGGCCGGTTAAAAGTGATTCATTAGTTTAATTAAACGGGCTGATCTTTGAAGCTCAAGTCGTGATTGTGGCTCGCTCTGTCACACCGAGAATGCGGTTAGAAAACAGCTTAATACCCTTTTCTCAAGAGCCGCCGAGTATGTGCAGCTCCTAAACCGAATGAGAAAGTGTTATCTGCTGCCTGCACTTTGCCTCTAGACACAGTCAGTCAGTCACCCTCAGACTGAGCACAGGAAAGGCTTACCGGAGAGTTTACAGGAGTGTCTGGTTGGGGATGAAGCTATCTGTAAGCAGTATTCTGAGTTTTCTTAAGGAAGGAGTGCAGACGGAGAGATATACATGTGTGTTCTGTCTCTGACACACACACAAACTCATACACAGAGTTCAAACATCTTTATGGGCAAACAGGAAGATGTGTGTGATGATATGAGTTTAAAAGCATCACGGCTAAGAAATGAGAGGAAGTATCTGTGGCATGCCTGAATTTGAGCTCTCACTACATGCAGTGTTAATAGAAACTGCTTTCCTGTGCAAATACACACACACACAAAACTGTACAAATGTATTAGGTTGCATAATATACAAGCTATAAGATCACACAAAGAAATAGCTTATTGATATAGCTGACTATAGTAGCGAGGTTTGGATGTTTTGAGAGTATTTTATTGTTTTCAATAATTTTTTCAGCATACTATATCCATATACATTTCCATATACATTTACTGAGATACTATAGCCAGCGGACCCAACAGAGACGCACATGCAAGTCATAAAACAAAAAACAAATCTTTTCCCGAAACACTTAAGTCTCATTGATCAACAAACTTCAATTTCCAACCCTGTCTGTGTTTGTAGAGCTGGACAATATTGAGTTGTTTCTGTTGAGTTCTCCCTCTCCATCTCATCTCTGCCCATTAGTGAGTCTGACAGAAGGCTTCTAAATTGCATTTTCATCATTTTAAACGTGTAATATAAATTATACCGAACAGTGACTTACAGTGCCAAAAAGCAAAATCAGATCAAACTACCACTTCAAAGTCACTGCTCATTTGCTTTTATCTCCGCCAGTGACATTTCAGTCATTTTCATAAGTATATTTAAAGATCAAAAATGATGTTTTCAAAAATGTCTTTCCTTTGATTTACTGAAAGTAAAAACAAAATGCAAAGATGTTTGAAAAAAAAAATCACAACAAATTTGAAATTAAGACCATACAATCTTTGCTCATATCGATGTCCACACCATGTTTAATTCAGGGTTTGGATTACAGATTTTCCTTCTTGGAGCATGCACATTTCCCTCGTGGTTTGATCGATTTTGTCCAGTTAAAATCTTTAATGTGCATGATGGGAGCATCTACACAACCCTCAAATAATTGCGGATAGCATCCATTTATCTGAGCTCTAAAACATACTTAGACCTTTACAGTAGATTCTTTCTGAAACCACCATGACCAATTCAAACGCACACTAATGGTCACTTGCTTTCTAGAAATTCCAACTAAACTTCAGTGAGGTCCCCTGAGCCGACAATCAGAGGCACCAATTCAATTATGAGTGGCATGTTAAAAAATCCCATTCTCGCTGTGACCCAGAGAAGCTGTTGTGTTGCCGGGATGAACTTTGTACGATAACTTTAGCTGGTTTCATAATTGGATTTTCAGCCATGAAAATAGGGATGACATTTGTATCAAGGGCACGAGATTAAATGTGCTGGCATTCGCTTCACTACCTGGTCCCGCTGTGAAAAGAGCTTTTGCTAAATAAATACTTTTTCGCTAATAAATAAATAAATGAGAACCAAGACCCCCAGCCTCATTTCCATCACATTCAGACAGATATCAAACTCATAAAACAGATTTTCCATTTGCACCTGTAATGTAAGTGTGGTTCTTATTTCAACACATTCCATTCTGTGATTTCTGCCATATTATCAACACTATAACACGCAATGCTGTTTATTCATAAAAATGAATCCACTTCCTTCAACCATTAACCCAGTTACTAGAATAGATCCCTCGCCAGTGTTGCAAGGAGAGATATTGCTTCTGGCGGCCAGTGTCCCACATAATGCCATTATGTAAACTCAAAACATGAGGGGGATAATACAAAAAATAGCAGGTTTATAAAAACGAACGACAGCCACATCAATATGCTTAATAACGGCCCACACAGAAAGGATATGATGTCACACCAGCAGTCTTTCTAGACAGCATTGAGCTCGGTCTTTGGCAAAACTAGCCCTAAAAACTGCATTATTACAGCAATAATGGCACATTTATTTAAAAATCCCGACACAACTCCGAAACCACATTACTTATGGTTCTATACCCACATTCAGATTTTGTATGGCAACTGATCATTATGCATAATTTTTCACAATTATGAAATCCTCCCTGACATCTGAAGTAAATTTAAATGTATTTAGCAATTTAAACAGAAATGTATTGAATGCATGCCATTGCTGTGTGTTCCTTCTTACAATTTTGTACAATAGATATGAATATTTATGAATGAAGTCAAATATTTATTAGGTCGTCATTCATCAACATAAAATAATGCTGAAAATGAGCCAGTAATGAGAATGAGATACTCATTGTGGCTAAGTACCTCATTTACTCACCAAGACAGCTCTTCAGTGGACCACAGTTGCACGCCTCATTTCCGCAAACCCTTGCCTGCCTCCCCTTCACAGGCCGGTAATTGAAAGTGAAAAATATTGCTTTTTAAAACATTTCTTTTGCTGTTGACTGACAGACAATCATTATCTCTTCATTATAAATCAGTCCCAGCTCATCAAAATGTACTTCCCCGTCACTGAGGCGATAGGAGATGGCGGTACGGTTTATCAGTCCCTTTGTAAGTGTCTGGTCTGGTATTATATCAAACCCACAGATTTGTAAATCTGCCGGTGAGGAAGAAGCATTGGAACAGAGGAGTTTATACGGCACAGGTCAAACAGAATAAAGTAGGAATAATTTTCGAAACTTAATCTGCTGTCATCTTTACTATCTTCCTAACTGAGAAACTAGACTGGGATATAATTTTAATGGAGCAGCGGTATTATAGTATAACAGAACAAAAAGACAAGGAGTGTGTAGACGGTGATTATTGTCAATTAGCTGTGATTTATGCATTTAAACACCCAAGAAGAATACGGTGTTATTGCTTCTTCATTTTGATGGCTTTATCTCTCCATAATTCATTCAGACCTTTGCAGTTTCTAATTTTTTTATTATTCTGACAGCAGCTTCATTTAAATGTGCTAATGAAGGACCTCCCTGAATGGAAGACATGTTTTGATACCGTCTGAATTGTCTATTCAGGTATGTTTAACTGCAATGAGGACTTCATCCTGGTAAAACACTGTGTGTCAAATACTCAAGAACATCATTAACTCTGGCGAGAAGATAAAGACGCCCTCATTACTTGAAATTTATTCCGTTTCAAAATGCTGCCACTGCTAAACAACTATTAATGGTCCAGGTTGCATTATTAAGCGGTTGCGGACCATTAAAGGTCCAGTGTGTAATTTTTTGGAGGCTCTATGGACAGAAATGCAGTATAATATACAGTACATAACTATGTCTTCAGAGGTGTATAAAGACCTTACATAATGAAGCGTTATGTTTTTATTACCTTAGAATGAGCTATTTCTATCTACATACATCACTACGGTGACCACCACCCAACAAACCAAATGTGGGACAGGTAATCCGTTTGTGTGAGACAATGTGGGACACCATTGAAATGGAGAAACTGTGAAATAATAACCTGTTATTGTTAAATGTTAAATAAACATTTTTATATAATTTTTTAGCTTATAAAAATAATTTGTTATTTAGTCCATTCCAACTACAACATAATTAAGGCATGGATAAAACGTTATATAACATTAAAAATTGTAATGGCGATTAGGGTTTTTAAATTTAAAAATTTTGAGCACAGAACAGACGTGAAGTTATCATTTTGTAAACTTTGAAGATCTTCTCAAACAGAGAAAACTAAAGGAATAAAGAACAAACAAATAATGAAAAAGAGTTTCCCTTTTAAAATGTATAATTGTTAAATAATGCATTTAATGATTTGCAAATAATGTTTATTTTAGTACGCTAACCACAACCTATAGGCTAAACACAGTTTCAAAGCCACACAGTTTACGATGTTTAGTGAGTTTTTGTTCGGCAAGTTGACATGGGAGGTTCGCCACCCGATCTACTGACAGACGTCGCAGCCTCTTGATGACTGAAATCACTGCTTTCTTCTCATACATTGGGTAAAAGTCAGGCTTAAAAAAAATTTGCGTTTGTATCAGTGTTGGGTAAGTTACTCTGAAAAAGTAATTAATTACTAGTTACTAATTACATATTCAATAGTGTAATTAGATTACTGTACAAATGACTCTCTCCAAAAAGTATTTAGTTACTTATTACTAATTACTTTCTATATCCTATATCAACCTTGATTAGTTAAGTGATTCAAGGATAGGCATGAAAGGGCTCTTTTAATTCATTCAAATAAATAATATTAAACTACATAAAGTAGTATTATTAACTGACCAAAGTATTACAAATGTGAGAATTATACATTAAAGCAC